>NC_134703.1:31562938-31919188 GCF_043290135.1 Rhipicephalus microplus
CAATGTTCGACTATCTATTGAGGTAATTGATTCCAGTCATCGATTCTCCGAACCAAAAACGAATACTTAAATAAATCTGTTCTGTAGCTAAGTGGTGTGATATGTCTCGAGTGTTTTGTTCTGGATGTGGTAAATGGCTGTAGTGCGATGTGTTCCTTTAGGTGAACCTTGTAGTCTCCATTGAGTATGTCAAAAAAGAATATCAGTCGATTATGTTGCATTTTTCGTTTCACAGTCATTAAACTGGCTCTGTCTCTGAGCTCACTAATAGACTGAGTTCTGGAATAGGAGTGGAAGATGAACCATAAGGCTTTGTTTTGTATACGCTCACATTTTAGTGCATTTGTTTTGGTGTATGGTTCCCGTAGATGACTTGCGTAGGTCAGTACTGGAAGAATAGCCATTTTATACGCCATTGTTTTAGCTTCCGGGGTGGCATCGTGAAGTTTTCGTCGTAACGACCAAAGTTTACGCATGGCTTCATTGCAAACACTGTCAACATGCATGGACCAGTTCAAGTCATGTTGAATATACTAAAATTAATTCTTCTAAGTGTTCGTAATTTTTTCTATTCGAACTAATTTAAATCAGAGTTGCCAGGTTTGGTTACATTGCGCGAATTGGGCCACTTTTATGGGCCGGTGTCGGCAAAAAACAAGAAAACTTTGCTACATTTCAGCTACTTTCTTGTTTCCTCGATTGGAATCGAGTTGTCAATATTTGCTGCCGTCGCAGCCGCTCACGTATGTGGGGGGAAAAGTTTGGCAACTAAAGCGTGTTTCCAACTTCCAAAATTAAATGAGACATTAGCATTACACCGAAGAAAAGGGATTTTGTTGCGTGGCTCGGCCTCGGGGAAAGCTGTTGCGGCCTTAAATCAAAATCGGAAGAGGGCCATTGAAAGCGCTCCGCATCCTGCTAGTTCGGCCGTCATTGATATTAGAACACGAATGTCTGATGAATGGCTTGTGCCATTTCCTAGGATTTGGTATGAATTGTGACGCAGGAGCATTAACTATTCAGAATTAGCGATCACGCATGAATTGATTGCGAAATTGACTACAACATGTGCTTCAATGGCGTTATCCCAGCAATTGTAATCTTGAGCACAGTCATGCCAATAGCTCTGGCAACGGCGCTTAGCCGGAATGTCACGGAGGCCATGCATGGTTGAACACACAAGAGACGCTTGAGCCCATTCCGCTTGACTGGTTGTCATTATGACATGTGTCGTAAACCAGCTGTAGAACTTTCAACGTCTCTATACTTACATTATTTTTCGCTACATAAACAACGCTCTGCACAAAGTTTCACGGAATTCTAAAACCAATTAGGTTTACCTTTGTGAGATTGCAATTCTGTGAGATTTTCATACAGCCATTGATTTTAAAACAACGTCAGGAGTGCCACATATACGTTACACATGAAACTATAAAAACCATGGACGCCAAAATTTCTTGCCTAGGTTTGAAACGTTTCGGACAGTTTCAATGCAAGGTTAAAACTGATGAATTCATTCCGGTACATGCATGCTGGAGAGCTTTCAATCAACGCACAAGGTACCATTTGAGAAAAATATTGGTATAGATTCGGTATACACCACGAAGTATTGATGAGCCGAGAAATTTGGATGCTTCGTGTGCAGTCTCAGTTCATTTCAGTTTTATCGAGGGGCATAAACGTGTTTCAATTCCGCAGATTCCAACCAAGATGGACGCTTCTAAGAAGTCGTCAACAACGGACGTTTTCAAGTATCCTACGCTCCGCAGGAGTTTCATGATAACACTTTTTCTCTGGTGAGTGTAAAAACACGAATATGAGCAAAAAAGTATTACTTGCAAATACTGTTTAAAAATAGTCGTATCATCGTCGCTACAATGTACAATTTCTCGGTACACTGTCTTACCGACAGACATGAAGTTGGGGGGGGGGGGGGTTATACGAGAATAAAATCTTATCACGTGGACGTGCTAACAGAATAATTTCCTCCTTACTGTCCCGTGTGATCGCTCTTTGAAAGCCAACTAGCTTCTTCTTGGCATTCCATCACGAGAGCGTGTACAGATGCTGTTCAAACAACCGTTTGCTGAAGCACTGAGCTGGCGGCGAAATGTGGTGCAAACTTGTCGTGCATGGGCGCAGGTTGATGTCGTGCCTGACATACTCGGCTGGCCAGCTGTACGCTGCCACGGCAACCGACGATCCATTTGTGATGACGTCGACGACCAACGCGATGGACATATTGGCCACGGGGCTAGCTCTTCCGCTAGCCGACAGGTGGGGCCGCCGGCCTAGCATGGTGTGCGCATACGGCCTTGCTGCGGTCTGCTACGTGGGCGTAGCAGGCTTTTTCGGTGAGCTTAGTTACGTCTATTTCTACTGATGAAATTGTGAAGCCGGCAAAAGCATGTGTGAAAGTAAGAATGCCAAAAAAAAAAAGAGACAACATTTTTGACCTGGCCGTCATAGGAATCGGTATAACACGTAAATGATAAATGAAACATGTCCTTGCCGAGGTAGTTGTAAACGAACGTTGTTTAAACAAAAATGTAAGACTATAGGGTTGTATTTCAGGCAAATCAGCGGCAATATTCGCCATCCTGATGGTGGGTCGGTTCGCCCTTACCACTGCTTACAACGTGGGCTACCTATTCGCCGCCGAGATCTACCCGACCGAGATACGCTCGCAAGCACTCTCGATACGACAGGCCTTCGGCTCTCTTGGGAAGTTTCTCAGCGCCCAAGTCGTTCAGCTGGTGAGCTAATCTGGTCCTTCGATTGTTTCAAGCGGAACGTTGAAACGGAGCGCACGAGCAGCGTTTCGCTGATTTCCGTGGCTCGCTGTTTCGCAGGCATTCTACGGCCGGTTCCTGCCTCTGTTTATCCTGGGCGGGCTGTCCTGTGCGTCGGCACTCATCACGCTGCCTCTGCCGGAGACCAACAACCAGCGACTGCCGGAAACGCTGGAAGAGGGCGAGGCGATGCGAGACCTACCCAAGCCGTGGTTCCCGTGCCTGGCGAGCAAGAAGCGGGAGCGGAGCGGAACCGGAACTCGGGTCCGCAGCATGTCCACCTTGTCAGCCGCTACTATCGACAGCGTCAGTCCACACTAGAACCGTTTGTGAGGACGCATGGCGGTGTAAGCAAAAGTACTCTTATAGCCAGGCTTGACGCCCGACTATAGAGGTAACGGCGCCTCCAGGGGTCTTACACAACGGCACAGATCGTCGACCACAGCTTCTACAAAGTTTCGAGAAATACAAGACGACCTGGAAGCAGTTCTTGAAGCCCGTTAAGGACAAAATAGTCAAACATGCCTGTTTTTAATTATTCTGTGATGAAAGCGTTTGTCAGTACTAATATACTGAAATGAAAACAAAGTGTGGGAAAACAAAGTATAAGAAATCTTTTGCGGACTCGAAGCACAACGTCCACTACAAAAGATTTCTTTCGTATATTTCCTCCAAAAACATGGTGTCTAGTCTGAATCGTATGGAGGCCATTCTGGCGCAACATTCTGGCGCTGTCAGGCCGAACTCTCGTCTTATTCGCAATTCAGTGTCTACCACCTGTAGTAGTCTCTTTAAAAGCAGTTAGCAGTTGATGTACGTAAACGTTGCGAAAATTCGTAACGTCCAGAGCACAGGACGGCAGGGTCAACGAATATCAAGGGATAGAAATAGGCTATTTGTGAGACAAGTTAACATGTTTTTCTATGCATTTACTAATGTTCGCCTGACATTATATATATAGTGAATCAATTTATGTGATGGAAGCAATGCCCTCAAGTTCCCGAAATGAGTCAGTTCGATTTGTGCGGGCAGAGTGCCCGCCAGTTCAGAATATGACGCAATAAACGCTTACGTCGAAACTGACAGACAACAAAAACAATGTGTTCCTGTGGAAGATATCTTTCATGCTGTTATATTCATGCGCCTACAAGGGGGGGGGGTGTCAAAACTTTTCAGAATTTTTAAATTTTGCTTGCAAATACAGATTTGCACGCATGCGAACAAACGCACGATCATACATAAAGCATGTTTGAGCACCCTGATTACACCCCAGGGACGTTCCTGGTTTCCTTGCAGAGAAACCCTAGTTCGTTGAAGATCGTTAAATATGCAACGATGACATAGGAGGAGGTGTGCTTTCATGGCAACATTCTGAAATTGAACTCCACCCGGGACTGGTGCTTGCCTTCACGCCTGGCAATCCGTTCAAGGAGTAGCTACTCAAGGTGCTGCACTGAATTGACATGCTTTGCATACTGATGCATTCGAAATGACTTGAAAAGCCAGCATTAATACTGTCTCTTGGTCGTGACGTCGACGAAGGCAGCATTCGGTGTGTCCAAGATGAAACTCTTTATTTGGCAGAAATTGTGGCCGAGAAACGGAAACTCGAACTACGGCGAGTAATGCGTACTGCGCGCTGATATCAGCGAACACGGCGTCGATAAACTGATTCTCGGCAAGGCGCGTCGTAATTGATATTTGTGGCATCGCAGCGTTATCGCTGGTGGCCGCGTTTGTTCGAGAATAAACTCAGCCACTCAGCTGCTGGCGTTTGCGCGCTGATGCCAAACAGATGATCCTAAAATAATCTCGAATGTTCCCGGACATTCTGGCGCGGTTTGCGCAAGGAAATATCAACAATTGCAATGGTCTGTTAACAATAAAGCATAAAACGAAATGAGCATGTGGGGCAATGCGTAAGCATTCTTAGGGTACAATTCTAGCAAACCTGTCCGTCCATACATTACGTGTAACGCCTTACGGTCTCTAGGATGTCGTGACCAACCAAACACAAATACCAACATCAAAACGTAAGCTCGTTCATTATATAGATTAATAACAGCAGCGGGCAAACATACCGACGCTGCACTCGTCTGGGTACCAAAGCAAATCTTCCAAGCCTGTTGTTGCACTCGTCTGGGTACCAAAGCAAATCTTCCAAGCCTGTTGTTGCACTCGTCTGGGTACCAAAGCAAATCTTCCAAGTCTGCTGTTGCACTCGTCTGGGTACCAAAAGAAATATTCAAAGCCTGTTGTTGCACTCGTCTGGGTACCAAAGCAAATCTTCCAAGCCTGTTGTTGTGATCATGCCACGGGTGACGGTGCGGTGCGTTGTTGGAGACGCTGCACGCAGCCGTGTCAGGCCGGGATGATGACGACGCGGAGGCGACGCTGATCGATGCGCAGTGTGTCACCACAGGTCCATAAGACCACGACGGATCTCACGTAGGTGCGTAAAATAATGTCGCACATGACTATGGCCCAGACGGAATTTAAAATCTTCTTCCTGATCATTATAAATGAGATAGTTCCTTCGGCGTCATCCTTGCCAACAGTATTTAACATCTGTATGATCGTTGGGGCTACCTTTAAGATTACTGGCTGCGAAGATCAAAGAGCATTCACAGTTGGACAAAAAAAGCTTCAAGTGATTCTGCAATGGTGCGCTTGCTCCCATTTACCTGGGCATTAAGCTGGTTGCCTGATTTCACTGCTGCGAAATCATATCTAAGGTTTAATGTGCCAAAACCAGGATGCACACCACAGTGGAGTATACTCAGGGAATTTCTACCATGTGGTGTTTTTTAACGTGCACCGATAGCACGTAACACACATCGCCCCCATCGAAATGCGGCCGCCACAGCCAGGATCGAACCCGTGACATTCGTATCCGGACCCGAGCACGGTCATCGCTACACCACCGCGGTGGACTCGGTGCTAAAATAAGTGCCGCTCGGGTATGGTGCTAGAGGGGGCTCGGGCCTCCCAACCTCGGCCAGGGGGCGCTGCGCCGTGCGCGTTTTACTGCTAGGTAGCGTTAGCCACCGCTCGATCTAAAGGGTACAGCCACATCGATCCATTCATCCATCCATTTGCCGCCTTTCTAAAGCCGGTCGCTCGGTACGCCACTCCCGCCTCCACAATCTCAGCACGTTCACGCGCTCTTTACGAGCTGTTATCTGGTCACCCTCCACGTGCAGAGTCACCTGTGACTTGCTCCAAAGGTTTAAAAAGATTGTAAAAACGTTTGCACGGGGTGAATCTAATCAAAACCGAGAGCGATGCATTGACAACCTTTGCGGGACCAAGCAAGTCAAACACGATGTCTTTGAGTGAGTACTTTGTGAATGTCGATAGTGGACAGCTGCCGTTATACGACATTAAAAGTAAGGTGACGGCGCATATTTTATACGCATGTTCCCGGTAAAACACGCGTTTGCTGGGGCATTCATGTCTTCTCGGAGCTGCCGACAAACGACCGCCGCGCTTTCGCGCGCATTTTTAAATAGCGTTCGGATTTCTATTGCTGGAATGCCAAGTTTGTCACGCGGCTTTCAATTTATTAGGAGGTCACTGTGAAGGGGCTAAACTTACGTCTGCCGTTTTCAGTCCCTGGCATCATTTCAACGCGGTGTGCTCAGTTTCGTAAGAGTTTCACTTTTGCCGAGCATTTCATCGGATGTTGCCCCGCCGCAGTGGTCTAGTGGCTAAGGTACTCGGCTGCTGACCCGCAGGTCGCGGGTTTGGATCCCGGCTGCGGCGGCTGCATTTCCGATGGAGGCGGAAATGTTGTAGGCCCGTGTGCTCAGATTTGGGTGCACGTTAAAGAACCCCAGGTGATCGAAATTTCCGGAGCCCTCCACTACGGCGTCTCTCATAATCAAATGGTGGTTTTGGGACGTTAAACCCTACACATCAATCATTTCATCGGATGTTAACAAGACCGTATCGTAAGTTCGATGACACCTTTGATTTTCTCTAGCTTCCTTGAAAGTACAATGATGCGCACAAAAAAAAAATACTTTATCTCCACTTTGACCGTGTATGTTTCTTGCAGCGCATGTTTCATTTCGGATAATATCCACGCCTTATCGCGCAGCGTGTTCACTGATTCGAATGTCGCTTCGGTTGTTTTGACAGCTAGCTTGGTCTTCGTCATATGCACAATACCCAGTAGAATCGAGCATGTTTTATGTTACGCTGAGCTTTGCCGATGAAACTTTTTTTTATTGCCGCCTTGGTTCTTTTTTTTTTCAACTTGTTTTCATAGCAGCAGCTGTATATCACCCGTGGCTCGGACGCATGCAAGGACACAATACGTGCCAAAAGCTTCATATCATAAGAAGGCACGCCGTGGTTTGACACACCGGATTCATTCCGGCCACCTGAGTTTTTTTTTAACGTGCACCTAAATCTATTTGGAGTGTATACGGTTATTACGACAACGAACAGAGGATGCACATGCACTGAGCGTAACTTCTGTTTACATTCAGAGTCATACCACCGCATGATTGAAATATGCAACACCAACACACCCTGTCTATCATTCTTGCACCAAAACCCGAGCGCACTGTTACTGCGTTTCGCTCCCGTGAAAATGCAGCTGGCGTATACGAGACTCCAACTCATTACTTCGATCCTAGCATCAGAACACCTCATAATGCTAACTTATCGGTGGGTGTTGCTTGCAAGATCCGTGGGTATAAACGCTCAGCGTGAACCCGCAGCACAAATCTGTTTACACTGAGTGACGCTGAAAAGTCTACAGCCATCAGCTGAATAAAACACTTGCAGGGCTCACAGTACGGTATTTTAGGTGTATTAAGCTAGCAAGCTCCAGTGCTTTCGCATACTAATGGTTGTCTCGGAAAGCCAGAGCCCAATCGCAAAATGTACAGCGGTTATCTATTTGCTCTTTTTTCGGTTTACAAACAGGCTTTGTTTTAATATGAGTGCGGCCATCGCATTTCTTTCAGTTAATTAATAGTTTGAAGTACTGTGCACGACAAATGATTTTTAAATTAACCTGACTGCGATGTATCGGCGAACTGCCATAATCATCTCTTGGCGAATTTGCTTCTCGCACCACTTGCATTGGAAACGGTAGAACTTGACGAGCAGTTTTTAGGTATTCGTCATGTTTAAACTTTTCTAGCAGCTCACAATGGAGCAGTCGTGTGTGCCTGCTTTTCAGAATGACGAATTAGCGCAGCTCATAGCGTGCAAAATGCGAGATAAGCGCTCCAAGGAACACTTTTTCCGTGCGCGCAATGGGAGAACCCATCAAGCGCGGCTCGTTTGAGCTACCGGAGCTTTGCCCTCTTTCCGCTAGGGCGGTGAATGGCGCTGCGTGAACTTTATCCTGTCCTCCCTATAAGAAATACGTGAGTTAGTTGGTATGTAGGTGTTCGTGTTGCCCGAGTGGGTGCGCAAACACGAACAGACTTTATGTGTGCGCCGCCTGGCGCGCACACGAAGGCTTAGGACAGACGAGAGAGACGCCAAGGCAACACATGACGCAGATGGTCAAAAAAAGCAGGCGAACACTCTTATCTATTCGAATCCAGGCATGAAGAGATACGGCATGCATAGTGGTGTACGTGCGAGATAAGTGTTTAGGGCGTTTTATTTGGCTAAAGTGCTACCGTTATTATCAGTGTGCAAAGCCTCAACCATTAGGCACCTTTCCTCATTCCTGCGTCTGTATAAAATTGCGCATTTGTCAAGATTTGGCATGTACACACATTCTCGAAAACGCATACGCATATTACTTGGGAAGACTCGGGTTAGGGACCATTGTTTTATTGTTTTTTTTGTTAACACATTGACCGGTCAGATCCGTACATAAGCAGCGGCAACTAAAAGGAACTTTTTTACACCCCACCTATATGGCCACTTTTACGGCCATATGTATATAGCCACGTCATGCCACAAGTGTTCCCTCATCAAGTCGTGTGAGCAGATAATGAGTGCCAGCTTCGATGCGCAGGTTATGCGTCCTCTATAGATGTAGGTTATTTTCGCTTTGCCGTGACCACTCCTGCTGAATGTTTAAAGAAGTCAATCTTGTTAAGTGCGAGCATGGTTGCAGAAAGCAATAGTAACAAACGAGTCGCAGTCTTTACATTTATCGCGTATCTCCCAAGCTAAAGAAAGCGCGAAGTATATACCATGTCGATACGACTGTCGATAAGCCCGCTATGGCTTATGTGGCACCGGTCAGAAAAAGAATGAGCTGGTAACTGACAAGAAGCGGACTGACGTACATTTCGTAAAATACAGCGACAAACTTACTTAAATACACGCCTAAATTCGATGAATGCGCAGTATTATACAGGCACGGGAATGAGGAAACGCGTCTTGCGGTTGTGGCCTGAGATATTCGTAATAGTGGTATCGCATGTGTGAGCCAAACATCGATCAACTTTCTCAAAGAAATAAAGCGCCCGAACAGTCTGTCTGTCACGTACACCCACCACGTGCCCTTTCGATATGCCTTGCCTCTTGCCAGGGCATGCGCAGATGAGCTTTCGTGCCTCCTTAACTGTCCGCTCCTGTGCGTCATTCCAGCTCACAGTTTTCGCTAGTGTTGCCCCGTTCGTGTTTGCACGTTCAGTCTCCTGACACGAAGAGGGACGTTGCCCAAGTAAGTGAACTGAGCTTTCGTGCGCAGGACGCAGTGTTGACCTGCACGCCGATTTATAGGTGAACATTTCGTAATGTTTTGCACCAGTGGTGGCGACGTGTTGAGGCTGCAGACAATGCTAGCCTGGCTCTCTCTGCCGAAAATCAGGTGCTTGGTTGTAATTGTCAATTCATTCCTGGTGATTCGGCTAAAAAGGCGTGTATGGATAATGGTCATGGTCACGAGCACTCCTTGGGGATCTGCGGCGTTCGAAGCTCACACACGCTATCAGCCCACACATTTAACGCTGCGGCACAGTTCTTGCAACTCACAACAGAACAAATCTTCTTTAATACCTTCCGCATTTGGCCGCACAGAACAGGGACAGCGGACCCAGCGTGTAGGAGCGGAGGGGGCAGTGGAGTGCAAGACAAAAGGAAATACTTTTAGCTTGGCGATATGCTGCTTGTTTCAATGGAACGCATTGCCACACCACCTGCTGCAGCGGTGAAATCTTGTCAACTGTCAATCGAGCAGACGCTTCGCTTGGAAAACGCTCGTTCGCTGCGCACACACTTCGCTGAGGAGACGAAATAAGCGGGCAAGTGGCTCGCTCCGTAAAACGCAAGTGGTGACGCCAACTGCACATGCGCCGAATGTGGTTCCAGCATTCCCCTCATGTGCAGTTGGCGTCTCCATTTTATATGGGCCCGCTGAGCCGCTCAGCTATTACGCTGCTCAGCTATTAAATTTTATTATTGCTGAGGTTGTTAAGGGCTGATGGTTCACCAAGGCGTTCATTGGTGACGAACCTGAGCAGGACCCTGGTGCGCGGTGCGGGAACTGCTCGCAGTAAAGGGTCTTTAGCTCCAGAGCTAGGCTAAACCATTTTTTTTTCTGCAAAGGGGATAAGTACTGAACACGAGGACTACGTTATGTAGTCTGTAATAGATGGACTACCTGTTCGCGTCAACATTGACTCTTAAGGCGATCCAGCACGGATGAATATTCTCAGAATGGATAAATAAACGCACGCAGTGGTCATAACTCGTTCGGCTCGGTAGAAGAGTCGAAATTTCGGGCATTTAGTTCATGTTACTTGAATGAAAGCCAACGGTATCACGGTACCAGATTAGATTCCAGCGTTGCATGCGTTTGCTTCATTCTCATGCCCCTTGATGTTGGCTTTCCCTCACGTAGCTCGGTAGCATTGAAATGCTAGACCATAGAGAACCGGTTTTCTGGAGCGGAGACAACTTCGAACTAAGAAATACTTGAAGAACAAGTCATAGTTTAGAAGAACTTATTGAACTGCAAGAACATAAGCGTGAATACATCTTTTTTTGTTAAAGCGCATCACGAAAACAGGCCTGCTGCAGTCCCTGACAGCACCTATGCATTCATGTCTTCGACGTATCATCACCATCAGCGAGGTTTCACTTTCAAGTGGGCCAAATACACGTGCCATTGGTGTTATCGGTCACGTGATAACGAAAATGATATCAACTTTAAGGAAATAGCTATTCAGGCAAAACAAGTTATCACAGAAAACGGTGAAGAAAACAGGAAAACTGCTGGATGTGGCGCAAGATTGCTTGAAAAAGTACTTTCTTCGCCGTTAGGTCTGTTTATTTTTGGATAGATGTATGCACATGTGTATACATGTCGTTAATGTAATGTACCAACTAACGCCACAGTTTGTGATACAAGAATATCAAAGCATGATTGTGCGTGGTAGGCGCCGCAAAGACATGTTAGCAACTACTAGCAACAACAACAACAACAACAAAAAAAAAGGAAGAGCATATTCTTAGGTAAACTCAAGGCAAAATTTTGAACGACCCAAACTCTGAAAATGTTTTTTAATGTTTAAGAAAGGGCCTCTTAAGTGTTTTTCTGTCCTGTCCTTGACCGCAGCCGTCCTTACGGTTCCCCGTCAGGCGGAAGAGTTCGGTAAAACATTGATAAAAAATCTAAATTTACAATGTTCTTCTCAAAATTACCTGCATTTGGTCCTGGGCAATCCCAAAGTAAAGATAGGGAATAGGGAGTTCATGTATTGCAACAATGGGGTCCTTCGGCCACCATTGCCCCGCCGCGGTGGTCTAGTGGCTAAGGTACTCGGCTGCTGACCCGCAGGTCGCAGGATCAAATCCCGGCTGCGGCGGTTGCATTTACGATGGAGCCGGAAATGTTGTAGGCCCGTGTGCTCAGATTTGGCTGCAAGTTAAAGAACCCCACGTGATTGAAATTTCCGGAGCCCTCCACTACGGCATCTCTCACAATCATATCGTGGTTTTGGGACGTTAAATCACACAAATCAATCAATCAATCGGCCGGCATTGTCGTCAAAAATCCTGCGGGACCATAACCCAGCTCTTCAAACAAACAATGACGCGTCAGTTTCGACTACATTGACGCAGCAGCCAGACCACGCTGTTTCCCACGAGACCTTTTATCATTGAATGTGCCGTGATTATATAAGCGACTGTTCAAGCCAGCGAAAAATGCGTGAGAGCCCTCGTTAATACTGAAGCAACCGTCGTTCACCACGGTCATCAAAAACGCAAGGAAAGTTACTTCAATTGCACGCGCATGCAAAGAATGGGCATACGATGGACTGTCAAGGTGAGAGCAGATGCACTCACAGAGCTTGTATAGCTGTAGGACTTCGCTAAAAGAGGAAATCACAGGTTTTTGTAAACCACTCTACGCCTGGATTATTTGCAAAAATGCATCGTTTTTAGGAAAAAAGTTCACAGTGCTGGAATGGCAGAAGCGTACCTTTTGTTGGATCCCAGATGACTCTTATAGGTGCGTTGTAGCGTGCGTCGAGACGTCCACCTGTATGAACTGATCTCGTTTGGCATCGCGACTCGTTGGATATTTCAGCAAGCAGAGGCATCATGCCATTATAAATACATAAATCCTTTCTTAGGCAGAGATTCGCCACTACATATCTGCCAACGCACACGTAACCCACATGCGGAGACAATATAGTTAGTGCACGGGCAAGGCGGCACTGTTGTTTTGAAAATGAGTCATGTCATCGCTTCTCTTGTTCAGTGTCTTGCACTCTTACTCGTTTTCAGAGCAAAGGGAGACATTGTTAAGAGCAGCTGATTTCTCCACTGGGCATTCGGATTGGGATCTTAATCGCGTGGAGCGAAGGTCATCTGACGGTGCAAAACAGAGAGCAGAGAGGTAACAAAAACGAACACTGAGCAGTGGAACGAACAATTACGGCTGCTCGATCCTCCCCCTTCTCCGACCAAAGGGGGCAGATCGAGTTGCCCTGCCACATGGAACTTTCCTCACTGTGGTAGAAGAGAGATTTGCGGGAGCCTTCCAGGTCGCCGAAAGCGAGTGCCATAACAGACGCGGCAGGTTGAACGGTAACTACCACTCACGTGTGGAGAGGCGAACTCGGCTGGTTCTACCAAAGGGTGGAGATCGAGTGACCGTAGAACAACAACCACACAAAGCCCATTTTTATTGATCTGCTTTTTGTTTTGAGGTGTTAAACCAACAAGTTCGCTTTACTGAATGTGTGAATACATTTGCCGACGAAAACTGAAAATAAGATCATTACAGGAATGAGACTAACGGACATTGTAAGCATCGAATAAAGCTGTTGCTAGTGGCACTCCATGTCTGCTGCTAGACGTAGCTCCGTTTAGCGGGACATTAAATATCGAGTGAGTCATAAGCCCATAGAAGGGCAACTCGTTATTTTACAGACAAAACGAATGAATGAACTGGTCGCGCAAGTAGTAGTCGGAAAATACTTCGCATTTAATTTTCCACTACACTAACAAGATCTTGTGGAGTGATTGCGTATTCGTATGTGTAAGAAACGTTTCGCCGCGGGCGGAAATCTACGAAAGAAGCAGCGGCTGGCCACGGTCAGCCACGAGTGGGGTTCGCGTCATGGGGGAAGTGTCACGGTGTCGTTGGCGTCGTGGTCAGTGGCGTTGTAGCTCCAGGCCGGAGTGGCGGCGGTGTGCCGGGCGGTCGAGACGAGGGCGGCGAAATTTCTCGGCCGCCTGGGCTGCAGGTGGTACGCGGCCAACACGAGCAGCACGAGCATGCAGGCGACCCCGGCCAGTATGCAGAATAGCTGGCGCCTCCACCAGACCGGCCGGACCTGACGGGACGAGGCTTCGCGCACGCTCACCGCAGAGTTGGATGCACGACGATCGGCCAGCCGCATGTCGATTTGACGCTGGAAGGTCTGCATGCGACGGCACTGTAAGGCGTCTGTTTCCGCGGCCATCTTGGTTATTTCGAAACGCTACAAGCAGGACTCAAGCAGGAGGGGCTTCATATATGGTACACGAAAATGTAGAGCCATACGAGGCAACAAACAAACACATAAAATAAGTTCATGATCTTGCTATTACTAAAATTGTTTGATTGTGTGTTTATATTGGCAATGTATAATTTAATATTTGTGTGTCATGTTGTGATTCCGGCTTTTTCTTGCGTTTTCCATCGTTATGACTTTGTGTAAACAAATACTCGATTTCATATCCCCTCCCTGCTATAATCTCGGATGAGATTGGCAGTATTGTTAAATAAATAAATAAATAAATAAATAAATAAATAAATAAATAAATAAATAAATAAATAAATAAATAAATAAATAAAAAAAAATCACATGCAACAGATTACTTCAATTTGCGTCGTGAAGTACATTTTACACATAGTAAAAACAAAAAGAATAAGAAGCGAACAAGAACTAGGGGATGCTAGAGGGTCGAAACGTGGCACTGCATGTCATAAACAAATTCGTTAGATGTAAATGCGCTAGGTGGCAAACAATTCCACCCTGTGACCGAGTTCGGCAAATGCGTTTATGTGAACGAACTTGGTGCTAACGAGTGTTCATGACTGTGCAGAGTTGCCCTCGTACTAACAAGCCCAACAGATTTTGATAGAGCTTAATTCATATTTCCGGAAAAGCAGCCGTGAAAGAACGAAAGGCGATTGACCTTTCGCGAGCACGTTGCGTTAGTGGTAAGATCTATTAAATCTGAAGGAGGCACGGCTTTTAAATCATAGCTGTCACGTCATCTCCCAAGATATTGATCTGTTGACACGCATACGCAAAACACAATCAATTATTGTTTCAGGTTTTCAACTCTAGTGACAGCGCCTAGAACTGTTGCCGTCAAACTTATGATATAAAGAAGTAGCGGACGTACTGCAAACAAATTAGATTTGATTTTCTTAAACGTGACTGTCACAATTTCAGCGAACGCATTAAATGTGCGAGCTAATCAATCCGAATATCCGAGCTTACATCATATTGCTGACAGGCCACAGACAAGTTCTTAGCTAACAAGCCAGGCCTTCTTATACTTCGTACAACATTCCTTTTTCCTTAATTTTACGTTGCCAATAAAATATAGAGGTAGGTTCGGCAAGACCTTCCGCATACGTGTATAACATATATGGTCACGCCGAACATTAAATCAGTTCAGAAAATGCTGGAAAAACCATGGCCCTATTACAAATCAAGTGACCATGAATGTTTGTTGACATTCTTGGTCTCTACTGAACATGTGTGGTAATGCGTACTCCTCCTTCTACCACCTTTCATCCCGCTTATACCGCCTGGATTCAACATGATTTCTTGCAGCTTGCCATTGTAACTGGAACATTGTAAAGCCCAAGTCTCTTACCGCAACTTCCCATGCTGGATCCATGCTTGTCGTTCTTGCTCAAAATGTAGACACGATGACATTGCTGCTCATGATAGCCATACTGTGGCATAACCCCACAACGGAGGAATGGATAAGCAACAGTTTGTACTCTTTGAATAAGATATTCATAAAAGAATGAATAGCAGGCCCAAATGCAGGTAAATAAGAGAAGCACTGCTAAATGATCAATAATTACTGAAGCCCATTCTGCTGCTGATGATTGCTACACTGTGGCATATTCCCAAAACTGAGGTTGTTTAAGCAACAGTTTGCACACTTCAAATAAAATATTCATAGAAAAATGAAAAGAAGGCCACAAAGCAGGGAAATAAGACAAGCACTGATGGTGCATAAGTGCAGAAGATCAAAGCAAGAAAAATGATGCTCAAGAATGCCGACTTCTACTTGAAAAACTTGTAATGAAACAAAAGAAGAATACTGTCCATGCATGGCAGCAATAGTTATGCCGCAAATTAAGTTACCATGTACAATATGGATATCTAAGTGGCTGAAGCACGAAATTAAGCTGCAAGAAATTAATTTGCCTAATGCTTTCTCCACTTCTTTTAAATCTATTTTACTATACAAACAAAAATTGGGTTTGATCTTTTCGTCCTAGGAATCGGTAAAACACGAAAGTAAAACGCGTACTTACAAAAGTAGTTTCACGTTTAGTGTATATTGATACAAGAGAGCTTGCGCGATGTCTATTGGTGTCTGACAGCTTTAACGTGGATGAATTCACGTTAACGTTCAGTCGTACATTGCTCAATCCCGACTACTAACATCCATCAATAATGTGTGGTCGTACGTGAGTGCGGAAACAGAGAAATCAATCTGACAGCCAGAAGAACGCGACTGATCGGACACCGAACTTGGGGCTAAGCTAGCATACTCGTGGCACGTTGGAGTTATTGAACGTTATGCTCGACCAGAGGGAAACGCAATACGTGTTGTGTCTTGTCTGTAGGACCGCCACAATTTTTCGCGGGGTGAGCATAGGCAGCGAACGCGGAATATTACACCCAGACGAAGCAGGCACGTTGCCCTACGCGTTGCAAAGCTATTTTCGGTATAGGTACCGTGCAGTCGAGTTTTGCAATCTGACTGCCGTGCCTGAACGTAAAGCCTAGCGGATGTAAACAGCAACATTGAGACGCTGTCCGTGAAAAGGAACGCTACGCGCTTGTCTCCCTCCCTGCACGAGTGGGCGGATTGTGGCCGGGCTACACGGGAACGCGTGCGCGCGTCTGTTTTCTGCGTGCCCCTTACGGCCAATGTCGGCGAACTTGGGACAGGGCTGGGCGAGGAACGCAGCCCTCTCTGGTCAGTGTGCGGTGCCTACGAATGAATGCGTTTCCGGAGCCCTCATGACGGCGTCTCTCATAATCATATGGTGGTTTTGGGACGTTAAACGCCACATATCAATCAATCAATATGAATAAATGCTGTGAGTGACACCGATGCTTAGAGTAAGACGTGTTTGGCGTTGACAGCATTGCACATACTGCTATTAGAAACGCACCGAATGCGACGGACGCCGAGAAACGACGCGTTGAAGGAACTAATCGTAGATGCCACGGTCATGTTGCATTACGGCGCTTCACCAAGAATGCTGAGAGAACTGTAGTAGATATTAATGACGTATTTTTAATGGTTCGAAGTATGTGACCATGGTACAGTATAAAGAAAAAAAAAAGAAGTGACCATGGTGCAGTGGCGGGCCCGTATGGCGGTTTTCTATCGCGATCAGGATGCACGGCCTGCACGAATGTATTTCCGTGAATGTATGGCCAAGTTTGTTGAACTTCAGAAAACTCAGGAGATTTTACCTGAGTGGTTATCGAGGGTGGAGCCCTTGGCAGCAGGGAATTTTAATTTCTGTCGGACTTTTACTGCTTATTTTTGTTCTGCTTGTGGTTTGATGTACGCGCCTATAAACAGGCAATAAAGGAAAAAAAAAGTACCATGGTGCAGTGGATAGTGTGCCCGGCATTTGTTGCCGCGGAGCCAGAGATCTCGGGTACGACTCCGGATGACGGAACTTTTTTTTTTGTCTTCTGATTGCGCATAGTTTTTCGACATCACTTCCATGACGGAAATACGTCATTGAAGTGTTGGTGGGCCTCGTCATGAAACACTTTCCTACTAAAGAATACATGTATTCACAGTGCAGTTCTCAAGCTGTGAATATAGCTATTGTTATATATATATATATATATATATATATATATATATATATATATATATATATATATATATATATATATATATATATATATAAAGAGAGAGAGAGAGAGAAGAATTAGGCAGAAGAGGTACAAGAAATAAAGAGAAGAAAAAATAATTAGAACGAAGAGGAACAACGAAGGTAACACAGCTACGCTTTCTTTACTGCTTGTCACACCACTATAGTCAGTGACGGCGAAAGAGTAAATATTGTCTCCGCCCACGAGGCCGCATTGTCCTTATTTTTCACGCTTCCGCCAAGTTACAACTTCAATCTGCGGAAGTGATGGAAAGCGATAAAGCGTTGCAAAACATTCCAAGCTACTGGAGCTTCGGTGCACGTCAGACGCGGCACAATCGCAAACTTCGATTGATATGTGGGGTTTAACGACATAAAATCAACATATGATTATGGGAGACGCCGTAGTGAAGGGCTCCGGAAATTCGAACCACTTGGGGCTCTTAAACGTGCACCCAAATCTGAGCGCATGGGCCTACAACATTTCCGCCTCCATCGGAAATGCAGCCGCTGCAGCCGGGATTTGATACCGTGACCTGCGTGTCAGCAGCAGAGTACCTTAGCCACTAGACTACCGCGGCGGTACGAATCGTAAACCTTATAGAATGTATAGAATGACGACCGGTGAGGATGATGCTGTATACGTGTGCATAAGAGTGGAATTTTTTATTGGTCAGTTCTAACCACTACGTCATTGTAAAGGGCCACTCTAGTTAGACGCGCATGACGCAGATGAACAGTAGCTATAGAGTAATATAAAAGGTCAAGAGAGGACATAAAAGGTCAAGAGAGGACACCTCCTCCCTGTCGTTCCTCATTTATTCCTCCTCCTCCAAGAGAGGACACTTCCATAGGCCCCTGCGGCTGATTTGGATTTGCAGCACACCAAACGGGTGTGGTGAAACTTTGCAGCCTCAGAGATGGCAGACTGCAGAAAAGACTGTCTCGAAAGCCATTTTCTAATGACCAGGATTAATATACAGCCTACGAGACCACTTCTACGTGCGTGCTCATCTCTGAGGCCATACTTTAATTTTTTTGTTTAGCGCGTCGTTTGCACGCATGGATGAGCTTCGTGAAAGCTGCAACGCTAAAGTGGCGAGCACACGATGCCAATGTGTGTCTATGCACACAATTCAATTAAAACATAAAAATCATTTGAGGAGCAAAAACGTTTATTTTCAAGTGATATTCTTGGTAAGCACATATCCACTTTGTTAACGTTTGATAAACGCAGGCACAAAGAGAGGCTCATTGCACTGCGAGACGCGAAAATACAGCCACCATATCATAATCTTAAATTACACACAATAAACCTACAGGCAACAATACACCAAGAACCGCAGCAGAATAAAACTGCAATAAACGCACACAACTGCACATGCAGTGCAGAACGTGACACGGCAGTAGTTGCCTCACCACTTGACTGCAACATGAACCGAAAAAATTAAAAAAAATATTGGCTACGTTTTCTTTTTCACCTTCGCACTAATTTTCTCCTGCACACTTCACATGGCTTTTTCGTGAAAAACAGCCACAAGCAGTTGCCGCAGCAAAAAAAAAAAAACAGTTTAAGGTGTCATGAGACCTGTTAGCGAAGCAGGAGTGTTTACTGAAAGATTAAGTCCCAGCTTTAGCTAGCAAACATTTTTCTAGATTCACCACTTATTGCGATCGTTCGAGCTTCAAGCAATTTTAGAACGGCACCGATAACGATACTGAGCAATAGCTGCACTTTTTACAAAGTCTCACTCATGCAGTGAACTTGAATATATGTAGCGGCACAAAGAAAACCTAACACAGCGAGCGCTGACTCAATTTCTTGAGCCAAGAAAGAATTTTCTCACAAACATGTGGCGAAGCATTCCAGGCTGTTTTATTTCGTGTGAAACTATCCACGAAGACAGTACGTGAAGTGAGAGAGAAATAAACTTTTATTTAGAAAACAGTGTTCTGAGCAAGGCCCGGTGTCACCCTAAGGTGGGTGGGTTCCATAGTCCAGGAACCCTCTGGCTTCGACTGCCCTCTTGGCCCTGGCGACGATTTGTCGCAGGTCTTCCAGGTCCTCGAGGACGAGCTTGGCCTGCCACGTTTCTACGCGAAGTGAAGAGCACAAAAAAATATCTCTGCGCCGAACAGCACAATGCCAGAAACGTTAGGTTAAGGCTTCATTGACAAATGCAATACGCACTTAACATAGTATTGATGGCGTTCGTACCGACCAGTAGCCAAGCCGAAACAAGCGGAGACGACGACGCACTGCAGGCACGTTATTGCACACTTTTTATGGCATCTCTCTGCTGCTGTCCGTACTTCTTCATTGCCGCAAATGCTCATGAACACGCAGACCGACAACGTTGACGTCGTGTCCATGCCACGTGAACTTCTCTCGCGTACCATACATGCCTGATCCCAGCGCGACGTTATCGCACCGTACAATCGCAGACAATATAGACGGATTCAGCCACTATCACGTGCGCAAAAACACGTAGACGTATAATGCACTAGAAAAGGTACATTTTCTTTAACTAAATGTATGTAAGAAGAGGTTGGTGTCAATGCATGGCGCCGGCTACTCCTCTTCTCTTGCACAAAAGTCAACATAGCACATTTTGTAGCAAACACAAGGCTACACATATGTACATAGCACAACACTTACACAATGAGTTCAGGTTTTTCAACACTGGGAGTCCACACCACACAGAAATGGGTCCACACTGCATAGAAATGTATCCGCACCACACTGTGTTTGTAAAACAACACAAGTAATCACGCCAATATAAGTGTTCACACAAAACATGAAAGTTCAACAAAATGTCTAAGGTGACCTTGTCGCTTAAATACTGCAATGTTTTCAAAAAAGTTTTCCCCAAAATATTGCAGCGAAACACAAAAATACTGTTTTGAAACATACCGCGGTTACCAGTGAAGTACATATGTTTTTTGTTTAGTACTTTTGAGCTATTTCTGATTCCTCCATAAAGTGAACGACTGCACACGCTGCAGAGGCTTGTAGCTTTCTTTTTGGCCATGGACCCAAGATTTTTGCAATTGATGGAGGTCGCTTATCCAAAGAATTGAGTTTTTGAAAAAGGTTCTTTTGAGGTACGTCATGATTTTTACAATGCAGAAGAATGTGCCCCACGTCTTCTTGAGCTTCTCCACATGAGCAGGTAGGACTGCCAGCTTTCCTTATTCTATACAGAAAAGCCTTCGTGTAGGCTGTACCAAGTCGAAGCCTATGAATGACTGTTTCTACCGATCAGCTAACCTTTAACGGAATATGCAATTCTATAGCGGGATCAATGTTATACAACAGAGAGTTTTGCGCACCATTTTCGAACCAGGTTTCCTTAGACAGTTGACAGCTCAGCTTATTTATTAGACACCGTGCATCGCTCATCGAAAGAGGTAGCAGTGATATATTATTTTCTTGATGTGCTGCATGTGCAATGGGATCAGCTATATCGTTTCCTGTGGTTCCACAGTTACTTGGAACCCACTGGAACATTATGGTGTGGTTTAAATCTTTTGCTATAGCGTACGTCCTCTGTATTTCATATTCGAGCTCACTATAGCTTTGTTTCCCAAGCTGATTCCTTTGAAAGAAACAAATGAGGACTGTGAGTCTATGATAACTACCCATCGAAGTGGACCTGGCTGTAAACATATGAAGCGTAAAGCACAGAGTATTGCATAGAGTTCTGCCGTTGTTGATGTGAAATGGCTGAGTTTAAAAGCTTTCCTCGCTTGGTATGCAGGTACAAATAATGCCTTCGTAGAGCTTTGATTCAGACATGATCCGTCGGTGTATACGTGAATATAGTCTTCATAGTTAGTATAAAGGTGTGCTAAGGTAATTGCTTTATTACAAATATACGCAGATCGTTCTTACAATTTATTCCCGGAATTGAAGTTGTAATATTTAGGAAAGAGAGTCGCCATGGTGGGTGGGATGCACATGGAGGCCAGTATTCGTGCGTAGGCAGTAAACTCTTGAATTCCACTATAGTTTTTTGTATTCTTGCAGCTGATCTCTCCTGAATAGCTCGGTATAGGGGATGATTAGCGTGTTGAGTTGCCAACCGAAGATAATGCCGGCAAGTTTCCGTAAATCTCATAGCATGGAAAGTCGGTTGACGAGACTCCGCAATTACTAAAGCAGTGGCAGACGCTCGCGGTACACCAAGGCATATACGAAGGCTTCTGGCCAACAGTCTTTGAATCCTCTCCTCTAAATTACGTGATATCCCACGTAAAACCGGGGCCAAGTAAGCTATTCTTTGTTGAATTATTGCTGAATGTACACGCAATAAAAAAGAACATGAACTACCCCATCTCACTCCGGTCAGTCGACGTAATATATTGATTAGGGAGTTGACTTTATCCTCTAACGGTTTTATCTGTGGTGCCCAAGTAAGACGTCTGTCTAAAATAACCCCTAAAAATTTGTGATGTCGCACAAGTTGTAAGCGCTGAGAGTCTATCTGAAGTTTGAATTTATTAAGGCATTTCCTTGTGAATGGAAGTACAGATGTTTTCTCATGGGAAAGAATCATGCCTCTGCTCTTAAAAAAGTCAATGATTATTGTCAGCCCATCTTGAAGTTTTTGCTGAACTGCTTGAATGCTTGTGTCTGATGCCCAAATGCTCAGATCGTCTGCATATATGGAATATTTCAAACTAGTAGGTAAGATGTGGAATATTTCAGCCATAACGCAATTAAATAAAAATGGGCTTAGTACGCTATTCTGTGGAACTCCTTGACTAACTTCATGCTCTTTACTTTTACCGCCAGCCGTGTCAATGAAGATTTTCTTGTCTCTTAAGAATTCTGCAATCCATCTTAGTGTCCTGGCTACTATTCCCAACTGAATTAAACCGTGTAGTACATGAGCGTGGCTGGTTGTGTCGAATGCTCGATTTATATCTACAAATACTGCAACGACGATTATTCCACAGCTTCTCTCATGATCTACATAAGTTACAATGTCTAGAACGGCATCTATGGTGCAGCGGCGTTTACAAAAGCCTGCCATATTTTCTGGAAGCACGTTCGTACATTCCACCCATCACTGAAGTCTAGCGTCTATCATTTTTTCCATAAGTTTACAAAGACAGCTAGTCAGGCTGAGAGCACGGAAAGAATCTATGGATAAAGGCGTTTTTCCGGGTTTGAGAATTGGGACCACTCTTGCAACTTTCCAGGAGGGTGGAAGGCACTCTGTTGTCCATGCATCAATAAATATCTTCAACAAAGTATATGTGGCCACCGGACCCAAGTTTTTTAATGCTGCATATGTTATATCACCAGGACCAGTTGCTGTCCTCTGTCGGCACACTGCAAGAGCATTATTTAATTCTTGCAGTGAAAACGGATGATCTAGGTCATAATTATGTCTATTGAGGGAAAAAGTAATCACTGCTTTAATATCCCCAACAGGCTTAATGTATTCAGGCGTGTGCCCGGCTGCACAAGGTCGTGTAATATGCTGACAAAATTCGTCCGCAACGGTTGTTTCCGGTACATTCTTCACTAAAGCTAAGGCTCTAGATGGTTGTTGATGTGTTACTGTACCACTTAAAGAGCGTAGAACATTCCATAATTTTGACTCGGGTGTAAGTGGCGTGAGCGAAGTGCAGAATTCCCGCCGGCGCTTTGTGCGTATCCAGTTGTCGTCTCATGCGGTAATGCACAAGAGACAGTCGGATTGGGCGTGTTGGTATAACATTATAAAGGGTGCTTACCAGCGCAAACGACAGGGCAGGAGGGGACAGAATAAGAGACGAGACAGAGCGCTGAACTGCCAACAATTTATTTCTTGTGAAGGTATTCGCTTTTATACAGTTACCAGTCGCACTAGTCATGCGCGAAACACAATGACAATGCATAAGTACATCACATTGACAAGCAAAGGAACAACTTTTCCTTATCGGTGAGCTCGACAGAAGGGGTGCTAACACAAGCATCTTTCAATGAGCAAATCTTTTCTGCCTCTATGATCTCGCGTGTGGTACGATCCCTGCATCTAGCAACAATATAACATTCTGAAAATAGTGACCGACAGACACACGTGCTACAGTGAACGGACAGCCATCCTTGTTTACAGTGATCCACATTGTACATATGCTCCCTCAGACTCTCATTTATACAACGACCTGTTTGACCGACGTAATACCTTCCACACGATAACAGCAGCTGATACACCACATTACAGATGCAATCTCTGAATTTATTTGCATGTTTTGTAGTGCAACCGAGGGGTAGGTCTGGACGGAGGAACGGACAGCTTGCACGGGCGACTCAATTTTTGAGGGGCCGTAAAGACCACCTTCACATTAACTCGCTGCGCCACTTTCTGAAGATTGTGCGCTATCTTGTGAATATATGAAACCACGGCGAAAGCCTGTCTAGCTGTGACAGGTGGGACTGCATTATCTGTTCATTCGGGCTCAAGTTCACGCAGCAGGCCTTCGGCAACGGAAACTTGCACGTGGTCGGGGTAACCAGCCGACGTCAGCCTTGAAGATTGCTCAACAAAACTTTCTGTAATCTTGTGCACACATGATTTTCGCAAGGCATTCATGAAGCAAGATTTTGCAATACCTCGCTTAACTAACTTAGATTGCGCGGAATGAAATGGCAAAACAAGCTTATTTCCACGTGGTTGATACATCCAGCAAGTGCGTCCATTTTTCAGGAAAAGCTTGAAGTCAAGGAACCTGATTTCACAATTCTCAGAAAGTTCATGAGTAAGCTCAAAATGTTTAAAGCCATTTCGCATCAGGTCTAAAACTGTAAGAGCGTCATTCTTATACGATGCAATGTCAGTGTCCATAAAAATTAAAAAAAATCATCTACGTATCTGAAAACGTGTGTCACATTAGTGTTAGTGAAAACTTCCAAAACGAATCTGTCTAATTTGCCTAAAAACAGGTCACTGACGATGGGAGCGATGCAAGAACCATTACAGATACCATATTTTTGAAGGTGAGGTTTTCCATCTCATAGGATGTACGTCGACTGAAGGTAAAACCTTAAAAGCTCTAAAAACCCACTGACGCTGACGCCAGACTGGGTCTGGAATTTTGAGGCGCCATACTTACATATATATTCTCCAATGCATTGTAACAATAAGTCATGCAGAATGGAATAGTACAGGTCCTTGACGTCTACAGAAAAGGCGAAAAAAGTTTTATTGCAACGTGACGAAATAAACTCCTGCACTTCACATGAGCTTTTTACCAGAAATGGATCGTTCACTTCTAGGTACTTCAAGGTTTTCTGAAGGCAGAGTGCAATACATTTTTGCCAGGTATTATTTTCAGATACAATTAGCCTAAAAGGCATGTCGACCTTATGCGTTTTCGTGCTGAAGAAGGCTTCAAGGAAATCTTCCTTGGCGTCTGACATATTCTTAAGGACACTTTCAAGGTTTAACTTGCGAAGCAGGCTCTGAGCTTTACTTTTGAGCTTTTTCATCGACACTTCAGCATGACAGTTAAAAAGGGTCAAAACCGTGCGACAAGCTTTTTCCCGGTACTTTTTAAGGGACATTATGACAAAGCCGCCCTCCTTGTCAGCGGGTAACACACACAATGAATGCTCCTTCATAAAATCTACAACGCGTTTTACCGGTAGAGTCGAAAGGCTCGCCTTACACTGACTTAGGACATCTATGCCGTCCGCTATGCAGCGGTCTTGCTCTTCTGGTGGAGCACGCCGAGAGACTTGACGTACGGTAGCCAAAAGGTTGTGCGGGGAACGCTTAGGCCCCACCGCGAACTTCGGTCCCAACGAAAGCACTTTAGAGACATGCTGGGGCATGTCCAAGTCTTCCTGATTGTAGATCGGCCATTTCGGTGGTTGATATTGTGTGGGTGCTAGGCTGCGGAGCCGAAGGAGCTCAGTCTTCCAGAGGAACTCGGTTGACTTATAAATATGCCGCCGAAGTTCTCGCAGATTCTTCGCAGCGTTAACAGATGTGCTGGAGATCTGCACGTGAGCACATAAGTACTCACTGTAGAGCCTTACTTGTCTTTGCAACTCTGCCCTCAAGATCTTGCAGATTCTTGACCCGTGTCCTTGTGACGGCGTAAACCCACCAAACAGGCGACAAACTTCTTCCGGAAGCACGTAATGTAATGCGTTCTTTGACAGTCACGGTAATCTTCAAGTAGACCCGTGCGTCTGTATTTTCTTTCAGCTCTGCGGTGAATGGCCCTAAGTCTTTCGTATTCAGCGTCTACTCCAGCGCAACCTTCAGGAATTTTAACGAACTTGGAACACTGATTTAATTTGTTTTCTATGAGTGAGACTAAGCTGTCAGTGTCAGTAACAGTATCAGCTTGATGTGATATATGATAACGAAATGCTTGTCAGTTAGTTACCTTTGCTGAATGCCTATATTTAGAAAAGCGTAGTTTTGAATGCTGTATTAGGATAGGTAAATGATCACTACCCCTTGTTTCAATGTCTGTTCGCCATGAAGCCCCAGATGCAATATCATGTGAGCAGAACGTGAGGTCTAGGCAACTCGAGTATTTGAAACCCCAAAGGAACGTCACTGAACCGTCATTTAACAAGCATAATGAACTACGCTGAATCGCTTTTTGTAGGTCCTTTCCGCGACGATCGCAGTACGCACTTCCCCACATGGCATTGTGAGCATTGAAATCTCCGCAATGTATCACAGCTTTCGTGTACGTCTGGAAAAGTGCTGTCAATGCAGAAAGCAAGATATTTGTGGAAGGTAGGAGATAAACGCTGACTACTGTTATATTTACTCGACCAAATCTAACCTCACATGCTACATATTCTGGATAATCCGATGATGTAGCATTCAACTGTACTGATGGCACATATTTTCTCACACATATCATCGCTCTGCTCGGTCCTGTAGATCTAGAGGACATATACACAACGTAGTTCGATAACCGAAAAGTAGTGTCCACCCGGGCCTCTGTAATACATATCACTGGAAAGGAGCTCTGAGCCAGAAATTTTGTGAAGTCTGCACACTTAGGGCGAATACTATTCGCATTCTATTGAAAGATCGCGACATTTTGATAACAATTATTCATGTTTTGCCTGCGCAGTGACTGTTGTGGCTAATTGTAACACTACCTGTTCCATCGACAAGATGACTTTGGCCTCAGGAAGGTCGTTAGCCTGTGGGATCAGGGCTAGTATGGCTTTCAAAGCCGAGAATAACATTGGTATGACAAGATGAGCCATCGACACAGAGGAGTTTTCTGGTTGCGTTAAACTTACTGGACGCGATGTGCTCGTGCTTTCTTGGATGTTAACCACGTGGTTACTTTTCTCTTGAGGTCCCTTCTGAGACTCTTGTCGAACTTGCTGCTGGCTTGTTGATGTCCCCGAAGTTTTCTCTTGCTTTCGTTGTCCTCTTGCAGCTTGTGCGTACGTCATTACATGGTCCTGGCGTTTAGGTGCTTGCGGCCGAGGAGGCCGTGCAGGGTTCATGGTGTTCATGTTGGGCTCAGGCGCGTCATGCTGTTGCGTGCGACCGTAGATGTCATGTTGATATTGAAGAGAAGCCGCCTTGTTCTGCGGGTATCCAGAGAACGATGCAGCGTGGGGCCCCTTGCAATTGGCACACTTAGGTTGTGTTATCGATTTGCAGTCCTTGTGATGGTGGCCTTCGGCGCATAGTTTGCAGCGCCTTGTTCCTCGGCAATTTTTAGCCAAATGTCCGAATATCTGACAATTATAGCAGCGTCTTGCTGGTCCCAGATATCCCTCAACTGGATGGCTTCTAAATCCAAGGAATACTTTCTCTGGAAGAGGTCTGTCATATCTGAATTGTAAAATCACACTTCTCAGTGGGTGCGATGCTACAGTGCCATGTTCTTGTCGTATGTAATGAGTCTGGCGTCTAGCCGATATCACTCCTGCCTCTCTTAAATATTCTGTAAGTTGCTCTTCTGTGTATTCTAGAGGCACATGTCTGCTTTTGCCTACATTTCGCACGTACGACTCCGGAATGAATGGCTTCACCAGCAAGCCAGCCACATGCACACAAGGCAACAAGCTTTTGGCTGAAGCAAAAGAGCTCACGGTGACTGAGAAACTTCCATCTTTGTTCACTCGGAAAGAACGCACTTTTTCTTTAGCAAGGGCAATGATTTCCTAGGCTACAACGTTTGGGTTTACTTTCCAGAATGTTCTCGTTTTCTCTATTGGTCAGAATACCACAGGAACCCCGTCAAATCTACTCTTTTTATATGTCACTTGAGTGGAAGGATCTGCTTCCTCATCAGATTCAATATCTTTATCAATAAAAGAGTAGGTCGATGTCCCCTCCTGCATGTTGTCCGTATGCTCTTCCACTCTCACCTTTTTCGCAGAGCTTACTTTGTTCGACATGTCCTCAGCTTTCCTCATCGCCTCCAAAACGAGTGTTAGTGCCCTGATGTAAGAAACCCTGGTAGAACCAGGTTAACTCACATGCTCGTTGGTTCCGAAGCCACGCTGCTGTAAAGGTGGCCCTTGCCATGCTTTTACATCACGGCTGGTTCCGTTCTCCACGGTGACGGAGAAACGTCGGCGTTCAGTACCGTCACACCACTTCCTGCTGTCATGCGTCACAGCTGATGTTGTCCTCAACACTGTGAATAGCTTTTCACGGCTGAAAAAAAAACCTAATTTGCAGGAGCACAGAAAGCAAAGAACGTTCTTCTGTCACTTCGTCATCGTCTTCCAGAAAAGGTACTGTAGTAAAAACTAGTACGCGTGTGTCCTTGAAGCAGTAAGTGATGCGTTGCCATCTTACGGCTTGGGTGAAGCTGCGTAGCTCAGCCGCTTTTTGGCCCGAGTGACCACTCTTGTCATTTTTATGTTACTCTATGCAGTAGCGCACTTAACGTTTAATCTTAGCTTGTCACCACCTATAGTAGGAAGCTGCCACAACGTTTTAACAGTATCACGCGATCGCTGAGCGCCGGATATGGTAGCCCCTGCTCGTTTCTTCTTCGCTTCCCAGAACACGGGTGCCGATTCATCCGGCGTGGGATGCAATAACATTGATAGCTAAGACAAAGAGTACAGAGA
The DNA here is from genome assembly GCF_043290135.1 of Rhipicephalus microplus. Classification (NCBI taxonomy): domain Eukaryota; kingdom Metazoa; phylum Arthropoda; class Arachnida; order Ixodida; family Ixodidae; genus Rhipicephalus; species Rhipicephalus microplus. Next base: position 31,591,389 of record NC_134703.1, read on the forward strand.
GAAAGGAAAGAGAGAGAAAGAATGAAATTCGAACCCGCACACGAACGACCCAAAGGTGAGCACCGGAACCACGCGGCTACCAGGCACATCATAGCACAGCATAACATAGCCTCGTATAAAAGTATAGCCTCATATAGGAAAGGGCAAAAGGAAGTGAGAGCGAGAAGAGATGTGAGGGTAAATAATATAGAAGTGAGGAGGAGAGGGTGAAGCGCAGCTAGAGCGAAATAGAAAAAAAGCAATCGCGAGCGAAAGAAAAGAAAACAAAAAGGAAAGCAAATATTTAAGGAGAAAGATTCAAAGAAAGATGAACATGTAGACAGAAAAGCAAAGAGGTAGAAAAGAACATGAAGCTAGAAAAAGAGAAATAGTGAAGGAAGGGCGGTATAGGAAAGAGAAAGAAAGAAAGAGCGTGAAAGAGAAATAAATAGAAACAGACATAAGTACAAGGACATAGAAAATAGAGTTCAGAGAGAAACACAATGAAAGAGATGAACAAATGAAAAGAAAAGCAAAGACAAACAAAAAAAAAAGCCGCCCAGATCCGCACTTGCCGAATGTTTGGCCCCACTGGAGCGAAGATGCCTATTTCTTTGTATTTTTTTCTTGAACGCAAGCGTACAAAGAAAGTCTGCTAAGCAAAAACGTATCATCACTTTGAAACGTTGGCACATTGACAATCGTCTTACGATAATTTCTCAACGTTATATTACATGATGCTTAGTGATACTTTTCGTTTCACTCAAACATCTTTTTCTGCTACGCTAACACATATAACCTTAATACTTGATACGAGACTAGTAAAAAACTAGTAAAACAACCTTCTCCTTAGCCAGTTCCCCCTAATGGGTATGAGCAATCGATGGTTGGTTGGTTAGTTCCTCAACATCTTGGGGCAAGCAGCTCCGGGGGATAGGCTATGAATTAGACCGTGCCTTGCTTATTAAAATAATCGAATTTCTGAAGGAAAGAGTTGAAAATGAATTGATTAGCCTTTACGAAGAATAGTTTTAACTTGTAAAATTTCACACACTCACAAAAAATCCTTTAGAAGAATAACGTCAAAAACACGCGCACACATTCAAAAACACGTCTGTACCCAAGACAACTTAAGTTACACTTAGCATTCAATTCTTTTAGACTCTCATAAAAAAGTTGATTCAGCGTTGAAAACGATCCTGTGACTAAAACAAAATGTGAATGCGCTGAATAAAAGAATCACCGGAAGCGACAAAGTCAAGTTCAAATTTCTTAAGGGTATTTCTAGTAGTCATTCCTTTTAAATTTTAAAGCTTTGGCATGTCAAAAACAAGTGCTCCGGAGATTCACTCTCACTACAGTGAAGGTATGAAGGCGACTGGACCAGACCTGACTTTTGAAGGTCGAGAAAAAAGAACAAATATAAGAGAAGAAGAAAAAGAAGAAGCAGAGAACAGGTGCCATGACCGTTCGAAGTAAGACAAGGAAATATGTCTGGAAAAGGAAGAGTGCTCTACCAACCAGCATCGTCCTTATTCTATTTCTTAGCGGTGGAGGGAATGCTGGTAAGTCTTGCGAGAGTGCAGTTTCATTGCGTCAGACTGCAGATACTTCAGTTGACTGAGATGGCGATCCTCCCAGGCGTTCAGCGGCAATCTCTTTCGAACACAATTTCATTTTCGGGAGATTTCAACTCGTCCGCACGATGGGCGTCCTCAGGATGCTGCCATAATAGAGCCAGTACAGCGCTATAACTATGCTACCTGTAGACGTCGAGTGTGTCCTGCGCTAATATAGCGTTGGGTACATCCTAAAGTGGTGGGCTAAAAATGGACAATGTGCTATAGAACCTATATATAACCATGAACAACTATACCTTAGCGCACATTTCAATCCCATTTGTATTTTGCCCAACGTGGAAGCAAAATGGTTATGCTGGGGACAATGCTGTATACACTCATGCGATCTAAACTACATCATAGAAAGTACACCTGCTATGAACTGAATGTCACAACGATAACACAATATTGAGGCGAAACTGTGAAGCCGCTCGAGAACAGACGTCCCGTGTAGAAAGATCGAATGAGAAAGGCACACTTCTTAATAACTTAGACGTGATTGTACACAGATGAGCTTGGCCCTTTCATTCGGAACTACGAGTTGCTATCCTATCCTACCCGGCAAGCGGGCAACGACAGCGTCCGGAGGGTGAAGCGCGGTGCAGAGCATTGGTCCAACGCTGAGCGCGTTCGTTTCAAGGCACTTGGAAGGTGAGACACTTCAAAGCAAGTCATTAAGGTCTCTAACAGAGATCCAGTTAGCTGTTAATTTTTGCAAAAAATAAAGCAAAAAAAACAAAAGCTCCAGCCACGCCTTCTATTCGCCAGCATCAGCGACTAAGCGTCTGAATACGTTTGCTTTTATAGTAAGGCGTGAGCCGCAAGACTGCAGGGCCACTATTCGACGTAACTGCAACGTCCCACGATATTCTAGTCACTCTGAGCAGTTTTACGCTTTGTGTGTGACATTCTGGAGTGGAGGTTCATTCGGGAAGTTCATTTTGAAGTTCATGTTCATAGAGCATGCCCGAAGTCTCTGGATTGACGCGATAAACCACTGGCACTTAGAGAGCAAAATTGTTTTTGGATGGGCTAGCTCGCTAGTAATTGATTAATTAAGCAATATGAATGGAACTCCGCGCTGGTTTACATTCACACTTCTTCGACATTTTTTTAGAGAGTTTCGCCTCGTACTGCACCCTGATTTGTCTTCGTTCTCCGACGACTTCGTCATGACCACATCGGGAGGTGCAGTGGACGTTGACCTTTCGCACATCTTTTCCGGCCATATAGAAGGTGTGTACGGCCCTCTTGTTTGTGCAAGTAGTTCCCACGATAATGCGTTTTATTCCAGGCTTGGGGAAATTTGGTTTGTTATGTACGGCACGGAAATTACTTCACTAAGTGAGCAAGCACACTATAGTTTTCTGGCCTCCACGCAAGGTGTGTCGTCATTCTTGTTTTTGCATAGCTGAGAGAGACATCTTGCTGGTGTGACCTCTTGCGGACAAATCTGGCCATAAATGATCATCAGTGATCGTCATAACTTGCTAAAGTAGTTAGTGGAAGGCACTGTCGCATCGCGCATTAGGTCAAAGTGGCAATGTACTTTCGCTGCATGTATATTAAAAAAGGTTGCATTAGACACGCCGCCATCATTTTTATTGCAATGCACATGTATATCATATCGGAGCTGCCACTACTTAGTATTGAGATACCTTTCACTTTTGGGCTATGTCCGATGCCTATGAGAGGGGTCTATCAGCCGTTTTTTATTTTTTACCTAAATGCGCGCAAGTTATGTTGCAACTCAAGTCAAGGTATTCGTCAGGGAATATGTAAGAAAATTTTGTAAAAGCGTGAAAAAAAAGTAGAAATACAAGTACCGCCCCAAATCCGCACAGTTTAATACATGAATAAAAAAATAAAACCAGACATCTGACTAGACATATGAAATTTCGATACTGATAGAGACAATAGGGGATGCCACTAAAGAATTAAATTCAAAAAGCTCCAAGGAATGTCGTTGAAAGCATCGGGTGTTCAGTGTATAGGTAGATGACTGAGAATTTATTTGTGACCCCACATGAGTTCCATTGGCCAGTAATATATACGCGAAAACATTTAGTTATAATTTTAATGCGTCAGACACATCAGCAGAGAGGTGTAGTTACAGCAGCCAGGGATTGAATACCATGGCATTACTTTGAAATAAATCAGGCAAATGAATCACAGAGTGTTTTTTTGTTGCATGCAACCTTATTGAAACTAAAGGACGGTGGAGCCAAAAGAGGCACTAGGAACATTAGGGGTTGTTTCCAACTGCAACCTAGTAATTGACATCAATTGAAAAGAATTAAGATGAAAAAAAATGTCACCCGCAGGTACCACAACTACAACCTGTAATGGCAAAATTCCCTTCCCGCAGACTTAAACGAGTGCATGGCAGCAATTAGACACATTTATTTACCAAATTCGAAATCTTTAAAGATATGCTTGGGCAGTTCAAGTGAACAAGCACATGGCCATGATCATATTCAATCATCTCACGGTGGCCTGAATATCGAAACTCAAACGAGGAATGAGATCGATAACAGCGACGTCTCGTGTTCACGACATGTCGCATCGTTATAGGTTTCATGGATTGCAATTGGCATAATTGCATTACGTCAAATTGACAAGCTGACATGGCAGCATTTTGAACCAGTCAGAGACGCCGTAGCAGTACACTCGACCAATAAGCGCTGATAAGACAGTAAAGTCTTCAACATGATGGAATTATCGACCATGTTCTGAATGGGCCCCATGGCATGTATTGTTAATAAAAGTGCTCCGATTCCACGAATACATCATGAACATAAAGTTGCCAGAAAGCTTCCGTTAAGCAAATGTTCGGAAGTGTAGATTTCATTTTGATCATAGAAAAAGGACACATTTCTGACGCACATCTGCGATATAAGTGTGGCTCACGAAAATTGCTGTTTGGATTTGACCTATGAGGAAGCTATTTATTCATTTATGCAAAATACCTTACAGGCCCAACAGAGTATTGTGCGAGGGGAGCATCAAAATACATATACATAAATTTGCACAACTTGCATACAAACAATAACATAAAAAATGTCGATGATTATAAAACGCCTAACAGCGAGAATTTTGAAAAAAAATACAATAATGATAAAAATAAAAATACGATGAAAAGCAGATTATTATGCATGTGAGATATTGACGTAAAATAAGCTGTAAAAATTAAACACAATTTGTGAAAAGACTTCGTTATTCAAAAGAAAACATATCTCAAGATTACACACACAATTGAATGGCATGCTAGCATTTAAACCTTCTAAAAATTCTGAAAGCAAGGAAAAGAAAGGAAAGAAGAAAAGAAAATAACCCAAGAAACTAGCAATCATTCAACGCGTAGGTGCAGAACTTGATATGAATAAACGAAGCAGTTAATCCTGGTAGGAGGGGTGGGATTAGAAAGTGCTGAACATTTTCTCGACTGCGTTCAGCTCCGATGTCACCTGGAAGGCCGTTCCACATACGGATGACGCGGGGGAGGGCAGATGAGTTAAACATGTATATTTTATCGTAGATGCGCGTGAATGAAAGATGAGTATGCCGTCTTTTTGATGTGAATGCAGATGTTTGCAATTTTATAGGTAATGGCCTTGCTTCGAGCACGCATTTATGAAATAATGAAAGGAGGGTAATAAGAAGACGGCTGCTGAAAGGGAAAAAAAAGTGATAAGTTTTTTCTTTAATTTGTGTTATGCTTGCGCTGTGATCATAGTTAGGGGAGATGAATCTAGCGGCTCCATTCTGGATTGACTTCGGCACGTTAGTTAAATAAGGGTGATGAGGAGACCAAACTGCAGAAGGGAATTTGAGCTGAGAGTGAACAGATGTTATGTATGTATGCTAAGGCACGCATATTTGTGGGCGTCTTACATAGATTGCAGCGTAAGCAGCCTAATGATAATGAAGCGTTGCTGCAGATGTTGGTGACTTGGGCAGTCCAGGAAAGGTTAGATGTTCATTTAGAGGTAAATATAAATAGCTGTAATATAAAATATATAGACATAATTATATTCTTAACACTGACACACACCACAGTAGTACTAGCTTAATAAGTGTTTACATTTATATGTTATCGTTGTAGGACAACGAAGTGGCCACCAATAAAACGATTGAAGAAAGTGATATTACAGCCTGCGCTAGCTGTCCGCTGCTTATTTTATTTCTGTGTGGGCAAATGTGCTGTGAATAGATTTATCTGCACCGGACGGTACCTTCAGGCTCCGTCTCAAAAAGGCACGATATAGTCGTGCTACGAATCATTGTTGTCCATTTTCTCTTGTTGGGCTATGATTAATTTTCACTTCTTTAGTTATCCGTTCTTTCATGTATTGTTTAAATTGTAGGCAAATAAATTTGCCTGTACATGAACATTTTATATCATAAGATCACGCGCCTTGAAACATTCCAGGTGATCCGGGCAGTCAGGTATTTGGTTCTGTCGTGGATGGTGTATTCCACGGGCGCATCAGCGCAGCCAGCGGGCACACCTTCTACGCCGAGCCGGCCTGGATGTATTCCGCGTTACAGGAGAAGGGACACACCGTCTTCTACTCTGAAGAAGACGTGCGACTGCCGGCACAGCTGAGATCGCATGGCGGATGCGGCTTTGACCAGCTGCAGACATATATGCACCGACAGAACGTCGCAACGGGAGCTCGCGCGCCATTCCAGCACTTCGACGAGACTCCGATGGAGCTGGAAATGGTACGCGCAGTTTCTATGTATTTTAAAAATACATAGAAATACGTAGAGTGTAATCGAAATTTCCAGTTGGCGTACAAGCTAGTGCACATTAGCCCCGCCTTGGTGGTCTAGTGGCTAAGGTTGCTGACCCGCAGGTCACGGGATCGAATCCCGGCTGCGGCGGCTGCAATTTCGATGTAGGCAAAAATGCTGTAGGCCCGTGCGCTCACATTCGGGTACACGTTAGAGAATCCCAGGTGGTCGAAATCTCCGGAGCCCTCCACTACGGCGTCTCTCGTAATCATATGGTGGTTTTGGGACGTTAAACCCCACATATCAATCAAGGCGAGTGCACATTAAATAACACCAGATGGTCCAAATTTTCGGAGCCTTGCATTACTGCGTGCCTCATAATAATATTGAAGTTTTGGCACGTAAAACTAGTGATATTAGAAATTGTTGTACCAAGACAAGAAACACAGATGCTTGAACGAGTGGTTCTACTTCCGTTGTTTCGCGTTTTCCGCCTGAGCCTGCATCATGAGATACAGTGCAGGTGTATATATTACTGTCGCGCTAAAACAGGTGATACATTGGCCGGACTGTTACGCTACCGGAGTTGTGGATAAGACTCTCAACCATGGACATCAGTCATAATAGCGTGACTGCAGCTTGGGTACAACTCCTAGGGTGTTTGTCTGAAACACTAGAGCTGTGTGGCCTATAATTCGTTCCATGCAAAGGTAGTCGCTGATTCTAAGGAAGTTCCAAGTCGCACTCTGTCGTTGACCCTTGCCACGGGAAACGCGATAAAAACTCTCTTTTCGTAATGGGAAGGAAAGCTACGTGATGCAGTGCAAGTGATTCGCTTATTTGCTATATGTACTATACTAACTATATACGCTGCTCGAGTTTACTGTTTTTATTGTTTTGTTCATGCATTATGTACATGAAATGCTTCTGTTCTAGCTGCTGTAACTGCTCAGTGTGCGAAGTGGCCAGGTTCCCTTCAAGCTGCTAAATACAGCTTTTTCGCCTGGTCTCATCACAACCTTGTTGAAAAATAAACTCAATCCCATAAAAAAATCAATCTTAATCGCATACTCAATCTAAAACCTGTCGAAACGCCATCTTGGCGTAATACGATGCAGCTGATGCGATTTGAAGGATGCGTTGATGGCATCTAGATCTGTAGGTGCTTCTGATGATCATAGCACAACTTTGTATTCCAGGACAATCTAATCCTGATATGTAGAAAATGGCCTTGCCTGGCATGTAGTTCAGTGTACTTGGATTTAAACAGGATAATCGATGGCGTCGCCCCTACCAAAATGGCGGGAAGCGACGCGTCCGGCGTTCCCCTGACTACGCCGATCCTCCCCCTGGCAGCAGGCGCAAACCTCGGTCTGGCAAGGGCCGTCGCAGAAGCTCGCGCCAGGACTCTACGCGACGAGTGTGCCATATGCAGGTACAGGATAAGAGCTACAATTCTAATTCCCCATCACGAAGTCACAGTGGAGTTCAGTTTTGCGCTTGCCTACAACGCTTGATACATTGAGGACGAACTAAAATTAGACTTCTGTTAAGGCGAAAGAAAGCTGTCTCATTAGTTTAATGAGCTTGCGAGATGTGGCGAGGCCTGACGGCACTTCGCGAGACCTGCTAAGGCTGTGGTGTCAGCACGAGTGGTACAAGTATAACGTTATCAAAGATCGTGTCATGATAGACTCAAGGAAACCCGAAATTTGTGGCGTCTTATGACCACGTCACGTCATCATATGACTACGTCGCTTGATCGAAGTGTGGCTGATCCCGCAGTCTGTGCAACAGGAGTGAGGGGTATAAAGGTTCAGGGTAAAGCAGAGGTACTTAGTGAGGGTCGGCTGGTTCGTAACAACTTTATTGGAAGTACGGCAGAGCTTTCGCCGACCGGGCCTTAGGTCTCTCGTGTGGGGACGTCAACACCTTGCCTGACCGCCTCCTCGAAAGTCTCGTGAAAAATTTTCCACTTTATCGTCAGCTAAAGGCACACCCAACAATGTGTCAATAATTTTGATTTCCATCATTGCAAAAGCCATTTGACGGACAGCTTTGCAAACATTGCCGCATTATACATTATAGGCTAATCGTTCTTACTATTATGATGTTTCTAAATTTTTATTGAGGACCTTTTCCAGTTCGATGCCATTGAGATTCTTGGCCGAAAGTAGGGTTATGTGAGCAGCGGGTTAGATATGTGGCGTTTTTATCTAAAATAGCTCAGTTGTCCTGAAACTGGGAAGATTCAGTTTTTCTATACTGACAATATGGTCGAGTATTCTGCAACAATTTCTTGCCACTGGGCTCGTGTCCCCAAAATACCTGAAGCCTAAATTGCGGTTAAATTATGTACACCTGATATCGTTGGCATTCAGGAATAAAATTTGTATTTTGTTCTTATAGATTGGAATATTTCATTTGAGCTTGAATTAGCTCATAAAAGAAGCATGGAGGGCAGTGAATGAACGCTATAGCAATATTTTAAAATAAAGTTAGCATCATCCCTGCGCTTTTGTCGGTTTCGTCTTCGCTATAGCAATGTTTTATGACAAGAGAGAGAGAGAATAAGGGTGAAAGAAAGGCAGGGAGGTTAATCATGGCTGAGCCTGGTAGGCTACCTTGCACCGGGGAGGGGATAAAGGGAATAAAAGTCAATTTTTATGACAAAATTAACATCATTCTGTCGTTTTCGTCGGTTCCGTCTTTTGTTGCATGAGCGTAATGGCGACGACTAGACTTTTAAAGGGAGTGGTCCTCCCATACTAAAGGTGCATTATTCTTGACTGTCGGCAGCGCTTTCTTGTTTTAGGCAGCAATTGAAGTTCATAAAAATGCTTCAGTTTTTTATTCTTCAAAAGAGATTGTGTAGCGGCTAGTTGGAGCATAACAGATAACGAAGGCAGTACTGCAAAGTTCACCAAGATGGTAGACGAGGACGACCCTTCGTTATGTTTTCAATCGCCGCTTTTTGACATTTCGTTTCATTAAATTATTTGTTAGTGTAACTTCGTCTGTGACGTCCTTGTATGCATCTTTGTGAACCTTGCAGCGCTACCTGTTTGGTTTGTTTTATACCGCACCACGCCAGACCACTTTTTCTCCAAGGAATAAGCGCATGCTCTGCGTCTTCCATTATTGCAGTTGTCTTTTGCTCCAAATATACTGTATTGGAGCGAAAGGACACGATACAGTAGCTCAAAACAAGAAAAGAAACAATAAAAATAAGAAAGAAGTAGGAAGGTTGGCTCCTTACTTCTAATATTCTAGTTTGGCTGTGCAACAGTATGTCCTACAGTAAGTACCAGCTCAACCAAGAAAAAACTAATTGTGTCACGATAGCAAATTATAAAAGTAACTGAGACACAAATAAATCACATTAGATGAAACCACGTTGCTTGTTCAGGCTCCGACTACTGACGCAGCGCTGGCTTAATAGATGTGGCTCATTTTTGATTAACAGTGAGGCAGGATTTGGCTCACTTTTTGAATTGAAGTTTGCCTTTTAGAGTTCACCTTACAATAAGGAATTGCTCCATTCGGACTATGTTTGTTTTAAAAGTAAATGATATTTAGGAGCGCCATACAATCCCGTGAAATTCAGTCCAGTTTAGCTTTTTAGATTTGCCTCTTTTAGAAAAAAAAGTAACACAACATATCAAAGATAGTTTACCCCGGTGAAACAACAGGATATTTTTTTTAGTGCACTGATTTGTTTAGAGCACTTGCGCTGGTTTCTTTTGGTCAAATAGGTCGTCGTGGATCACCTGCTGTACCAGTTCTTCATGAAAGGGGCGGATGACAAGACAGCCCGCGAGCGCATCACTTCGATGATTGGCACACATATGGCGTCCACAAACTTAATCTACTCCACTACCGACTTCAAAGGGATCGTTGGAATGCGCTTTGTGATACAAGACCTTAGGGTGAGCCCACTTTCTTTAATCGCCTAGAAAAAAATAGGCAGTATCTGCATGTTAATCTCCAAATGTCGTCGAAAGACGATAGTCTTGCGTGTGGAGAGAGTGAACAAGACATTTATTTGATGTTCTGCGCAAGAAAATCAGTGAATAGTATTCCGGAGGCGCTGCGTTAGAGTGCCTCGAGCGTGCAGTGGAGGCGAATGAGCGCATCAAGTAACGTCACATGTGAAACATAAGTGTCATGCGGTAGTTTTTTTTTGGAAAACGAAGCGCGTGGCTCTGAGATGGGTGTGCGCTCCCGTTTTGGAGGTGATAAGGTGTGCAACGCAAGGCGACGGATAGGTGCCACCACCGTCTCGTCTTAGCAAAGCGTTGGAAACACTCGCCTTTTTGGGCAAGCGTTACATGGTCAGCGCATCGTGATAAGCGCTACGGTCCTTAAAATTATTTATGTAAGCTTTTTCTAGTAAAAGACGCGCGTGCAGGATATATTCGTGTATTTGTGGTGCCCCATGCAGACATGCACAATAATTACCTTAAAATTGACAATTGCACAAGTATGAACGCCGAACCTTGAACGACATTGGTTGGCGCTGTGCATGGGGTCGGCCGTTTCGAGTACTTAATGCTGTTAAGAGTGGACAAACAGGCAAATGTTCAGACAAACAGACAGGCAGACAGACAGACAGATTAAATTTTTTGCGTCGAAGGTCCCCAAGAAAGCCTATCGTCTAAAAAACACAGACACGTGTGCAAAATGGTTAACATAAAAGAGGACAACTACTGCTTGCGCGAAATTTCTTAGGAAACGGATGGAACGGCCACGGATGGGCGCAACTGATTTTTATGGGTTTGTACGGGGTAACTGGTCTGTGTGAGTTACCTTTTGCTGGTGTCTGTTTTGCTCGTTTTCTCAGAAATTTTGCGCAAAAAAGTATTTGATCGGGAAGTACCAACTATAGCTCAAACGCACACCTTGTAAAGGGGACAACGTTGGGAAAGATGCATAAGTAAGTACATTATTAGAAAATGTTGCCGCTCAATGATAAAGACGGGGCGAGAAGCCTCACAGAATTAGGAATTTAAGGGGACACACGTTATTTTTTATAGTCTTTAATATGGGCCCTATTTCAGTCGCAATGACGGTACATTCTTCCTGCTGGGACACTGCAAACGGTTGGTCTATTGCGAGGAATTCAACTATAGTGGAATGCTACTCACTCTACTACATTAAACTATTACTGCGTGGCAAGCTGCTGTTTAACTCACTAAAGCAGGTTGTTGCGCTTGAGGTGACGATGGCGGTGCATTTTGTGTTTCGCAGATTAACGACACCAGCGCCTGCGAGGGTGCTGATGCAGCGAGCAACCCGTTCTGCCGGAATGACCTGGATGCCAACCTTATGCTGCAGCTGTTCGCGCTGGAGGAGCGCAACGACTTCTGCCTGTCGTACGCGTGGACCAACCGAGACTTGGGTGAAGGAACTCTGGGACTCGCTTACCTGGCCTACGCTAGTGGTAACCCACCGCATAGACCTTTTGCATTCGCGTATGCGCATGCGCGCGTAAGACGAACTCGCACTATTGCGTGGATGACGTCATTGGTCGAAAGCATGGATGTAACATTAATTCTACGCTGAAACAGGGAAGACTTGGTTTTGAAGTCTGACCAAACGAAACGTAGCGGTAGGTAAAAACATTTTACAGCTGGATTAGCTGTTAATAGTTCTTCCGGTTTGTCCTCCTATCTTTGTCCGTGTTGTTTCTGCGCTATTGTCCAGATGTTTGGGGTGTAATGTGAGCTCAGCGCCTTGTAAACTATATATGGGGTACTTCTGATGGAAACAATACGGGACTCGTATTTTTAATTTGATACTTATCCACATATTTTTTTCAGTTACAATCATTCGTTGCAGGGGCGTGGGCACGATAATATTTAACTGGGAGGGAAAAAGAGGAGCGAATCTGACCCCCCCCCCCCTCTGTTTTTCTCTGCGCGGGTACATACGTAAGTAAAAACTGTCGATATTTCGGGAAAGGGGTATTTTTCCATCCTCAAGATTTATCCTGGCTGCGCCCGTCATACGTTGTGTTGACAAGCCTTTCAAGGAGGCAAAAAAAAAAAAAGACTTGGGAATTACAGCAGAGCGATCAATGTACTTACGTTAATACTGATGACATTTTGTGAACATGAACATAACCACTACAAACTTACGAACATTGCACTGCATCGTTGTGCGCGGCGCTTCGACGCTATACCAGTTTCTAGCCTTTTCCCGACTTTCTTTCGATTGCTAATCGTACCGAGAAAAGTGAAAGCAACAGAATTCAATACATATGCTATCAATTTGAAGAGTCAGGTTTTTGAGCTTCGTGAAGATTACGAACGATCGACTCTCGAATATAGACTGAAAATAAATACAGGAAAAAGCTGCGTTCAGCATGTTCAGCAACAAAAAACACCATACACGATTCGACACATTCGCGCCACACGTTTCACGACAGGGTTTTATCTGGTACGCGATCACGTTGACAAAGTCGATAAAAGTCAGTTTCATGGCAAGAGCGAAACAGTTAATGCGATAACAAGTTGGCTTGCTATGCGAAGAGAGGCTTAAGATCCTACCTCGCGTAGCTCAACAGAACACTGCGCTCGCCCCGCCGCGGTGGTCTAGTGGTTAAGGTACTCGGCTGCTGACCCGCAGGTCGCGGGTTCGAATCCCGGCTGCAGCGGCTGCATTTCCGATGGAGGCGGAAATGTTTTAGGCCCGTGTGCTCAGATTTGGGTGCACGTTAAAGAACCCCAGGTGGTCGAAATTTCCGGAGACCTCCACTACGGCGTCTCTCATAATCATATCGTGGTTTTGGGACGTTAAACCCCAAAAATCAATCAATCAATCAACAAAATACTGGCGTTGGGGGACACAGCCTCTGCTGCAAAGGAAGCGGCCTTGATACCGTCCATTGCTTCAATGCAATGTAATAAGCGAGAGCACAGTGCGCTCGATGTATGAGCGATCTGATAATCTCCGTTGAGATAGCGCGCGCAACGGCAATCACATGGTTGTAGAATCATGGTCATTAACAAAGCACCCCCCCCCCCACCCCCTCCTCTGTCCAGCGTCTCTTCATACGCCTTCATGCGAAGACCGTAGCATGCCATCACGGCTTGAGCCACGCCCGACGGCAGCCCTCACACAATTTCACTTGCACATGTAACATACAATACATTGAGTGATGTTATCTGTTTGGACTTCATACGGAACGTGATGGCAATAGCTGTTCATAGAGTTGCTATCGCAATATTATTAATTCAGTGGTGGCTGGGGTGCTCATTCAGTGAGGGGCTTCGAGTGTCGTGCCGGATGAAGGCGAGACATGCATATTCAACATTAGGCAACTGGTTTGTATGGGTTACCTCTTGCTGGTGTCTGTTCAATATATTCTGCTCAAAAACCAAACGAACAAATAAATATTCATTTGAGGCACTCTGTGTTTAGATTGCAGCACTTTTCGACGTCTATACTTTCAACAGGTTTGCTTCGAACCGATACCCAGTAATATTTCGTTTTGTTCATGTTCGACACACGTTTACGCGCATTGCATTATATGGGCCCGGGTTCGGGTTCAGTTCTGGCGAAAAAATTTGGTTTTGATTCACGTCCTGATTTAATGATGCACATTACTGTATCCTCCTTCTTGTTTCAGTTTCGTTTTTCTGGCAGTGTGAATATCATTGTCATCCAGTTTCGGTTGCTACACAAATGTCGTGACCGTGACGAATAGAACAGTAATTTACGTGCAGCGCTTGAATGACCCAATGTGATGCGTATAGGCTGCGTGAGACACAACAGCCACCAGTCACCTCTTGTGTATCTGCGTATAAGTAAAGCAAGTTATGTGAACGACGAGGTGGGGCGTTGCCGCGATACATTTTTTTTTCGTGCCCTACACCATGTGTGCCTGTTCTGTGTACGACAAAACACAGTCAGTCTAACGTAACTGCCTGTGTTTACGGTGTGTGCTACTCGTGCGCAGATAAGCTGGGAGGTGCATGCGAGAAATTCCGGTCTGTAAACACCCGCGAGGGCATCCGGCGCATGGCACTGAACACGGGCGTCATAACGCTGTACCTGCATGGTGGACCAGTTGCGTTGGCCGTCAGCGAAGTCACAGTCGCACACGAGATCGGCCATAGCTTCGGCGCATTGGTAAGTTAACAGTGCTTCAACTTTCCTTATGGCCCCACCGTGGTGGCCTAGTGGCTAAGGTACTCGGCTGCTGACCCGCAGGTCGCGTGATTGAATCCCGGCAGCGGCGGCTGCATTTCCGATGGAAGCAGAAATGCTGTAGGCCCGTGTGCTCAGATTTGGGCGCGGGTCAAAGAACCCCAGGAGGTCGAAATTCCCGGAACCCTCTACTACGGCGTCTCTCAAAATCATATGGTGGTTTTGGGACGTTAAACCTCACTTACTATTACAATACAACTTTTCATATATATACTAACACAGTGGAACGTGTGCTGCTCTTCCACCGCAACATTTATAACTTATGCAGGTTTATGTAGCAACAAACTGGTTGCTTCGATGGCAATTGGCGGTCTTTATACACTGGATCTCAAACAAATACTAGTTGACTTGTAGGAAGGTTACGCAGATGCTTCAGCAGGTTTGCGCGACTCATCAGCTATACGAACAAAAATGCACGAACGCGGCGAAAGTGCCAGGCGCGCGTCGGTCAAAACGTATCGCTCGTAGAAGACGGCCACAATCTTTCCATATACAATAGCATGTGTCAACAACAAATTATGTTGACCAAGTACAATAACAACTGTATATTATGACATCGTATATTATAACGGGATATCGAGATGGTTATTCGAAATAGCGTCTCCTTTGGAACGAACCGACTGGAAGTAGTCGCACAACCTAATTAGGTTCTGCGACGGGTATAACGACCGGAGTTTTGACTTACTCTACAGTAATCTTCTTAATTGAACGTGCTCTTTTCACACTGCAATCTTAGCTGTAGCTTATCTTGTCTAGTTTACGCTCCCATCAGTTTTAATTGGTAGCGCTTCTGAAAGTAGGTGTTCCCCACTTTTCTTTCCGGGCTATCTTGATAGTTGATTGCAATCAGGGTCGCAGGAAGATATTTTTTTTTCAGGGACAAAACTTACTCCGGCCAATTGACCTGCAACAACTGCCTAAGCACAGAACATCGCTTGTGAAAAGCAGCCACGTATGACACAAACCAGCGGTGCCCAGTCGCTTTTCTCAGGCCTACCGTGAAAGTTTCCTGAGTAATTGGGAAATAGGTACCTGCGAACAGCTGCGTATGTAAGACCGGCAGCGCAGTGCAATTCCCGCAATCAAGGCAGCCACTATCTGAAACCCTTCCATAGACCTGCAGCAAAGCACGAAACAGTCACACAAGCCCTCAGTCAGCGTAAGCGTGCGCAAGATTTTGCATTAGGGGGAGTCGGGTTTCCCTCTAGTGCCACCCGTGCCACTTAATCGAGTGAGAAGCAGCTCCGTAATGGACGCAAGAATGAAAATGTAAATACGACGGAGTGCTCACGAAGGCGGGCCTTCATCTCCCGACATTCCTGAGATGAAGATGCGAAATGCAGTTCTTGGAATGAAACAATTCTTGGCTGCTGTTGTTGCTGAAATCCCGCGTGCCGTGGGTTTTGTACAGTAAAGAGGGCAGGTCCGACTAAGTAGAGGTATGGAACTAAAGTGTCACCCCCCTCCTTCTTCTCATGCTTCCCTTGGGCGAACGCCTGTGCCTGTCAGTTTACTCCAACACGACAGCCGCTAAAGTTCGTCATTAGCCCTATATCGAACGAAGTTGCAACACAGCTCGTTTCATACAAGTCGCATTTTCATTCCACTGAGTGTTTTTACGGAGTGGCTCCCTGCACCATTCCTACGTTATTTTGCAAGCTAGTCTCAGCTCCTGACAATTTGCTAGGTAAAGCTAATGTCATCATCATCATCGCCATGACTACGTTCACTGCAAGACAAAAGCCTCTCCCATGTTCCGCTAGTAAACTCGGTCCTGTGCTTGCGGCTGACATCCGTAAACTTTCTGACCCCATCTGCTCACCTAACTTTGTTTCCCGTTGACCCGCTTGCCTTCTCTTTTGTGGTCCGCAATGACCAGCGGTTATCTTACTTTCCCGCTACGTACTCTGCCCATGACCATATTTTTCTTCTTGATTTATATTATGATGTCCTTACCACCCGTCTGTGTCCTGATAGTTTGCTCTCGTTTCGTCCGTTAGGGTTACACCTATAATAGTTTTCTTTCCATTGCTCGCTGCATCGTCCTCAACTTAAGTTTAACCATCCTTGTAATTCTGCAGCTAACGTATGGTGCGACAAAGAGTTTGGATTACTGTTATCACCAATGACTTTATCGTTTAATGAATGGAGGGTTGTAGACTCGCAGGTTTAAACTATGCAATAATAACCGAGTTAAAACTATCGCTAACCGTACAGCTCGTTTTCTATACGACTTAAATCTTTTGTCTGACTTTTGTAATGCTTCTGCAGCATGACGAGACACCCGAGTGCGCCCCTGGTGGCGCCAATGGCAACTACATAATGTTCGCCCGGGCAACGACTGGTCGCCAACCGTTCAACCGGAAATTTTCCCCCTGCAGCATACGCGGCATCAGCGCCGTCTTATCTGCCATCCTCAACGGCCTCTACGATAAGGAAAACTGTTTTCTTTGTACGGCTCTGTTGTTTTCCGGGCAAGTTTTTCGCATCACGGAGTGGCAAATATCGCTGCTACAAACGCTTCATAAGTTGTCAGCACACGGGTCAGTTGTAAGTGCGTATACCACTTTAGGGATACGGCTTGACGTTCCCCCGTATGCATCATGTGGCGTGAATGCGCTGAATATCAAGTGGTCGATACAGACATAAAACTGGGTTAAAATAAACAAGCGAGGCTTGCTGTTGCTTAAGCAGGCCATTATTCAAACGAGTCTGCTGTTGTTTAGGCAAGCCATAACTCGTATTGAAAAGTACAGCCTATATAATATTACATGTATGCGATTTATTATGTGCTTATTAAGATGTTAAAGGAATTGATGCGGAGAAGCGGCGATGCCTTCGTGACAAGTAGTGGAAACAACACCGTGTCGAGCCTCGGGCGCTTGACTTGCGCGTATGCGCTGCGTGCAGCAGCGCGTTGACACGAACCGCGGCAAGACAGGTTTGAATAATGGAGCCTCGCTCGTTTGCCAGCGTATGATCGATATCACGCTCACCTGCCACTGTTTGCAGCAAATACTGCGAGTACGACTTCGTCAGTGCTTCAGAAACACACAAAAAATCTGATAAAATTGTACTACGGCCTTTTACGTGTTACTGTTTCACTATGGCACCGTGACTGGCAGGCTTCCACTAACAAAATAAAAAAAAAAAGGCGCCATAAAATGGGTTTTCAGTCTTTTAAGACTGAGAGCTGACGATTTCACACAGACAAATGATATGGTTTAAGACTTCTTGGATTTGTGTAATATTAATGTCTGTTTAAGTTTAGTTCAGCTTATATTGTAGTGTATGTAATAAATTGATTACTGGGTATACTTTTTGTTTTCTATTGTTTGTGCGTGATATAAATGGGGCTACATTGCGATCATCTCTCTCTCTCTCTCCTGTTTAAACACACACACACACACACACACACACACACACACACACACACACACACACACACACACACACACACACACACACACACACACACACACACACACACACACACACACACACACACACACACACACACACACACACACACACACACACACACACACCACACACACCACACACACCACACACACACCACACACACACCACACACACACACCACACACACACACACACCACACACACCACACACACACACACCACACACACACACACACACACACACACACACACACACACACACACACACACACGCGCGCGCGCGCGCTGCTTGTGGTGCTGTAGGGTATAGCGTGGATAAGTAAGAAAAAGAACACTTACATCGAGTTTCGGCTTGGTGCCCTTATTGCAAGTGAAAGCATACGATCCACCTCCTCATATGCAGCTCACCAGGAGTCCTTCTGTGGCAACAACGTGCGCGAGGAGAACGAAGACTGCGATTGCGGCTACAACGAAAAAGACTGCCACGACCTGTGCTGCTACGCGCGCAAGAATTCGCAACACGTTCCTGGCTGCACGCTGCGTCCTAACGCACAGTGCAGGTGCGTGTGGGTAACGCTTAACGTGGAGTTGTAATTGGAATACATTTCTATTGCAGCGCTACCATATATTGTTTGTCAACACAGTCGAGGTATAATATTGTTCAGTCGAGCCACTGTCAAGTCGATATGAGGAACAAATGACATAAATACGCAATTCAGAACGTGTAAGCTTGAGAACGTCAGTTTTATATCATGATAATGCACTACGTGCAACGAAGAAAGAAACAATGGTAGGGGACAAGTAAAAATCGGGAAGAAAGTATGGTGCACGGGATGTTGAAAAAAGAGGGGCTAATGTGTTCTGCTCGGTACTATAAGAAAATGCATATCGATATTCTCTCATTCTAGCTAGTGGCGCTGTACAATCATTTCAACATGTTTGTTCCCGGTTGGCATAAGTTAACTAAATAAATATGCACAGAGGCCTAACCGAAGCACTGACTGATCATTGGCAGTAGTAGAAACCATTTGAATGTTGTGGTATTCACAGACTCTATACTGTTGCGGATGGGTCTATCTATAGGTTGTAGTTTTCTGGTGATTTCGGCATTCTATTGAAAACGAGCTGCACCGTGCTGCAGGCTTCGTAAACAAACTGACGGCAGATACAGTTCTTCTTGAACTAGCATGCGAACACAACCAACTCTTGGTAAGTAGCTCAGTGGCATCCTAAAGAACGTGTGTAGTATTTTTTTTTGCAACAGCCTAATTCACGAAAGTGTCATAATAGGGCTGAAGAGCACTATGCAGAAGACTGATATAATATTAGCAAGTCTGGCGGGAAAGCTCCACTTCGTGTTAGACAAGTGATTTTGATTTGATTCTGATTTCAATTAGGTTCAACAAAAAGTACACTTCGGAAAGAGAAGACTAAAGGCATTCACGCTTGATGAGATCATCCCACTGAAAACAATAACAGTTTGCGCATAAGCAATGACAACAAGAACACACTTCGGAAAGAGAAGACTAAAGGCATTCACGCTTGATGAGATCATCCCACTGAAAACAATAACAGTTTGTGCATAAGCAATGGCAACAAGAACGAAAGCAACGGAAAACTTACATAAAAATGTAGTATTTCACGTACAAGTGGACCCTATAATCAGCAGAAAAGAACTTACCTAAATCACATGCTAGTAAGGGAACCCACAATTAAAGAGGAGATTCACCGAAGGCTAAAAATAGTCTAGCGCGCACACTCTCGACTTTCTCAACTCATCAGGGGTAGCTTGCCTCTTTCGCTAACGCGTAAACTCTGCAACCATTGTATTTTACCAGTTCCAACATAAGGGGCAGAATAACAAAGAAACTAGAGAGAAAGCTAAGGTCCAAACAGCGTGCTTAGAAGCGAGAAATTATAGGCTTTACTTTACGAGATTAGAAAAGGGCAGAGTAGATCAGATAAGACGACAGGAGTAGTCGATATCTTGATATTGCGAGACAAAAATGGATCTAGAGACATGACGCCGAACTCTAAGAAGATTGATTCTCATTTTATACATGCGATATTCACGTGTGTAGCACGACAAGCACATTGACTCTTTCCAAAATGAGTTAGTACGTGACTTTCCCTAAACAGAGTCAATGTGACTCTCTAAAGAGAGTGCTAAACATGTGACCCTGACATGCGTATAAAAGAAGAGTCGAAGGACAGTGTTCCTTTCTCAGAGTGTATGAGGAGAGAGGACAAGCGTGACCGAGGACCGGAAATAGTTTAGGAGGAGGAACGAAAGCAAGAACCTTTCCAGAGGGGAACGCCAGCGTCGACGTCATCGAGTTACAGAAGAAAAAGAAATACGCGTGGGCCTTGTATGCCATTTGTACGGTGTAAATATGGGTAGGAGAGAGGCATGCTAGATTAATGGAAGGGCATAAAGTGGATTCAGCCAGTGCAGGACAGGGAGGGTTGGCAAGCGTTTTCGTCCTGGTGTGGGCATCGGATATGCTCTGAGTGATAATGATGATGCAGTTGATATTAAGATAGTAATGTGAACTTGAGAGCAAGCAAAGGTCTCATGTGCATTACGCATATCAACCGTGGCCAATGGTGGTATTAAAATAAAATCTTAAATGTCTTAAGCAACTAACAAGAAAGTAGTTTTGAAAGTGCGAAAAGGGTATGACGTTCGTTTTGTACAAGTGGGCCTGTAAAACAAAATAGTTTATATCAATCCACCACGTCGGTGAAGTCGTACACTTTTATGTTCAGTTTTACCTATAGTAAACGTGTGCTCCGACACCATATGTAGTCCCTATAAAGCATAACTTGAAAGAGAGACGTTAATTTATACAGTTTTGGATTTAGAAACATTTTTGCATTTATGCAAAAGGAAAATCGTTGCTTAAAAAACAAGTGTGTCCCCACTGGTTTTGCCACTAAAAAGGTAGCTGCAGGTTTCATAGACGGTGATACAATAGTGTTGCAGAAAAAAAAATGTGGGCCTTGCTTGCAACTTGTACGGAACATATCCGATGGCATGTTAGATTAACGGAATCGTTTTGAATGCTTGTCGAGTGAAGCGAGATGAAGGCGGTCGAAGGACAAACAATATTAACGACAAGATAGGTACTCACCGGGCAATGTAAGCGACTGTTGCAGAGAAAGGCCTTCCTTATACAGCACTCATGAAATGCTGTTGTCAAGTTACCGCGCGCGCAAAGCGAACCTACCGAAACGCTTGCACACCACTTGTACTGCGACATGTATTTGATGTTATCTCTGTGCAGCCCTTCTGCTGGAAGCTGCTGCAGCACGGACTGCCATTTCGTCAGTGCGAATCAGCAGTGCTCTGCGGAGAATGAGTGCAATTACGCTTCCTTCTGCAGATATCCTTCGCTAAACGGGTTTTCATTTGAGGGCGATATTTGCAGTCAACAGATTTTGTCCCGCCGCTCAGTTTCTCTTGAAGGGTCGGCATCAAATGAAAGGCTTACAGCGGCAAACATTCGCAATGATGCAGTGCACGCCGTCCATGGACAGGTGCGCGCATCTAGTTCGGCAACACTGCATATGCACGCCTGACAACTGGATGCCTGGCTAGGGTGGCTAGAGCTACCCTAGCCTGCCAATGTTCGGGTTTCATTTGACACCAATAGTACGTGCTAGACCTTCGCCCAACTACATTTCACTTGTTGCCGCTTATTTGAATATATCTAGGTCGTTTCAACTCTTACTTTGTGACGCGTACTCGGGTGAAGTTTGCTCGGTTTCTTAGTTGAAGAATGCTGACAGCGTCTTGTGAAGCTGAAACGGGCTGTGTCAACACATATTCGACAACTTACAGACGTGAGCAATATAAGACAGACGGCTGAAGTTAGAACGCTGAGTATTGTCATGTGGTTGTGACGGTGAAGCAAGCAGAACTGCAGAACGTAAGGATGGAATGCTTTATTCGGCGAACTTGTGCGCAGAAGGACACTCAGTGCAATGATAGCTTTGGACACAATCATTGATAATCTGATCAGCAGTAAAGCGCGTTGGCATTTATATACGTGGCATCGAAGGTTACAGCGCTATCATTGGAGGACAAATTATTTGCACATTTAACACTATTGTACGCGTTGTGCCCAATCTTATCAGAATATCTTAAAATAGCTGAGAATGTTCCTAGGTACTTTAGCCTGGTTTGCGCAAAGCATAGTAACGGACTGGTTGCATAAAATACAGAAAAAGAAAAGCTCGTGAAAATATGAAGGGGGCGAAGCGAATTGTAAGAGGTGCCTTTCTGCTTGGACATTGTGGTTTCCTACAGCTTTTAACCGCTAGGACCTTTGAAGGACAATTCCTCTTATATTGTAACGATGTTGAAGGACTCGGTGTATAATAAAACGTATTTATTAAAGGGCGAACCTGTGCCCACAACTCAAAGGGACTATGGTCGTAGCACGTTACAGCAGAACACCAAAGATGTCTTCTTCTTCTACTTCTTCAAGAAGAGTCCCAAGCGCGTGGCGCACATCAGCAGGGGCCAGCTGGGTTCTCGTGCTATCATCATCGTCTCTGCGCAACACTAGACGGTGCGCATGTATGTCCCTGTGCGCGTGGTGATGGGCGCGTTGTTTGAATGCAGGCACTATGTCGCGGCAATATTGCTCACGACTTCACAGTCCAAACAGACTCTGTTTACAATTATAGTTGGCAGCCGTAGTGGCAACATCGCGACACAATGCGCTGCTGTTCTCGAGCACACTGATGGCGAGAAGGCCAAGCACATTCAATTTTTCAGAACATGGGCGGTCGGCAAAAAACAAACAAAAAAAAAAACCCACCCTACATCTAGCCTGTTTGATGACATCTTATACGCCACTTTACAACAAAGTCATCGTGCCTTACCATGCCTACGGATAATTAGCAGCTGTTCTTGATGTGCTTTTTTGCGCTGCGTTTGGAAAAGCAGAGTTCTTTATCTCAGTTTTCGCGGAAACGAACTATACCTTTAGAAATGCGGCATTTAAAATGGATTGCTTTCTGCCGACCATTCCTGTTTCGGTAAGCGCAATGTGCCTGACACTGTCACCAATGGCAGGTTCAGGAACCGCAACATCACCTGTCCTGATCTCGCAGCTGTGGTCTGCAGTCACTTGTGTAATCGTTTTTCAGTATGAAACTGTGCACTATCAAAAAAAAAAGATAAAGGAAGTGTTTTGAAGAAGCGGGTAATGTCTATGACCATGAATGAATTAAGGGTGCATGGGTGACTTTATACAGTTACTTTCGGGTCAGATAGAGAATCGCGATGTTATGACAGCAGGCATTTTCAGCTTATCATAATAATAATAAAAAAAGAAGACAGTGGTTGCTCCGGTTGGCGTATGCATCCTTGACGAAAGGTGATCACCGGTGTGGCAGCGCTGTGCCCCGAACCGCGGCACAAGGCCAACCTGTCCGAGTGCAATCGTGGCACGCAGGTGTGCCTGTCGGGCCGTTGTGAGGGCTCCATCTGCCAAAAGTACGGCTACGATGACTGTCAACGCAGCAGCAGCGCTGGCTCGTCGCTCAGTCCCGCCGACATGTGCCTCGTGGATTGCATGCGCGCCGGTCAGTGGCCAGTTCTTCTAATTTCACCGTTAGCTGTTAAGCGCACTAAAGTGAATTCAAGCGATGCCTAATTCTCAACTGGTTGAGCCATACTGTTCACGTACAGCGAAAAACACTGTCTTTTTAGTGGATTTTTCACGCAGAGAATATGCAAACTAAACCAAGTAGGGGCGTAGCCAGGGGGTGGAACAACAAGGACGCCCCTTTTCCCAAAGTTTTTTTTTTCGCCATGGCATAGAGAGCGAAAAATGGCCATTTTCAAAGAGTGCCCCCCCCCCCCCCCCGCCGAAAAAATTTCTGGCTACGTGCTTGTGTTCAAGGTATTAGGTATACTTAAAATGTTCACAGCTTCTGTTCTTTCCCGCAGAAGCTAATGCTCTATAACACACTTGCCGTCTCATTCACAATACTGTCACACGATTTGAAGTAGGGTGCCAGGAATTCAATTCGCAGGCTTGTCATCTCAATTAGTCATTCAATTATCATTAAACTAGTAGGATCGTCATCTCAGTTGCAGTATTGTTACATGCTTTGAAGTATGGTGCCAGGAGTTCAATTAGTAGGCTTTTCATAATACACAAGAATGCAGTACGAACTGTTGCTAGCGCACAATACAATGCCCACACTTCCGATCTATTCCACAAGTTCAACATAGTGAACCTTTCTACCTTGTGTAAGCATAAGTTATCATCCATGAAATAAGAAATAGATGAGCGTGAAACAACACCACTGGCTGTTTACAACTTGCCGCTCGATATCTCATGCATGGTTTTCCATCCATCATCACGAACACAGACACGTTTCACGATCAAGCACCAAATATGCCCTTAACGGCGTTAAAAATAGCCTGCCAAAAATATTAAACAATTATGAGCTGAATAAGAGCAGTTGGGCGTTCGACTGAGGGGAAAAAAAAAGACGTTATTTCGCTAACACGTACTGCACCTGAACAGAAGTAATGCCTGCTGTTTATTGCCAGTTTCGCTGTGTGTAATCCTTTTAATACAAAATGCTGTCCTGAGTTGTTTTTCTCATTTTATGTATTTGAAGTGTTATTGCTCATGTAAAGCTCGTTTACATTTTTTAAATATTTATGCTGCTGTATTTGCATATCACAGTTGTCTTACCTATACATCTGCCCTTGTTGAAGTCATATCAGGCTGCAGTATAAATGAATGAATGAATGAATGAATGAATGAATGGATGAACGTATACTATGCTTCCCAACTATCGCTAAATTTCGCTATCTCACGTAATCACAGCGGCTAAGATATGCATAAGGCTACTGGTGGTTAAAAGTTCCGACTTCTCTTGACAGACTATTGATTTGCATGAAGATTGTTTCTTAGTCCACTTGCTCTTAGATGGCCAGGAATATTGATGGTGTGCGTTCGAGTGTTCCTTGTAACAGGGGACCATACTGTACATGTATGGTCTGTACTTGTTGTGGGCAATAAACTCAAACTCAAAACCTTAGCTGCCTCAGAAGGGCATTTGCGAAATGTTGGCGAAGCTGGCGCTAACATTCAGCCGTGCAAGCCTTGAAACAGCGAGACTGGAAGATTCTTGCTTCCGGGTTGTTTTAAGGCCTTAGCTAGGTGATGAGAGTAGTTTCTCGGCTTCTTAAATGTCGTTGCTCGGTTTTAGCTAGGGGCTACGACGTTATAGCCAACTTCAACCTAGTATTACGGCATTAGGCCAAGTACGCTGGCCAAATACTATAACGTAAGAGCCAAGTGCGTGTTTAGAAAAAGTGGTTAACGATTTAGAGTATAGGTACTCTATTATGAGAGAGCATAAAGCCGTCCCGGGGTATTGGACGTGCCTGGACGGGAGAAGAAGAATGGTACGTTGTTGTGACGTTAACCAACTACAGTGAAGTATCAGTTGAACGAACGTCGATATAACGAAGATTTCAGCAAGACAAACCTTCAGAAAGTCCCCTGTGGTTCTCTTATGCATTCTACGCAAAACTCTTACAGTTAAACGAACTTCTGAGAGGTGAATATTTCAGTTGGATGAACTTGTTGACTGTGCACCCGGGCTTATTCTTGAGGTCAATGCAATGAAGCTTTGCGCACTTCAGCGCTGGCGCAGCCGGTGCGAACCAGCCCCAAATCGCCTATCTATCAACAGCGGTGCAACGTCACTTGTGCATACATCGCCGCCGACGCAAAGTGGTCGTGCGGCTGATGAAAAGCAGCCACGCATGCTTTAGCGCCTGCGCAAAACTGTCAGATTTAGAGATTGCTTCCGGTGTTCAAAAGAAGAAAAGTGTGGCGAACAATGGCTGGGGAACGTTGTACTTTTGGATGAAATTCCTATGAATTGATTGATTTGATTGATTGATATGTAGGGTTTAACGTTCCAAAACCACCATATGATTGTGAGAGACGCCGTAGTGGAGGGCTCCGGAAATTTCGACCACCCGGGGTTGCCGTGCACCCAAATCGTGCACCCAAATCTGAGCACATGGGCTTACAACACATCCGCCTTCATCGAAAAAAAAAATATTACCATTGGTCACCGCATTTACAATGAGTGAATCATATCGTCCGCTGTTCCATTGTTCAATCACCACCACCACCATCATCATCATCATCAGCCTGACTACGTCCACTGCAGGACAAAGGCCTCTCCCATGTTCCGCCAGTCAACCTGGTCCTGTGCTTGCTGCTGCCAATTTATACCCGCAAACTTCTTAATCTCATCTGCCTACCTAACCTTTTGTCTCCCCCTCACCCGCTTGCATTCTCTGGGAATCCAGTTAGTTACCCTTAACGACCAGCGATTATCCTGTCTACGCGCTACATGCGCGGCCCATGTCCATTTCCTCTTCTTGATTTCAACTATGATATCCTTAACCCCCCGTTTGTTCCCTAACCCACTCTGCTTTCTTCTTGTCTCTCAAGGTTACACCTACCATTTTTCTTTCCATTGCTCGCTGCGTCGTCAATCGTTCAATCGCAGGAGACTGAACGTTCTCGTAACGACACTGTAGGTGAAATTTCTCGTCTGTGGCGGTGCAGGCACTGACGGACACTGTGTGGGCACCTGCAACGAGCCCGCGCTGTCGTCGCTTTGCGGACGAAAACGCGAGCGTGGAGCTGCGTGTAACCAGAACCGCGGATACTGCGACGTGTTTCACCGCTGTCGCACCGTCGACGAAGACGGACCGCTGGCGCGCCTCGAACAGTTGCTCGTGCCCAACAGGCTGCGGGAGTGGTTCAAGGTGAGCTTAGCGCGCACGCAGGGTGGGTGAGCGAGTGTCTTGCCCCCGTATTCTAGAACTTCCCTTCACTCAACGCTTCACCTTCACTTGAGAAAGCCGATGGGAGCGCCATCTCTAGGCACAGAAAGTCACTGAATATCAGCGTTAATCTTCTGCGATTCTTGAGCAGCGCAGCGTCATTTCGAGACGAGCTGTGGCGCAGTGCTCTACTCTGTCGAGTGAAGGGTGAAAGTGGAAGTGTGGCAGCTTGGGATAGTTGGTATGGCATGACGATAGTTATAGCGCGAGAACAAAACGACGACACAGAGACAAGAAGGACACGAAATACACGTGTCTTTCGTGTCCTTCTTGTCTCTGTGTCGTCGTTTTGTTCTCGCGCTATAACTATCGTCATGCCATACCAACTAGCCCAAGCTGCCACACTTGTAAGTTACATTTCTAGTTATTCGGGCTCTTTTTCGTGTGTGAAAGTGGAGTCGAGAAGCGTTCGTGAATACGGGGGTTATTTCTGGATCTTACTTGCGAAAAAACACGGTATACGATCACGAGGCGCTTGTGACAGGCTTCCGATTAAGTTCAGTCACTCGGGGTTCCTTAACGCCTAAATACAAGCACACATGTCTCTATCATTCTGCCTTTATCAACTAGCTAGCCATAACGGGAAAAAATTATAATCTCTTTTAGAATATTGACTTAGCTGCGTAATTTTTTTGATTCGCACAGCGTTACACGTGGCTGGTCGCGATTCTCGGCGTGCTCTTCCTGAGCGGCGTGCTCCTCTTTATCCGCTGCTGCGCCGTTCTGACGCCCACGAACAACCCGGGTCTCCCGAAGGCCAGGACCTTAAGGGAGAGCGTGCAACGGCCGATGGAAATTTTTACGGTACGCCACTATGTTGCCTTGCGTCTCCTCACGTTTTAAATATCTTTTTTACGTTAGCTATATGATTTAAAGGCACAGTACTAGCAGATTCAAACTAGACATGAGATTTTGAGTATAGCAGTTAGTACGCGCAATTTATCGAGGTAACCAGGTCATGACGCGAAGGTTCTGGTATCTAAAGGTTATGTTGGCTGATCAGATTGGATGACTAGGCTAGTTGGTGGCTCGTGGTCGATGTATCTATAGGCGTTCGAGTCAAATTTGCGCTGATATGACTTGAAGTCAAGACGGTGGAAACCAAAGTATGTGCGTTACTTAGCTCTAAATTGACCCGCTTCAATACGTGAGTGCTGTACCTTGCCAACCTGATCTTCGGTGAGGTGTATCTTCCTTAATTCTGTGTACTCGCAATGCCTGGAAGAAGTCGTCGGATAAGAGCATTATGTGTATAGCGCCAGTATGTACTTCCGGAGATTACGCGAGTAACGGCAAAACATACAGAACTAAAAAAATTATGTCCGTGGCAAGAAATCTACAACGTTTTCTGTTCAGTGGGTCTTATAACAAAGCTCAGTATACTGCATTCTTCGGCGTACATTTCTCGCGTGGATCGCGCGCATTTTTAGCGCTTTGAAATTAAAAAGTGGCCCGGAGATCACTGAATCTAGCGCAAAGATAAACTAGCTAAGGTGTAAAAGTACGCCGACGAAAAACAAGTTGAAATAACCGTAATACTTACTTCTGAAAAAAGTGAAGAACTAGCGTGAACGGCGTAACGATATTTCGAATTTATAGCTGATATCTCGTTGAGCTAGGAGCTCCTTGAGCGAAATACGGAAGGTGAATGAAGTGGTACAACCATCTACGTGCACTACGTCTTTAATGGCGTCACATGGGGACATCATCGTGTTACAT
The DNA here is from genome assembly GCF_043290135.1 of Rhipicephalus microplus. Lineage (NCBI taxonomy): Eukaryota > Metazoa > Arthropoda > Arachnida > Ixodida > Ixodidae > Rhipicephalus > Rhipicephalus microplus. The sequence continues at coordinate 31,619,991 of NC_134703.1, forward strand.
CGAAAAGACGTCATACGTCACAAAATTTTGGGACGTCATCATGGCGTCATCGTGAGCGTCTCATGTAATGACGTCATCACATGGCATCGTACCTTAATTGAAGGCGGTTTTGCAACACCACCTTAGTTGCACAAAGCTTCAGAAGGTTGTGAGAGGGCAGTGTGATCGACTGAGAGTGTCAAAGTAACTCAATATGCTGTTTCTCAAATGGCGGATTGTTGTCTTAAAGAAGGTCTGGGTCCCCAATTTTTCGAACGTAATGCATTACCAAGTGTTTAGCAGTTTGCATTGAAGCATTCCTTAGTGTAAGTGCGTTTAGCAGATGCATTCGTGAACCAAGGGAGCCGAAATTCAATAATTGGTCTGACTTCAGCAATATAACATTTGCCTTTGTGCTTGAGCTTTTACCATCATTGCCACCGTTTATGGTGAAGTTTTAGTAAATTATCGTTTATCACCAATATATATACTACTAACTTTTTTCTAAACACTATATTTTTGTGCGTTTCAGGCTGCTTCGACGTAATCGAGCATCAAGTGAGCGTTTGTGGGCTCAATGGATTTCTTGAACCCACAATATACGAGGACGACTTTTTATTGAACAGATGTCAACAACCTTTAACTAGACATTGGTGAAAGGTACACTGTATTTATGAATGTTGTGATAGCGAAAACCAGAAATATTGTTTTATACGCCCCACGCATGACGTAAATATTATAAGGAATTGCTATGAACTCGAATATTTCTTTTTTTTTTTGGGGGGGGGGGGGGGAGCTGAGTGTACTTGAATTCGTCTGTGACGAGGGTTGACGTTGGTGGCTACTTTACGCCAAATTGGCTCCTTTATGACTCCCTCTAAAAATAAAAATAAAAATAAAGGACATGTCGTGACTGCGGGTTCCGACATATCAGCTTAGTTTTTCTCGGTTGAGAGTAATCTCTTAATTATGGGAAAATCTTCGTCATTGTTATGCATTGCGTCAACACAAAAGGTCTAATCGTGGGCTCGTATAATCACGGAAAATGTCGAACTGCCCCAGTGACCACTTTTTCTTAAATAAACAGAAAAAAAGAATCACAGCATATCCACGATGTGAATGATAATGATTCGGCGAAGCTCTGGGGGATCATTCTGGTAACCATGAATCCGCCGTACATTGCCCACTCGAATATGCAAATAAGCAACAACACGTGTGTACAGTATATACAATGTTGTTTTATTGGTCGTGTATGGTAAGTGGGTGTGGAGTTCATTTCCCCTTCATTATGACTGCCTCAAAAATCACTGAAACGAAGAGTTAAGGATTATTGGATTGGATAGAATGTGCAAAGTCGATGCACATTCCACACAGTAAAAATTTTTACACCCAAAACGGTGTAAAAAGGGTGCTTTTACGAGAAAGCACCCTTTGCAACACCCTTCAACACCCATAAATGGTCGATTGAAAAAAAAAAGCACCCATTTGTTTGGGTGCTTGCCTCGATAGCACCCTAAAATAGGCTCTAAGGGTGCTTTTGTGCCTGAGAAGGGTGTAGGTGACTATTCATCAGATGGAATATGCAGCATAAGAAGAACACATAATTATAATATTTGGTATTTTACGTCTCAAAAACCTCGATATGATTATGAGGGTCGTCGTAGTGGAAAGCTCTAGAGATTTTGACCATTCGGTGTTCTTTAATGGGCGCTGATATCGCGCAGTGTCTACCTTTTCGCCTCCATCAGAATTCGACTGCCACGGCCGGCATCGAACCCGCGACCTTCGGATTGGCGGCCGAGCATCGTAGCTACTAGTATGTGGACCTTGCGTTAAATGACGGCCTAATTGAGTTAGAATGTGTGAAGGTGCTCTCCGAATACAGCAGAATGCCAGCAGAAGCAAATCGCGTTTCATCTATAATGGCAATTAACTGCAATCCACGTTACGAAAGCTCACCTTAGCGTTGGTTATAAGCTACATGTTTGCTGTGGATTATATACAGGAACATAATGTTCGCCCGAGTATGGGTGTGTGTGCGTGAGCCTGCGCATGTGTTCGCGTGTAAGCGCGATTGTGTGTTCACCCGTGCATGTGTGCGTGCGCGTGTATGTGCGAGTCCGTGCTTGTGTTAAGCGTGCCTGTGCACATGTGTACGCCCATGCATGCGTGCGTTTACGGTCGCGTGTGTGTGTGGCCGTATGTGTGTATACGTGTATATGTGTGCGCCTGTGAATAAGTATGCGTGTGCATCAGCCCGTGCGCCCTCAAATTTCGTGTGTGTGTGCGGGGGGGGGGGGGGGGGGCACTGCTTCTTAGTGTTTGAGGTCCCACACCTGTTCAGACTGGGAGTCTATATGGGAGGTGGCTTAAGAAATGGCGGTGGTCAAGGCACTGTACACTAACTATTCAGTACATGGAAAACAGCTGCACATTTTCGTACCTCATGATTGCTTACGAACTTGCTGTGGTAACTGATTAGCTCCGTTGAGGCGCTTCTACGCTCGAAAACGTGGGTTATGACCAATTCACACGGAAAGCTGTCACTGCACTTATGCACAACCATCGTTTATATTAACAACGTTTAACAAGAACGTGCACTGCTTTTGCTACAGGTGCTTAGCTAGCTCATTGGGCAACCATATGGAATTATGTGCTGATCATGTGGTCAGCAAAAAGTTTGTTATAACAACCTCGGCACGTTTCGTGGTGCATGACAAGCCTTCTAAACATCCGCTACTGTGGATTAATTTGTTCCAGCTTCGACTACGCATTCAGTGTTTGAGGCACCATACGCGGAATCGCCTGACACAGACAATGCAAAAAGAAATTTCTCTGAAAAAAGGTGTAGCGATGCTCTCCCGCTAATGCCACCGAGGACGAAATAATTATTGTTTCTGGCCATTCCATGGTGCACTTTGTTTTGCGCAAGTTTTGCTTCACTATTTTTCGCCCACTGCAATCGCATTCCGTCAAAATACTCAAAGAACCCGAGGCTGGTAAATAACCTGCGTCGCTGTGCGACTGGCTGGAAGGAGAGTGGCCGTTTACAAGGAGTCATTCCGCGTTGAACGGCCGTCCGCCGTATGCGCCATAGCGTTTGCCTTTCGACGCCGTCTTGGCGGGTTTGCCGCTCCCCCCCCCCCCCCCCCCCCCCCCCGCTCAACCCGGCCAGCGTTGTTCCCACAACGGCGGCGTAGATAAGCGAAGAGTTGCGTCACCGAACACCTGCGTCGACAGCTGCGGCGCCGCCACGCCGCCGCCACGCCGCCGCCAGTGCCTCCTCCTTCTCTCTCTCAGTGTTGCCCTCTCTGTCTCATCAGTCTTTCAAATGCGTTGCGTTGGTCGGGGGTCTTGGTCGCTGTGTGTGTTCTAGCGAACAGGCGCATATTCAATGGTGGTCACGCATGGCACCGTGTTCGAAGTGACGCTCGGATTAAGGAATATTCATGGAGTGGCGGACACGGACAACGTGGGCCTGTTAACGGTGAGTGTACTGTTTTCCTAGGTAGTAATCATACAGCGCTAGCTGGGCGCCTGCAGCAGCTCTGCCGAAGTAGGCTGCCAGCCATTTACAACAGCATGCGTTCGCGGGCCTGTTGCAGATGCCCGATTAAACGTGGGACTTAACGAGTTCACACTGCTATGCGCGATGTTGTGTAAGTGCCTGCATCACTCATACAGTGAGAGATGTGATCACTTAACAAGGGCGGGATTAGTTGCTGATCGCACATTGTCTCTACACTGCACAAAGTGATTGATATTGTTTTAAGATGTGCTTTGGGCTACATCGTAATAACATTTCTATTAATACTCAAATGTGCAACGTGCTTCTGTAGGTGTAAGCGCAAAAAAAGAAAGAAAAAGCAAAAATTATGTACAGAGGCGCACTGTACGAAATGGCTTTTTTTTTTTTTTTTTGCTTAAAGACGGTATAGTTGGAGGTGCTGATATGCCGCGATGCTCCCAGCACGTGCGCCTCGGTCTTTTAAGCTATTTAGGACAAGTGTCACCAGCAACAGGGAAAGATCTAGCAGACTTCCAAAGGCGCGTTGTTGTGGCCATCGCCGTGCGTTGTTTTCCCTCGTTTCTGTTTGCTGTTTTCGTGCTTCGCTTTCATCTGCGATAATGTTCGGCGTTATAACAGAATCGAGAGAGTATACGTGACTGTTGGAGCTATGTGCGGTTTCTCTAGCATAAGTCATGGCTGCTGCAACGTAGTCGGCGTCCGCGCGCGTTGGTGTCGTTCGAGCGCTCTTACTTGCGTGATTGTGTTTAACTGAGTATTTAGGCACGGGTTACGTTTGTAAATTTCGTAGTCAATAATCGCTAATAGCGTGCCCCTGATTGCCATCAGAGGATGGGCTTGGTTGTCGAAATATGCCAGACGCTTTTTCTGAAAGCAAGCTTTGAAAAAATGTTTTTAAAGAAATACTTTTATACGTGCTAGGCAGCGCCTATTGCAGGCCCGCAACTCTTTAAAAACTGGACGAGCTATCACATCTTTTATCAAATTACAATGAATTAAGATGATTGAATTATAGATGACGCATTTCTGTGCTAGATTAGGTGCACAAAACACATGTTCGCAGCCCTACGTCTAGAAAGCAGGCAAATAGGAAGCACAGCGACAAATTTGGATTAGAATCCATTGACGGAGCGTCTTGTGAGAGTAGAAAGAACGAGAAAATTGTTCATTTTTGATGCCCTTATAGAGGCAGTCAGAATTGCACTGATTGGTGACTTGTAACAGTTCCTCAGATTGTTAGAGGCGTGATTCAAGTAAGTAAATCTTTTACTTTTTTTTTTGCAGACCTCTTCGCTAGTGCCACGCCCAAGATCATTTGTTCTCATGTAAAAGAGAAAGCAGAGATGTCTTCACTGTTTGTACATGAAGAGGTAAGTTTCTTGTGCGTTTTGATTAATGCTACATGTTCTAAACGTTGTACTTTAGGAATTGTTTTTCACACTGGCTCACTACCCTAGAAGGAATTTGATTCTTAAGTGAGTTCAGGCTTTCGTAAGTGCCATTTTTGAGCTGTAGTCTTACACTTCACCTCATTTCGGGAATTCGCTGTATGCTGGAAAACTCTTATCTTTATCATACGAAATTATTGGAATGTATGGGTTGTATGCTTCGAGTTCAGTGTAATGTCAATTACACGCCATTTCGAAGGATACACACTACACATTCTTTATATATGGTGCTGCCAGAACAGCACGAAAATTTTTTATGAGAAGTCATATTTGCTCTTATTACAGGATGAGAGGGTGCCGCTGACGTCCTGCGTAGTCTACCCTGGACCCAGCCTAGAGCAAGCCTACTTCCTGAACCTCCACATGGATAACCGAAAAATCTTCCGTGTCAGTAATGACGAAGAAGGAAGGAGTGACAGCACTGATGAGTTGATTTTTTTTTATTTTCAACATTGTCTACGGCCGCAAGGCCTTTAACAACCACCGTGATTGAGCGGCTTTTTCTCGGCGTGAGTTTGGAGTTTATCAAAGAAGTTGTTCAGGCAGTACGACGCTGAAAATTTTAGTGTCACAATGCCTGAACAACTTTTTCTAGTGTGTTCATGGTAGATGAACAAATATTGTTATTTGTGTAAGTTATTTTGCTTAAATATAGCTGGACCATTCCATGCCAAACGTCCCAGCCACTTTGGCGACCATCTGAATTATATTTGAAAAAAAAAATGTGCTGACTTACTGCGTTGAAAACAGTGAACTGCTAGAATACTTCAGCGAGAAAAAAAGTTTTGTTCATGTGGCTGGCTTATAACTTCCTGGCATAATGCCGTCTGTGTGCTGTTTGTGGAAAATTTTGTTTTAAAACTACCGCTAATTCTTTCTAAAGCAGATTCGGTCTACCTGTTGAGTAAATGTGCTTCTGTAAGGTATTTGAATCTCAAGAATAATAGTGCAATTTTTTTGCCACATTCGCTTCCAAGAATAAAGCCAAAATGTGTTATGTTTGCATTTTTTATTGCAATATTGCACTTTGTATCAATATCTGAGCAGTGAATACTTACTCCAAAGAAGGTATATTCTGAGGAAAAAATATCTTTATACCTCTCAATCTGCTGAAATATACGAGAAAATATCACGAATTTCACAAAATCGTGATTTTTGTCTGTATTGAGATGCAATTTGCTCCATGTTGTGATACAATGAAAACTCATCATTATACCTAAACTGTAAGAAAATGAAATTCTTTTCTGTAATAAAAATCTTATCGCAAAAAGGACAGGAAAGAGCGCTGTCAACTGAATTTTATTGAAGGTGCTATGAGCGTTTTTATACTGAGCACAAGACCAGGGCTCATCTGCAACAACACATGTGTGACCATGACAAAATAATTTTAACCGAGAAAAGAATACTCTTTTTCGGAAAAGATAAGTGAAGATGTACTGATGCATTGATCCTTGACCTTCCTGATAAAGAGTTCTAAAATCTCTCATTTTTCTGCTTGCTTTTTTTTCAAAAACCGTGTTTTATGAAACCTAGGACTACACTTACATTCTTTACAGTGTCCGGTCATGAGATTACTATAGCCCTTCTTAACATTTGAAGCATGCTGTCTTGCTTGATAATTGAAGCATTGCCCAGTTTGTCCTATGTTTACTTTTCCTCGTGTTAGCGGTATCTCATACACATCAGATTGGCATTCAGTAAACCTATTCTAGTGACGAATGGCGCAACATTGACTATTCCTGTTGCTGTAAGTACATGCACTTTTGAAAGCTTGCAAGAGGTGGAAAACAACAATGTCATATCTGCTGGCTCTTTTCCTAAAATTGTGAGACACCTTATGTACGTAGTACCATCTGACATGCAAAGGTGATTGGTCATTCTCTTTTTCTTTTGGTCCTGTTTTCTTTAACTTTACTTTCTGCAGGAGGGTTTCGCAAACAAGTGTGATGATGCTGTTGGGGTATTGGCTGGTGCTATCAGCCCAGGAGTGCTAAGAATGTTCTGCCTTTTGATAGTGGGCATTCAAAATTAATAGAAAGAGGAATTGATACCACATGTATTCAGGCCACCCTTCAGAAGTCATGTTAGCACAAGGGTGAGGTCAGGCTTAAAAACCAGATTAAAAGACTAAAGGATGCTGGGTATCCCAACAGAATCTTCACACCCGTTTGCAAAACCCTCCTGCAGAAAGTAAAGTTAAAGAAGACAGGACCAACAAAAAACAATGACCAAAACCTTTGCATGTTATACCACATCACGTGTCTCACAACTAGAAAATTAGCCAGCAGATATGATATTAGCGTGTTGTTTTCCACCCCTTGCAAGCTTTCAAAAGTGTGTGTACTAAACAGCAACAGGAATAGTCAATCTTGCCCCATTTGTCATGAGAATAGGTTTACTTAATGCCACTTTAACGTTTGTAGAAATATTTTTTATCAGGTAAACCAATGATCAGTGCATCACTACACGTTCACTTATCCTTTCCGAGAGGTAGTATTCTTTTCACAGTTAAAATTATTTTGTAGTGCTCACACGTGTCGTCGCGCATGAACACGGTTCTTGTACTCCGTATAAAAGCGCTCGTAGCACATTCATTAAATTCAGTTGACAGTCGGTGCTCTTTCCTGTCCTTTCTGTCTCTTCCTAAAGTTGTCGCGCTGTGACTAGCACACAACCACGATGAACCAACTCTCCCAAATTAAGCTCTTGTTACGTAACACGTAGACGGAGTTTCGTATGGAAAGAAGGAGCGGTGCTTTTAAAATAAAATTTTTCACATACAACACCTAGACGGCATTCTAGAAAGTTCAGAAGGCAGCCACGTGACCAAATATTTTTCCTCTCCTAAATATCCCAGAAGTTCACTATTTTCAATGCAGCACGAGTTTTTTGAATACATTTGAGATGGTTGCCAAAATGGCTGGGACATTTGGCATAAAGTGACCCAGCTGTGTCATTAGCCATAATTATGCATTACCTCTTTTGTTTTTTGTGTGTCCTGACTCAGTTTTGTGTTCGTTTTTAGCATATTGTGTTTCTGATCATTGTATTGGTTTCTTAAGTATTCGCTAAAGTTATATGTGCGAAAACCCGTATATGATTGCATGTACATCATTTCTCATAACCAATTGTTATACATCCAGGAATACAAAGCTTAAACCACTGTGATTCTATACATTTGAAAACACTATCCATATATATTTTTGTGTGCATCACTTCTTGGGAACGATTGTGTACATGAAGGCGTATATAGTGAAATCATGGTGATTGTATATATTTGAAAGAATCATAAGTATATATTTGCCTGTATTTCATTCCTATTAACCGATTGTGTACACGAAGGAGTATTAAACTGGAAACCACTGGGATTGTAGATACTTGAAAGAATTATAGGGATATATTAGCGTGTATTTCATTTGTAGTTTCTATGTACTTGAAGCAGTATACTAAACTGAAACCAGTGTAATTGTATGTTGCAAAGAATTGTCAATAAAGTGAAACTGAAATGATATAATAAACATTTGAGGTGTTGCATGTGTAGTGTACGTATACATGAACGTATATCTGGTGAAAATTTGTGTGGCAGAAGAAAAGTTTATGTTTTATTTGCCTATTAAATAAACGCAATATGCAAGGGCAGCAAGGCTTCATTTTCTGTAACGCACATTATGCATATACACTGAAGTATATATAGATCCAGCACAAGTTCATACACGATTGTACGCGTTTATATTTTTGCCCACACGCAATGAATGGGGCTCGACAGGTGGTGCGCCATCGATAATCAGGACCACTTTCTTCAAGTAGTGTTTAATCAGTGCATGCTGATATCTGTTGGTGGCAGTATTCGCCACCCCTGCCATGGGCACTCAACACCCTTGTGCACCCTTCTCGCACCCTCCTCAGAGGGTGCTAAAAAAGTGATGGACATCGAAGGCACCCTTTCTTAAGGGTGTTTTTTTAACACCCTACAGTTTTTTTACATGTACACCCTATTCTAAGGGTGCATGGTAAAGCACCCTTTTTGGAAGGTGCTGAATTAACACCTTTAGGATGTCGTCCACGGGACAAGCTCATTTACACCCTTCTGGGTGTAAAAATTTTTACTGTGCATGGGAACTTTATGCAAATACGATGTTTATACGCATCTCCCTGGTTGTTGTTGGTTGTTTATAGTCGTATAAAATGTATATTAGAGCATATTGTGATGTAATATGCTGCACAAGCCAGTCATCGTTCATGACACTTCAATAAAGTCACGACACAGTATGAAGGGGCTTGTATTTTGTATCATCGACGGCAAACTCTCGCTGCAGCTCAGCAATGGCGTTGGCTCGAGAATTGTCGTTCTTGATGCTTGCAATCTTCGTCACATTGTTGTGGAACCGCAAGTGGTTGTGCCCGAAACAAAAACCGTGCTGCGGTGCCACACACCTCAGGTAGCGATGCTTCATGCGTTTTGCAGCCACTTCCCACGCTCTTGCTGCCATCTCGTTTCAGCTTTGCGAGCTCCCGACTGTGGGTCAGCTTACCAACGTTTCCGTGCCGCACTAGATACGCGTTTTCATCCATGGCAGAAGAAGAATAGGTTGTCTGGAACGCGCTTATTCATCATCAGCCACAGCAGATAGTAAACATAATGCTTTACATATGCATAGCGGGTACCTCGCTTATCAGCAGAATGATGAATGGCATAGCAGCAGAGTGAGTGCTTAATCGTCATCGTGATAGTGGGTACCTTGCATGTGCTGTGCCGTGACGGCAGAAAGAGGATGTGTGGCCTAGAACGCGCATGTTCTTCATCGTCATCAGCGCCATCGTCATCGAGAAATGACGGTGGACATGGCTCGACCTTACGGAGCATTCTACTCCTCAATTCTTGGCTTTTTCCCCTTCCCTGGTCAGCGCGGTGTTCACGGCCCACTGAACACTCCACCGTCTCACTGAAGCCGCACTTAAAATCATTGCGCGTCCTTGTTCCAAGGCCCCTCGAAGTATACAATGAGAATTCGTCCCTTAAGAAATAGCTGGGACGAGAGAAAGCTTGTGGTAGAGGATAGCGACAAACATTTTTTAAAGACGATTGGATCAATACAAGCGGATTCTTTTCTAAAAGAAATAAAAAAAAAGAGTACCAACAAAGAGCCTTATCTTCGAAGGTTTATCTTCGAACTGTGAACGAATTGAATTTTAGAGTGGCCTAACCCGGGCCCGCTGCTTGCGTCGAAGGCCCGCTCGCACTGGTAGCCGGTATAAACTTTTTAAAGCACATGAGCGCCGTGTGGACCACCTTTGAACCACCTGGATTTGGACCATTTAGGTTTCAATAGCGGAGAACTGCGGAACAATCAAGTTGTTGCTTGAAGGTGGGTTTTAAATATATTTTCACGAGGCTCACTACGTACAGTACATGACAAAGACCTCTCTCACGTCTCTCCAAATAATCATGCTCTCGGCATGATGCACGCACGTTATCCCCTAAAATGGTTTGACCTCGGCAATCCACGTCCCCATATCGCACTTGTCTTGACTTGGAGTCTAGTCTGTTACTCTTATTGGCCAGCGGTTAGTGCAGCTTTTCTCTACGCGCTTGAAAACAGCAAAAGGGCAACTGATGAGAAAAGGCCTGAAGACAGGCGCATTTGTTTCAAGCTCTTCCTGAAATTGTTGCAAAATAAGCAGCGATGCAGGAGTACTCTAGCTCAAGCTAAACAGGATACCGGAAATGTATTACCTACGCTTTCTTTTTCTAAAAGCTAGCACTATAACATTTTCGCAAAAAAATGGGCACCACTCGAAGTGTCTGTAATAGTTCAAATTATTTGAGTGGTTGTTAATGAAGAAGTGGTGGTCACCGACCAAGTTTTTCACTGTCATAAATGAATGCGAGCTAGGAATCGGTACGGGTCCTGGAAGCTCTCTCTCGTGTGTGTGTGTGTGTGTGTGTGTGTGTGTGTGCGTGCGTGCGTGCGTGTGTGTGTGTGTGTGTGTGTGTGTGTGTGTGTGTGTGTTTCAGCTTCACTTGGTCACTGGTCACAACATTTCAGCATCATGTTAAGTTTCATCGAGCTCTTGATTACATAAACATGTTGTTGCCTGCGCGTTGTCTTCATATGCCGAGTCATAAAGAATACCCTTGGTTTCTATGCGAACCCACTGGTAGCATCTTTTTGTGGATTTCTGTGGTGAGCTCTCCTTGTCGCATTCCTAATTACAAGTTTTATACGCTTTATAGACCCTCGGTCTCATTGTAGGCAGTGTTTCAAAACAATGAGAGTCAGAATTCTCTGACTTCAATATCTGCTTCCAAAGATTACAGCTCACTGTAGCGGATCAGTGGATGTGCACGTACAAGCAATAAACACCGCATGTAGCACTCTAACCATCCTGCCTTTCATACACCGCACACGTACGACTGCCGAAGCAGTGAAGTCCACGCGATGGACGAACTCAGTCGCACGAAATGGCGCACCTACGCCAGCGCTACAGTCCGCACTCGGCAGCCTCACAGAGCTGTCCACCAACGCCTGGATCCAGCAGTGCAATCCTTGAGTCTTCACTGCTGTTGCTGCATGGTGCGCAAAGTACTTGTTTCAACGTAGATTGTTGGCGGGCCAGTTTATAGATACCGAGCGAGAGCGTGTGTGCGGTAGCTCCAACGGGTGCTTCAACCGTTCTGTCCCGCTGTCTGTCGCGCTTCAACCGTTATCCCGCTGTCAACCTTCTTTCCACTGTCTTTGTGCTAAGATTAACGAGTGCAGTACTTACGAATATTTACTGTACTACGCCACTTGCTTAGCCGCCTGTACTTTCATAGATGCGTTGGCACACGTTTGGAACAATCAGAGAAATTAACGTGGAAGACAAGATGAGCGTGCCACGCTGGCCTGCTTAAAAAATGAACAAATAGAAAATACTATCGCATGTTTTTTGTGAAAGCATTCTTTAGATAATGACCATCAGTATAAAAATACTGAACACGAGTACCGTCACAACTTGCCCTTCTGCAGAACTAAACGATGTGGGAAGTCTTCCTATATCCTCCCTCGGTAAAGTGCGGGCCTTGTGCATAAAAAGCGATCAAGGTTGTTGATTGATGCCCCACCGCGTGCTTAGACAGTTTGGCAAAACATGCAACCAGCCGCGCGAGACATGTCATAAGAAAGGGGAAGCAGCTGTGGCAGTCATAAACAGGAAGCAACCGGCTACATGTACATATAGCAAGGAGCACGAGCCGCTGAAAGGAAGGAAAATAGAAAAGAACGGCAGGGAGGTTAACCAGCCTATAGAAAGCTGGTTTGCTACCCTGCGCATGGGAGGTGCAGGGGGAGACGAAATATAGAGAGGAGAGAGGGAAGAGAGATGAACACAGCACATTCGGCAGCACACGCGAACACTCAGTCATAGTCCAGTCTTGTCTTTCGCGGTGTGTGACATTGCTGTTACAGCCACTTGTTCAAGTCCGTGTCGCCTAGGAATTTTAACAGAGCTTTCGTCGCCTTCTGTTGCAATGTCAAAAAGTTGTCATCAGCACTAGCCGCTGAATGTGCCGGAGGTTTCCATGCATGCTTTTCGGCGTTGTGTATGTCCCCTTGGTAGACTTGTCGTTGTTAATATGCGGGATCTTTGGGCTACTGGCGCTCACAACAGATAATGATGATCATGACGACGATGGTGATGAGGCCCGATATGTAGATCCTAGACTACTGGCTCACACCAATCTTGGGGTCAAAAAACGGGTAGCTCAGAAATGAAAATAATTTAAATATCAGAAAACAATAATTCCTGATTTTTTGCAACAAGAAAGTATTTTTGTGTATGGCTCGCACCCAGAGCGCCATGGTTTTCATCTTAAACTTGGGTCGTTTTCTTGGTTACTTTACAGACAATGACACCCACTACGGGCGTATGACCAAATGGCCTGAACAGAATGAGAACAAAAGGAAAATATCAGGAAAGTAGCACGACTTGTGATGAGAAAGCTCTAGTCATATGGCTGGTGGTGGCAAAAAAAGCGAAATGTTAACGCGACAGCGTTAAGGAACTCGTTTCGCTGAAAATCTGGCCTCGGCGTTGCTGCTTCTGTGCGAAAGATCATCTTCTGCATGACCGAAAAATCGTAAGAGATACAAATAAAAGAAATAACGTTTCCCAGTTTGAGTGGTGATTGTACACAGGCTGTCTCCGTGGCAAGCAGGGACTCTACAATGCGGCCAATTGTCCACTTGGAAATACACGCATACTGCACATAGGCCGCGCAATACAACATGGAATATTGCAGTATATTGCACGATACAAGCGAACATTGCCATCGGGCGTCAGGACATGTAATTATCATAATGACTTTGTGGTTGAAAGCCGGCGACCCATTGCAAAAGGCACACGTAACTGATCGTATTGACGCAGTGGGTGCATAGCAAGGTGGAAAAGATTCCACGGACATAATTGCTCGTGGTTTAAAACTTGCTGCCCATTACACAGGATGCAGCCATACGCGAAATCTTCACTCACACAAGCCAGTTTCGCGTTTATAGTTTACGTTGTAGTAATCCACAATTTAAACTTCTGCAGTAATATGTAACAAAACATATGCACTATGTGGTTGAAGTTGGCGCGTATAGGGACAGAGTATCGCTATTGAATTCAACTCTTAAAGCTGAAGCGTGAGGTTCCCCCAATTTTCCTATTGGGTGACAACCAAATTTCAATTTATAAATTTCATCTGCATGTGGGCTGACCGAAGGGCCCACTCCACAAAGCCGAGAAAGAACGACATGTTTACTCCTTACATGTTCCTTTTGTGGCGGGCTGGCCCGGGACCCCTACCTATTTAAATGAAACTTTAAAAAATTCGTTATCAGAAACAAAAATATGAGGCAGTGAGATTGAAATTTTAATGTTTGCAGCACACTCTACGAAGTCTGGCTAAATTGCGCAGCACGCGCTCTACTGTTGTTACTAAAGAAGAAGTTTCGCACCTGAAGAAGCTATTTGTTCGAATATTATTGAAAGTCACAAACAAGTGTGATCGACATTCCTACTGCCTTTAAGGTGAGCACTTTGGTGTTTACTGTATGTTGACGCTACTTTGGACGCTGTCCTACCGATGGCGCATCATTAAAGGCAGGTCCGTCCCATACTCGTCGCAACGGATGTGCAGACGTGAAGCAAGTAGACGCAGAGCACTACTAGCAATGCTTTGACACAAATTATATGTTACGTTACAGCTTTGAACCTTTATCGAGGTGCCTTGAACGAAGCTGTCATCATTTATTACAAAAAATACTTTAAATGCGACACATTCCTTTGCAAACCAAACAAATGTATTGGAAAAACGTTTCCTTGGGCCAGTTCAATCATGACTTCTTCACCACAGTAGCTAGAAGGGAACTGTTTTTAAGTAAAAAGTCCGCAGATCACACCTACTTTGGGAATCGATGTCTTGTGAAGCATGCAGAAGGATGGTGACCTTGTAGCTTTCTTTTATTGAACGACACGTTATGAAAGACGCTAAGTCAAGCCCTGCCATGCTAATTTTGGTTCACGACAAGTTAAAGGGGTGATCACAAGAGCACGCAGACGTCAGCGGCTAGATAGATAGATAGATAGATAGATAGATAGATAGATAGATAGATAGATAGATAGATAGATAGATGGATAGATGAATAGATGAATAGATAGATAGATAGATAGATAGATAGATAGATAGATAGATAGATAGATAGATAGATAGATAGATAGATAGATAGATAGATACCAAACATGGTTGCAGTACTCAAAGAAACGCAACGCATTTAATAAACCTCGCTGCGAATCTTCTCATACCTACTACGATAAGGTGCACTCCGACTCTGTCCAATGTAGAGGAGATGGAACAGTGCTGAACACGGTACAGGAACCAAAACAAATATCATTTCGTCCCCATTTTTTTCGTCCTTCCCGTTATTCACACTGTCCCAATCGTGATCCTATACTAGCTCACCATACCAATGCATAATCGGGATGTTTTACTAGTGATGTCATTACGAGACACGGCGTACTAACGAGACATTTTTCTCCACCTGCGGTTTATATATGAGAGCTAAAACTCAGAGTATATGCGGCTGTCTGGCACTCCGCCTTCGCCTAAACGTGGCCGCCATAGCCAAGAAATGAACCCATGCCCTTGAGCTTACTAACCCAGCACCTTAGCCCCTGAACTTCTATGATGGTTACCAGGAATGATCAATTGCACGATTGTTTAATTGCCGGTGTGACACTGGATAGTAGGCTGAAGTCGCTGCAATGACCCCAAAGACTAAATGAGGTCTGCAGAAGCCTTTTCTGTTGATGAAGTTCAACGAATAGGGTGTGTGTGTGTTAACGTACACTGAATTAAGCACTTCGCAGCTGTTCACACCCAGAAACAAAACTGATGGAACCTTACTGCCTTGCGCTATAGGTTATGCATCGACGTCATTCGTGCCGACGCCATCAGCATTTACACCAGCAAGAGCAGCACGAACACCAACGGTCTGATGTGCCAGAGCCGCAGGCACAAGCTCTATCCACACATCTCGTCGCTGCGGGCGCTGCACCCATGGCTGTTCCCAACCTCGTTAAAGCCACGGCAGATGGAGCGCGAAAGGCGAAACCAGGAAAGCAACAGGTGGACAAAGACGTCACAGAGAGGCCCATGCCTGCCCTTAATTCCGCTGCCATTCCAACAGGGCCTGTACCAGTGCGAAACGCAGCGCCCAGTGACAAAGGGCCTTATCTCAGCAGACATAACGATCGCCAAATCGCTGAGCCAAGTTCAACGCGTCTTCCAAGTCCACTTCCGCTGAAGCCAATCGCAGCGACAGACAGCAAGTCAGCTGCCACAGCTGCCAAGCAAGTTGAGCGAGGAAACGTGGCAACGCCAAAGGAAGCGAAGCCACGCATCGCAGATGGTACTGCCGCTTTGAAAGATGGCATCGCGAAGCGAATTATTGTGGCAAACAAGCCGGCTGCTAAAACCGCCCACAAAACTGGTGGAGACGGCACGAAAACGCTGGAGGAAGCGGCTTCGAGCAAGCCACAGATAGCAAGTGGTGCTACCGCTATTAAGGAAGGCATCGCAAGCCCCAAAACCTTTGTGGCCACGCCAGCAGCGCTGACTGTTAATGCAGGGGAACGTTCCTTGACAACTCGCGCCAACGCGGCTTCCAACAGGCCCGGTGCAGTCCTAGAAAATAAACGAAAGCCGTCTGTACTTCCGAAACCAAAGGTGAAGTCTCCTACGAGCGCACCAAAGGAACCCCACGCTTCGCCGGCCGGCGCCTTCTCCAAGGCAACTGCAACTGCCGACATTCCAACGCGCGTCGGTCACCTGATCAACAACTTACTTCAGCGAGCAGTCTGTAAATGGGAAGTCCCCGAGCGGTTGTCCGAAAAAACGTCGGGACTCCCAACGATACTGGAAGCACAAAGATCGCCACTTCGACAAGAAGCACGCGGAGCACAACCCACGTCACTCGTCGCGAAGGCTGATGACACAAGTAAGAGCCTTGCGCACGCTTGCATAACGAAATAAATGCCTTTTGAGCTGACCTGCGCAAGTTACTTATCGAGCTCACTAGCAATGTGCTGGCTCGGCTAGCTAGTGATGGTTACCGCCGCACGTGCCGTAAATCAAGTGTACAACTCAGACCATTCTGTACACGTTGAACTAGCGGGGCTTTATCTTTAGCCACAAAAAATATATTTTACGCCAACCCGTTTTACTGTTTCATTGATTGATTGATTGATTGATATGTGGGGTTTAACGTCCCAAACCACCATATATGATTATGAGAGACGCCGTAGTGGAGGACTCCGGAAATTTCGACCACCTGGGGTTCTTTGACGTGCACCCAAATCTGAGCACACGGGCCTACAACATTTCTGCCTCCATCAGAAATGCAGCCGCCGCAGCCAGGATTCGAACCTGCGACCTGCGGGTCAGCAGCCGAGTACCTTAGCCACTAGACCACCA
Organism: Rhipicephalus microplus; assembly: GCF_043290135.1. Classification (NCBI taxonomy): domain Eukaryota; kingdom Metazoa; phylum Arthropoda; class Arachnida; order Ixodida; family Ixodidae; genus Rhipicephalus; species Rhipicephalus microplus. Next base: position 31,636,942 of record NC_134703.1, read on the forward strand.
CGGCGGGGCGCCCCCCCCCCCCCCGTTTTACTGTGATCAGTCTGATCTGGCAATATTGTTGCCCGTCTCCGAACCTGCATTGATTACGTAAAGAGCCAAGAAACTCCTCGTCTATTGTCAATCAATCAATCAATCAATCAATCAATCAATCAATCAATCAATCAATCAATCAATCAATCAATCAATCAATCAATCAATCAATCAATCAATCAATTAATTAATTAATACATTTTGTATAGAGTGCATTACAGCAAGATAATGAACACGAGGACAAGAAGAAAAATTGCCATCTGCAGAAACTAGCTAAATACGGCGTGCGCTTTACATCATAAAGGCTATGGATAAAATCGCATGTCAGTGGTTGCATTCCAGCAAGAGTTGTGTCATTTCTGGCATTTTGTGTTGTCATACTTTTACCCATGCATAATCACAAGGTTAAGGTACGAAGTAATCAGGGCAAATATGATGCCTACATACCGTATACACTTGACTAAGGGCCACGCACTTGCAAAGATTACTCCGTCCCCTTCCCTCTTAGGCAGTCCAAATTTTGAAATAAAAAAAAAAACAGCAAATGACAGCGTAGTCCCGCCTTACATACTGAGGCGCACTTTGTGGGAGCCACAAGATGGCAATAGCGTGGCGTGATGTATTCACAGACTTATTGTAAGAACTTTTATTGGCACCGGGATGTCCATTGGTATGGACGGCATTGAGGAAGATTGAATACATGGACGTGTGGATCAGCCGAGCAGTGTTGATGAGCCGAGTCTGAGCAGTGATACCGATTGAGACATCTAGCGAGTATGTCCACAGCTACACGTTAGATGTCCCGTCGTTCGGTATATATTGCACTATTTAATAGGATTTTCCATACGTGGATAAAATTGAAAAATTTCGCACTTCCGTGGAAGGGCCGGAACCCCATCCCAATCGAGGAAAAAAACTAGGGGGACCCTTACACGAGTGTATACGTAATTCAAAATTATCATCGCACAGCGGATAAAAAATATAGAACGAATTCCACACATTGTGGGAATAGATGTTGGGCTCATTGGGGCTCAGACCGAGCCGTGAAGTGAGTCCGGTTGAGTAATCATTTGGTGAGTTGGATCCGAGTTGAAGAAAATTTTTCTTAGAGTGACTTCGAGTGAGCCGGGCCAACGCCTCCTTTATTTTTAGAGGAGGCGCTGGCCCGGCTCAGTAAAATTTTGGTGAATCTGAGTGAGCCCTAAGCGCGAAATGTATTTCACGAGTCAGTCTAAGTGAGCTCCACAGTTTTTACCTACCTATGATCACTGTGTTAGTGCATGGGAGAGCGGAAGCCAAAGTGTTAATACATTAGTTTTTTAAAGACAATTTTGTTCAGGGTTCGAATACTTTTCTTTAATTTGTTGTGTAACATGTGGGCCTATCAAGCATGCAGACTAAGCCCTGACCCATAACTTCGTCTTTGTGCCAGTGCAAGGGGGACATGGACGAACCGAATCCAAATACTGGCATACGACGGTGGTTCATTTGAACGAACTGAAAGACCGTCTTCACGGAGCTTAACGATTAAGTTTAGGACTTGTTATTATTTTAGGACAGTTATTGTTTTTATACAAAATAGACTAGTACACGCACAATTCAAGGTACAAAGTTGACGCTCCAAACAATGTGCACGCGAAACGGACTGCACAGTAAAAGCAGCTATCCTTTGGACGCCAGTGTAGTACTTGGTGAGGCCGTGAAAATTCCACTACTCAAATTACACGAGTATATCTTTTCAATTCAAATCGATTATATCATATCGTAATCAATTTCATATCGAGTATACGAAATTGATTATTAGAAGGCGTGGAATCTGCCGGAATTTTGAATACTTCCTTGGCGACAGCGCGCAATAGTTCGTTCTGTGTCATAGCTAAACAGTAAGCCATATTTTTACCCATGAATAAGACCACTGTGATCAAAAGTTGCGGAATATGGGTATTTAACGTGTATCGCGCTTATTCGAGAAGTGGTGCAAACGTACAGATGAGATCCCACTTGTCTAGAGCGCCCAGCCGGCCGCTTCAGCTGCCGTTTTCTGCATAAATATGTAAATACCGACACCGTAATTATATATACGAAACACGAGTATACTGCGTGCTATTGGCTCTTATCCTACAATTTAAGCATAAACAAAAGTTTGTAGCTAACGTGAGGTAGGCGCCGCGGCCAACAACAGTGTCGGCAACCACGCGCTCCACTGCTTTAGACAAGTCTGAATCTAAAAGCACAAATTTACGTTAGACGCTTCAGATTTCTTCATGCTAGTGGTTTTTATCGCCTCCAATTTGAACGTCTTCCACTCTTGATTCTTGATAGTTCAACACTACAAGATACGTTCGCATTCCCTCGTATGCAGGCCAGAAGAATGGTGGGCTGTCGAGACAAGTAACGGTGTCTGAAAAAGCTGCAGGCACTGCAAAGCCTTCGAACACCGCTCAAGAGGTCGCGCTTCCTACTCTTGCTAAGACTGGTCCTCACAACGCTCAAGTTTTTCCACGCCCCATGGAGCATAAGGAAGCTGAAGCAGAGTTGTTTAAAAAAGGTTTACGTGACAAACCAAACATTGCGGACAACCAGGGTATGGTCGATGAGAAGTTGCCACAGCCAGTCTTTATCAAACCGGTGAAGACAGCGCATGAGGGCAATATCCGTAAACCAGACAAGAAGAGCTCTCCCTCGGAGAAGCAGAGGATCAATTTGATGGAGTTAAAATTGCGGCAATCAACCGAAACCAAATCGGCCCGCAAGTCTACAGTGGCCAGAGGTGTTAAGAAGAAGAAAAAGAAAAGGAAGAGGCCAATGCACTCCGAGACGGAAACCGACTCTTCTGAGCAGACGGAAGTGCTCGAGGAAGATGTTCATAAGGCAGAAAAGGTATCCTCCAAGAAAGCATTGCCGCAAGGAAAACAAGTAGTACCCCATCTGAAGCAGCAGACAAGTAGGAAGGCTGCCTACGCGGCAGTGAACTTAGTAGAAGCCACACAGGCCGTCGGGGAGACTAAGTTTGCCCCTGAAAAATCGCAGAAGCCTACGCACCATCATGAAGAGAAGCTCTCGACCCCGAAGAAAGCGCGCGTTGGAAAAGATACCACACGGCCTGCAAAGCCTGCGCACGGCCATGGGGCGTCAAAGAAATCAAAACAGCAAAGGCAAGGTTCCGATATCCCGACAGTGACGGATGTTAGCGCCAATTTAACCGTGACGATGTCCAACAGCCCTCTTATCCCGACTTCTGCCCCACGAAAAGTGGCTAAAAGAAAAGTGAGCAATGAAACCAGGCACATGATGAGCGGCTCGACCACAGGTACCAGTCTGGCTGGTACGACCGCCGTTCCGACTTCCAGGGCTCCTAGCACGGTTAGCGACCCCTCTCGAACAACAAAAGGCACTACCGCGGCAACATCTGTGGCCAATAGGACGAGAGGTATGCTCCAATCATGCAATATGAATTAACACGACTGTATAATAACAATCTTCTTCACACGCAGTCTTCTAACTGCTGATCTGCTTCGTAAACAACGTATATATGTATCATATTTGTCATCCGCACATGAGCACGACATCGTTAGGTGTATTTGTGTATTTGTGGTGGCTGCAGCTACGATACAGCTTGCGCCTGGGTAGGAGCTCCAAAATCAAATCACTGCAGCGAGGTATGTGACGGAAATAGTTGTTCGCAGTTCGGAGATAGCGAGTGTGCTCGAGCTAAGGTAGTTATTCATCACGAACAAGGGCACCAGCTATTGCATGTTCATAGGGCTGTTATCACACCAGTCACTCTAGCAGCAAGCTCATCACAGGGAATTTCAAGTCGGCGAACATATACGGCATGCTTCAGTGAGGAATTCACCAAGCCTTTGACAAGAGTTACAAAGAGTGCAACATGCTGCAAACGTTTATTGTTGCACGAACTAAATGAATGCCGCTATGGTAGGTGGACTTCCATGCTATACTTTACACACCCTGCCACACTGTCATTCCAAGTAGTGCGGTATCTTGGATATTTAGTCGTGTTTCCAATACGACGGGACAATGAGCCTTGTTTTCTATACAGGTGGCAGCATCTACGCGAGGAGTAGCAGCAGCAGTATCAACAGCAGCTCAGAAGTGCTGAGAATGATGGTTACCAGGAATCTACCTCAGCCACCGCCCGAGGGCGCATCGTTCACAAAAAGACGCATGCTCGGCACACTGATGGCCACGACAGCTCTGGTCGTCATTCTCACGATAGCCTGCCTAGCTATCGCTATCATCGCAAAGCACGCAGGGATAGAATGGAACGAGGATGACGCGAATACTGACGCGTAAGCCTTGCTTTTGCCTCGAATTTCGCGGGTGAAATGCCTGGTTGCACAAATTACTATGCAAGAGGCCCCAACCTATTCCAGCCAGAGTTTTAAAATATGCCAACACAATCAATGGCGAGATGACCAAGTTCAAGTTGCCTAGAGTACGTCCAAAATATTTTTGTTCTCAATTCTTGATTAGGCTAATTTAGTTCACTAGCTTCTGAAGCAACAAAGCTGGGGAAAATATTTCAGTGAGAAAGTAGTAGGGCGGGCCGCTGAACGTCCGATTACACAGTTTTGAACTTCCTATCCATTAAGCTTTTTTTTTTCTGACTACAAATGCCCGCAAGATACCGCTTGACATGCCGGTTTGCGCGCCTATATATGCGCGCCGTGACTGCAGTGCTCCTGAACGTTCCGCCTACAAACGACATGTTTCAACGCCGACTAAATTTCAAGGCCGAAAGGCTGCCGCAGTGACGTCAGAGGGTGGAGGCCCACTTACGCCGCGAACGCGGCGGAAAGCCTGTGTTTCGTTCACGTTTTAGGAGAACCAACGCTCCCGCTCTCGCAGCTGCTGCGGCTTGATTGGGCCGAATAAAAGATGTGGAAAAAAAAAGTCTTACTGAACATGCTCAGTTGGGCAACGGGGCCCCCAACCTCTGACGTCACTGCGGCAGCCTTTCGGCCTTGAAATTTAGTCGGCGTTGCATGTTTCCGTCGTGCTGGCTTGTGCCGGCGATAAGCAGATGCAGTGCTTATCATCTGTGCAGCCACTTGCAATATATGTTCTTCGCGCAGCTACCACCCTCGTCGCTGCCCTGTAGAGAGCGCAAGTGGAAAAATTCCAAGCTCGTATGCATGCGGCTCGTTAGGGAGCACTATAATAATTGCGCTCACAGCCGCGCGAGCTGCTACATCACGTGGTACTTTTATTGGTTGGCGGGCAACTTTATTAAGCCAAAAACCGCTAATATAAAGTTAATTGATTGATTGATTGATATGTGGGGTTTAATGTCCCAAAACTACCACATGATTATGAGAGACGCCGTAGTGGAGGGCTCCGGAAATTTCGACCACCTGGGGTTCCTTAACGTGCACCCAAATCTGAGCACACGGGCCTACAACATTTCCGCCTCCATCGGAAATGCAGCCGCCGCAGTCGGGATTCGAACCCACGACCTGCGGGTCAGCAGCCGAGCAGCGTATAACCACTGTTTCACGGAGGCGAACAATAGATAGACAGTTAGAAACTTTCCACTAAGACGTTTTGCAAACCGATCTAAAACGCTCTCATTCTTGGACCAGTTTCATTGCATCAAAAGCTTGTTGAATAAAGTGGTTGAATTAGGCAGTTATCAGAATACAAAAGGTAGTGTGATGTATCTTAGGTGTTAGCAACATGCAATTGGTGGCGTCGTCATTCAATGCGTTGGCATAATTTTAAAATGTGGCTACAGATAGTTGGCACATCCAGTATAATTTACTACAGCCACTTCCAGTCATCGCGGATGGCTAACCTATCATCTTTAAAAACTCTTCACATGAAGCGGAAAGGAAAGCACACCCGTGCACGTGCACGTGTTCTCTTTGTTCTTGTTGAGGCACCAAGGTAGACGCACAGGTGGTCCCTCAGACGAAGTTACCGCAGTAACTACCAATTTTTCCGTTTAGCATAACCTAGATATTAGTGCATTTTATTTGAAAAAAAAAAGAGTTTGGTGTCTCAAGTCATTTAAAATCACGTGAGCGAAAGTCAAAATGTTCCCGTTTATCCTCAATGGTGAATAATTGACCGCGATACTAAGTCATTTTACAATTACAGGGAGCAGCTTTCGCGCTTATATGAGCCTTATTGCAGAATATTTCCGTGCTAATTAAGTGAACAAGCATGGTAGGACGTACCGCAGAGGCAAACATGAGGACCGGCGAAGAAATATTTTTCAAGAGGATAGGGTAAGAAGTTCCAGACTGGTATATACGTATGTTTGTATATATATATATATATATATATATATATATATATATATATATATATATATATATATATATATATATATATATATATATATATATATATACACACACACTTCGATCGGTACAGCATGCGCCCCTTATCGTCACAGTGATTTGCAGATGACTCATATATTCGGACGTGATATTTACGCTAGAGCGACAAATAGCACGAAGATTTCCTCACTCGCTAATACGGTGAGTGATGAAATCTGTCGAGTTCCGCTAGGTAAAATGCTAAGAGGATTAGCTGCTAGCGTTTCCTCGTATAACATTTCAATATCTCGCTATGACATTCGTTGCTTCACCGTTTAACAAACCAGTCTATTTTAGGTTTATTTTTTTTTTCAGGTACGAAAACGCCACATCTGCAGAAGCTGAAGCAAGGTTGCCATTGAAAGACTGGAGAATGAAGAATATTGACTTTTTAATGGCCGCTGACAGTCGCCAAAACTGGTCCTACGTTCGGCGATATGAACGACCGGAATAGTATGTCGTTTGGAACGGAGCGTTTAAGGAGATTTTATATTACGTCTGGATTCGCCCAGGAAATACTCCGTTGTTTATCATTTCTTCCGATGGCGTGTCGTGCGCGCATGTCAACTGATTACTGAGTGATTCAACAGCTTTCATGCCTTTTAGCGGAATACTCGAACTCTTCAACCTAAAAGCAAATCACTGAACGTTTTACCTGTGTTGTAGACGGGGATCATTTATAAACTAATTTTGACGATTTGTTGGGCACCCAATTAAATGGTCTATGATTATTGTGATACTGCAGATGCGCAAGAGAGGCTGACGTGCCTCTCAACTCATGTGAATGCAAGTTATCCAAGTTTTTACGTAGGTGACAATGTATAACACAGGGCACAGCATCTCTGTCAAGCTACGCCTAGGGGGGGGGGGGGGGGGGGTTCGTGTCAAGAAATGCTTTCCGTAATAAATGCACTACATACACTGCGTGGATATGTGGTTTCGTAACAAAGACAGTGCATTTACCGATTTTCTGCATTTTCTTACGTGAGATTGTGAAGACAGGGGCATGATAACGTCGTCGAGAAAGTTGGAACAAGTGATAAATAAGTGATAGGCATACTTCTGCGTCACAAAGCAAGGCATGGCAACTTAGCACATCATTGCGTTTCACTTTGAGAGCAACGTTCGTGCAACATCAGGTGGACCGATTCAACTATGGCAGTGCTTTTTAAGATTATCTGTTCGCACTCATTTTCACCAACCGCTGAGTGACCCTTCCACAACGGGGAACAGTTAAGAGTAAAACGTGAATGATTTATTTGATGACCGGTAAAAAAAATTGACGCCTGGGCGTCTAGATGTTTAGATGGTCGAAATTTCCGGAGCTCTCCAGTATGGCCTTGCATGCATCCGGCAGTCTCAGATTAGTTTTCAAGTTGATGGTTGACCAACGCTTGAAGTTCTCTAACAAAAATGTTTTTATAAATAGAGTTTATTGTTCGGAGTGTAGGAATACATCATATATCTACACTTGAAGGAAATCCGTTAAGGCAGAAAAAATTTTTGGGCTATCGCCTCATTTCGTGGTTACTAGAAAATCAAGGACAGCAAGGCACTGTTGTCCTCCAGCCACTGTTTCACAACTTGGGCTTGTTTGGATCCAGAGCCATTTTTCGGAGCTCCCTCTTGAATACTTTACCCATGTCAATCTCGGGAACTTCTCGACGAATACGACAGCGCCGTATAGCTGCATGTGTTTGGGACAACTATCTGGAAGAGAAAATAATATTTCAAATACGTGTTAGCACAGAGGCAACATAAAGCCTGGGTCACTATGAGCCACACTGGACTCTGTCGATCCGAGGTAGATGTTTTCAGAACGTAGCCAGCTTCGCGAAACAAGCGTAAATTTGCACGACCTAATTCATACAAGGTTTCATGACATGAACTCATGGAGGCGACATACAATGGCGAAATAATCGGGAATTCACTGTTCAAAAAAAAAAAAAATGGCAGCATATCCACGGAGTGAATGATGGATAGTGGGGCGAAGCATCCGTCCATCCATTCTTTCTTGCTTCCGTCCATCCATGCGTGCGTCTGTGTGGCCGCCCGTGCATCCACCCGACCGTCCATGCGTCTGTCCGTGCGTCCGCACGTTCATCTGCGCGTCCGTCCCTGCTTTCGTCCATGCATCCGCTCCTGCGTCCATGCGTCCGTGCAGCCATCCGTGCGTCCGTCCATGCATCTGTCTGTGTGTCCGTTCATCGACCTATTGAACACTCCAAGTACCACCATCTCGCATCTTTTCATCATATATTCCTCATATAGAAGCACCAGCCGCCATCCAGCGGACATTCCAAGGACTGAACGAGAGGAGGCACACGCACACTTTCTTACGGCTTGCGCTTCGTGTCTACTTCCCACCTTTAACCACCTCGAGTTCATGGTATATACTAGTTCACTGTATTCATGGCACTGCGGCCCAACGCTCGCTAAACCTTTCTAAAACCAAGGAGGTTACGCCCAGCGAGTATAACGTAGCAACCCTTTCTCGTCTTCTGTGCGTGGTTGAACAATAAAAAAAAAATCGCAGCGTGCGCGTTAACTAAAAGCCGAATTCTCCTGTCTCTCATTCCCCCTTAGCAGCCATTAGCATGTACATTGAGCACTATCTTTTATTGTTCAACAACGCGTTGAAAAAATCTCTCGCCGGCTCCACCTTGGAGGTCAAAATGTTATACTTGTTACACACTACTACAACGGCTACGAGGGACGAACGGGTGCCGCCATAAGGAGCTTTGCCCCTTAAGTATATAACAGCAAATTAACATTTAAATTCGAAACTTTTTGTGTACACTGAGAAATAGGTGGGCCCTCTATACGTGTTTACAATGCACGAACTCTGCCAACACAGTTGATCCCCTTATAAACTTTTAATGCAGAAGAAGCCTAAAAAACTCCCAAAGAAGGCTTCGAGGAAAAATTCTAGTGCAGCGTTGGTAAATTATCTACCAAATATTTTGATATAGGTAAATATCTTAGTAAGTACGTTTGAGTATGTTCTGGGCTTCGGTTTTGGGAATGCAGTATTTTAATGAGACTCTTTCATTAAGAATATAGGTGACTTTCTTTGGAAACGTTCATCCTTAATTGTCGCACATTATTTGAGGAGCACGTATACGTATGTACCAACCATGAGCCGCGAGCACTTTTCTAAACAGAAGTTTCTGTTCTGTGCGGTAAAACACTGATTTGTGGTTATTTCTATAGAAAGAGGAAGAGAAGGAGTAATGCCCTGCTGCCGATAAGCTGGTGTTGTTAATTACCACACCCCACCTCTCCTGTGTGTATCCGGCCAACCAGTGAATTGAAATATCGATTCTTGCGCAACTCCAAGGAGCACCCTTATCTTCAATTAAAATTGTGGGCGTGGTATGATGTGGCATACCTCATTCACGCTCAGACTAGAGTTTTTTTTTTCTGCTGCAATGCTTAGAATGTGGAAATACTGCAGTAGCGGCACGATCGCAACAATCGTGGATCGTCTGCAGGGGATCCCTCATCGATTGTGTCCAGCTAGATGCAATTCTTTTGTATTTACTATGACCGAGCGCTGTCTATGAGGCATCTTCACGTACCTGGCACGCATTTCTTGATTTTCCTGGCCAGAGAACTGCTGGCCTTCGTGCCCGGTGTAGTCACAATAAAGGCTACTGGCGCATCTTGATATTGCGCACTGGGCGCTCTGACCACGGCAGCTTCGCGTACCTCTGGTACGTTCAGAAGTACCTGCTCGAGCTCAGCCGTGGCCACGTGGTGGCCAATGCACTTGATCATGTCGCCCAGTCATTCAACGTAGTACACCTTGCCTTTCGCGTCGTAGTAGCCAGTTACCTAATGAGGGTGCCACAGGTTGCATGAATTTTTGAATTTTTTACACCGCGAACAACACTCATTCACAAATCGAATAACAACGTCGACTTCAGGGGAATATGAAGCCACCTATAGTCGGTTTCAAAGTAAGAATAAACTCAAACTCCACCTCCTAAAAAAATTGCAGCGCGTCTGCCATCTGTCTTCGAGAAAAAAAAAAAAACCTGTTCTATACGTGCAAGTGCTTTTTTGCGGCGCCTAATAATAACAAAATTTTCCCCATGCATACTTGAAATATTACGTTTCCACGTGCCAAGGCGCCGGAATCGTTGCTGAAATTTGCCGAAAAGCTCGTTTTTTTTTTTAACCAGCGCTACCAACATGCATGTGAGACAAACAAAAAAACGAGAACGTGAAAGGTGCTACACATGAATGAGCAAACGAAATCAGATGAGGCCCCTACGCAAATTTTCTCTCGCTGTGGGAGGAATTCATTTTCTGGTTGTGGACTACTGTCGGTGGTTCAACTTAAAAAGCGTGGTAGCGCAGCTTCAAGTAGAGTCACGTGACCCGAGCAGAAAAGTCACTCATGACGTCAATGCTAGAGCGGCACGTCGCAGTCGTCTCCGACTTGACTGGGCCACATTACTGCCCCCTCCCAGGGACACGTAGGGACCAATCACTGACATTGGTAAAATACCGATACTTGTGCGTCGCTAGCCCAAAAGTTTTCCCTTTGTTTGAAGTTACGGCGGTGGCACGACGTTATACGTGACATTTTCGCTTAGCCCACGTGGCTGTTCCGCGTCACGTCAGCGGCACGTCAGACTCACCTGAGAAGAGCCATCCTTCAGAGTCAAAAATTTTTTGCGTTTCTTCCAGTTTGTTCAGATAGCCCATCACTCCATTCAGAATCTTGAAGCAAATCTGGCCACTTTTCCTTCATGAAGCGCTTCTTTTGTGTTCACGTCCACCACCTGATCGTAGGATAAATGAATGAGAAGGTAAGCCGGCGCCCGCACGTGGGTTGTGACACAAAGTTTTCGAACGAGGCATGTGTGATTCTTGACATTATGATGTGCATACTTCGTCACGCACTCTAGCATGGCGCAGTAAAATAAAAAGAAAAAAAAAACTCGCATCCCGATTGATTGATTGATTGATTAAAACTTTATTTTGGTCCTGAGAAGACGCAGAGGAGACCCCGTGCCACCCGGCTAATCCCACGTAGGGACCGTCAAGCCGAGCTTGGCGGCCCGTTCACGGGCACTCTGGACGGCTGCAGGGTTTGATCGTTAAGTTCGGGGCTGCGTAGGAGCGCAGCCCACCTGTCCTCGCTGAGGGCGGGTCTGATGGCTTCACGGGCCCACAACACGTTCGTCTTTATTAGTTTTATTTTTTGAATGAAGGAGAAGCGTTGCCTTCAACATCAAGCGAAATCCAAGTAAAGACGCCCTTGACTGAATCCCAAACGCGCGATCCAGGGCCAACATATACAGGGTGACCATGTGAACGGTTGTGCAGTGCAAGCAGCCGTTTTTTTTTTTTTTGCTATAGCAGATGTTGCCTGCGTCGGTCTAGCGAGCCTAGAGAGGGTGAGGGTAAGAACAGTTTTGCGGGTGTCTTCCTGGGCCGGCACGTGACGCGAGCATGAGCAGTGGGGGTGTGGACGGCGCCAACGCCGAAGTGCGACATCATGCGACTAAGATGTGCTCCGCATTTAAAAAGGTCAGACGTAAACGTCTACGACAAACTAACCGAAATCGCGTCAATGTGGGTCATCGCGGCTGTGGGCTTTCCTTCTCGTGAACGCCGTCCACGGTACCTGGGTACCGGACCTCTCACAGTCCACGAACCTCTCACTGCCGGAAGCAGCAGCGCCACCATTCGAGGTCGGCATGGAGGAAGGAAACAATTGAGGAGAGGCCCTGACGTCACTCGTTGTGAAGCCGTGGTGAAGCCGGAACTCGTCCACTGGTAGAGACTGGGCAAATTCTACTCTCTTGCTTACACCGAATGTAAAGGCACGACTCTCTCTCCGGTGCGAAAACCACGTCCACTGCACAGCACGCGCGTCGTTCCGAACCGAAACCATCAGAACGGGGCTCAATACACTGAGTCAGTGTGACACAGTTGGCGAAATCATTTCGTCCGAGTATTAACAGCGACTCGGCGAGTAACAGTCCACCGACAACGAAGCAAGCACAAGAGGACGCACGCTAGAAGCACTGACAACGGCGAGTTTGTTAGTGTTTTCACGTCATCAATTCATGCACTGTGCAGACAACACGATCGGCCATGCAGCGCCTTTTACAGTTGCATTCCGTCTCTGACGCGACCAACACGGCGCCCGGTCACCATGCCCGTCTTCCACGTAAAACACACCGGCGTTATCATTGTGCAACCACCGTCACTTTGAGCACAGTGTGACACTTGAATGCGGTTGCCCCGCCGCGGTGGTCTAGTGGCTAAGGTACTCGGCTGCTGACCCACAGGGCGCGGGTTCGAATCCCGGCTGCGGCGGCTGCATTTCCGATGGAGGCGGAAACGTTGTAGGCCCGTGTGCTCAGATTTGGGTGCACGTTAACGAACCCCAGGTGGTCAAAATTTCCGGAGCCCTCCACTACGGCGTCTCTAATAATCATATCGTGGTTTTGGGACGTTAAACCCTACAAATCAATCAATCACTTGAATGCGGTTGTTCTAACGCCGAGAGACCAAAGCTGGGGCCGATCATAGCAAGCGAAAGTGAAAAGGTGCTTTATTACGCACGTGCGAACTGTTACTGTACAGATATTGAACACGAAACTAGGTATGCGTCTTGCTGGCCAAAAGTGTCATACGTTGTCACAAGCACGAACACTGTACAACCGTCGCTGACCTGCAAGGCGTTCGTCGTTCCGTTTTGTCGTGGTGCCCACACGCAATTTCGCAGACCACTTCACAAACATCATCCGCAACACGGCACATAGATATGCACTCGATATACGCACTGTTGATGCCTCGTGACTAACAAAACGTTTTGTAAACGTTGCTTGGAGTGCAATAACTATCGCGAGAACGTAACTAACAATGCGGCACCAAGCACAGATATCGTCCGCCACGGCTCAGTACGAGACCACAGAGGCGCACATGCCGCCACTCACTGCTAGACCAGCTACACTGCACAACACGTAACCATGGCAACGCTGCCATTGTTCCCAGTAAATATGGCCGCCATGACGTCATTTCTTCCACACTTTTCACGTAGCGCGCCTGCTGGGCATGCCCTCTTGCTTTTTTCTTCCGTGGAGGACGGCGTCTAAGACAGGTGGCAGGCCTCCAAAATAAGGCCTGGTTTGCAATTGCAGGGGAACGCAGTTCATCCTTCCCGCCGAGACGATGCGTCACTCAGGGCTCTATCGGCACCCAAGTCGCTTACGGGTGTTGTACAAGGTCCCTCGTACAAGGATACCATCGCAGTAAGTACACCGCTCGAGCAGTACTCCTCCTCCGCGACGTCACCACTGGCCCCGCGTGAGGGTCACGCAACAGCACCGCCGAGATTTCCCGTATCATCACGTGACTCCAAAAACCGCTTTTTCAGAATACTCGGCTCCTTCGGTGATAATTCTATTAATGGCTTGCTAACACACAGCTCACCAAGTGCAGCGATATGTTCGGCTTCGTCAGTCAAACATGTGAATTCTTCTTTATGCCTACCTACAATGACCGTGCTATGAAACATTTCTCGGGCCCGTGTGACTACTTGCGCTACGCCAAAGCTGTTCAAATGGTTCACCAGCAAGCCCACATTAGAACACTGATCGATTAAAAAGGAGTCACAGCTTTCTCGGTGGCATCGGTTAACGTCGTTGCAGCCGAGTCGAGTTCCCTTGTAGCATTTGTGCTTGGCTAACCTTAACCAGCACGTCCGGGCACGTGAAGCCGAGAAACGGCAATGACCAGGGAATCGATGGGTGGCACCAAGACGCAGCCAGCTACTTCCGTCAATCCGTAGAAGTGTGCCAATGAGACCACCTGGCACACGTCACGCATCTTCCCCACCAGCGAGGGCAGCAGCCTGACACCAATGCCGCAAGCGCGCCGCACTTTCGGCATCTTCTATCCCATGTCGTAGGCTTCGCTTGCCAACACACTCATGGGCGACGCCGATGCACACACTGCAGTGACCTGCATGACAAATGGAGCTGGTTCAGACATAATGAAACGTGATCACTGGTGAAAAGGGGACGGGGTGAGATAATGAACACGGTACCATGGTAGTGTTTTTCTCGTCCCGCACTTCTGATGCTACTAATGTACAATTATGCTCGGTACCAACGAACCCAACTCTCCGCCTTATTAGTTCGGAGGAAACAGCGTGAACCATGGGACAGTGGCAGAATATACACAAGGCAAGGCCCTGTGTGTTCACAAACGAACTGTGTTTTCAGAAACGAACTAGCGTTTCAAGTGCCGTGACGAGCTACGGTGGTGTTGTGTTAAAAAACAGTCCGGCTATTCGCCTTAACACTCACATAGAAAGATTTTGCATACAAGACTAAATAGCCATCATGTCTCTGTGGCGGCCATGTAGTATAGTTTTCGTTAGCATGACTATTGAGAGACTCGGCAAAGCTACGACTACGTCTTTAAATGGGGCACGTTAATGAAAATAGAACTGTTGCGGAAACCAGCCCAGGTGAGGTTTAATGAAAGCCAATAGCTTGTGCGGGATGCAGACATGAAGTGAACACACCCGACGCAGCTTGCAAGCATACTATCGACTATAATGACTGTAAGCTTGGAAGCATACTATCAACTATAATGACTATAATATCAACTATAACTATACTATAATGGTGCCTGATGACGACTACACGAACTGTCATCGATGTGTCATTAATAGACAAATTTCCGCAGCTGGTTAGTTCTATCCAAACTAGATGGCACCACCACATCGAGGCCGCCTCCCTACTATGGCTTTTGGCAGTGCTACTCAATGTGTTTCTATCCACGTCGCGACCTCTGCGCTCGAGAGTTAAAGAGAGCAGACGGCAGTGCCGGGAAAGCCAAAATGGCAGCACCTGTGGATGCAGTTTTCTTCCACCTCGAACTTATCACGTCATCGTTCTCCGCTCGGTGGCCCGTAAGTTCCCAACCAATGCATTTATTAGCTTTTTATTTACGTCCCGAACCTTCGAGAGCAACGTACTTGACAGTATTCTGCAGTGTTTTCAAGATTCATCTTGAAACTGTGTCAGACAAGGCTTTGAAAGCATGGGTAAATAAGCACCACTAATCTCAGCATTCAAGACAGAACATACCTGATGCTTTGTCCTCAGCATGAGCTGACTCCAAGCGATAGCTTCTTTCGCAATTTATTTATTGCTGTGAAGACAATGGGGGAGTAGCAAGCGCGAGTTCGAATCGAAGCATGCGGTCGTGGCTACATAGGTGCTGCTGTGAATTGGGCTGCTTCGCTGGCCCAATGCGTTAGAAGGGTTAGATAAAACATGACAGTGCCCATGCGCCACTGTAGAAAATCCCCCGTAGATAACACCTTGTCTATACGACTCCGGTCATATGACAACGGAATTGAGGCGTTAAAAGAGGCGTGACCAAGGAGGCAGGATGATCTTGTAATCACGACTAAGGCAGCATAACCACAGAGGGACGACGTTTGCGTTTCAAAGGCTGCGCATGTAGATCTCTACATTTCATTTGTGTGTTCTTCGTTTACCATGTATTGTGCATGTGTAGACATTGTTTTTGTAACAATTCCTGTGTAGTTGTGTATGTTGTGTTCCGTTTACTTATGTAAACATATCTTTTTGTTACAACTTTTGGTGTGTCTGTGGATGTTGTGTTCTGTCGCAATGTTCTGTTGGATCGTAATTGATGTTCACTGTCTGTGAGAATAAATTTCGCTGAACACATGTATACTTTCCATTTTCCGGTAGTTTCTTGCATTTATTGCACGAAAACCACAGAGATGTAGGCTTTTTTTGAGAGGGGCGGCACTTTCTTCATCTAAAGTGGGGGACGGGCAAGCAGACATCATCGAGTGTCATTTTGGGGTCTCCATGCCATCGAAAAAAAAAAAAAAATGAGGGGCACGGGCCCAATGTGCCACCCCTGGCTACGCCACTGGGAAGCCAGACATACCTCTCGCCTTTCCCTTCAACATAATGCAGAACGCCGATTATGCTAGCCAGACTAAAAGTTCACTGGCGCCAGTGGCCATCACAATGAAACTAAGCAGCGAAATAACATGGGTTCACGCCTCTTTGCTATGCGAAGCGAAACCCCGGTGGTAAACCCTGCTGAAATCGCGTGCGTTACACGCCGGTGCTTCGTTTTCTGCATTGTTCCATAGCTTACTATACTCCAGTAAAGGCAGGTGCAATTGACTCGGTGCAAATTCCTGCAAATTAACAGGAATAAATATTAATGAAGATAGGTTTTGGAAGTCGAATAATGTAATATATTCGCGCAATGCATCTGTGAAAATTATTTTAGATATAAAACTCCATCTTGAAATTGCATCCTTCCTGATTTTCTATGAACATTGGCAAGCGATCGTCGTCCATGAGACAAAATGCCGCTTTGGCCTCCTTAGAATGATACACCAACTCACCTAGCCACAAAAATAAACCAGACAACGATGAATGTTTCGCAGCACGACACAGTCTTACGAACATAAAAAAAAGCACATGACCAAGCATCAGAAACCACTTGGTATACCTTTGCACTTTTAGGGCTTCTTTCTTTAGCAAGCTTACAACAGAGTGCTTATCATCTGTCTCATTGTCGCATGAAATTCGGTATTGATACGCGCTCAGTAAAGCAAGATTCCTCCGCCAAATTTATTGGTAATGCACGAAGATTCGATTAGCTAGTATTTTTTTATTTACAACGTGCACCATTTCCAGGCTTAGTGTTTAGACCGTGCAGACTAGCTCCATGTATTTCAACTTCCGTTAGTAGACAGTATGCTGTCTTCACTTCAGCTCTACGCGTTCAACAAATCGCGACAAAACTGAGGCTTTCCTATAAGTCAGACACATCATTCTGATGTGCATAAAATGGGCGTTCTGTATGACGCATACTGGTGGAGCAGTTATACCGCCTATTAGATAATTAAAAAAAAGCACTAATTGACACACTCACAAGCCTAGACACCTTGAGGAGAAGAAAAACTGGACGCGTCCTTCATGCATGCTCCATGAGTGGTTGATGAATGCAGCTGCTTTATGGGTTCGTGCGAGGTTGCAATTTTTTGGAATAGTCCAAAATGCGTTATCAATAAGCCCGACAGCAAGTACCTTTGGTATGATGCCTCCGAATAGAATTATGAACGTTTTCGTGTTATTATTATGAAGCCCAACCAGAGGTACACGTTGGAGCACTAGCCGTCTCGACGCGTCCGTTACATTCATGCGCTTATATCGCCGAATTTCTGGAAAGTTCAACCATAAAAGAACTCGCCCATACCAAACATGCGCCCAGTTGATTGGCATTGTGATGTCATGCTTGTTAAATCAGTAAGCTATAGCGTGCATTGCGTTTTTCTTTGTGCGCTGTACTTCGGAATGTGCAGCAATTATTTCGTCAATTTGAATGATATTCTTAGGTGGCTGTGCTAAAGAGCCGACATCATTGAATCTTAATCGCTACACAAAGCAATAGTAACAAGTCAGACGAAGGTATTCCTTACATCCGTTCCTTATCACACCTGCTAAATAAGTGGCAAGTTGGTAAAGCTAGCTAAGTCTGCGCCGTGCAGAGAAAAAAAAAGTAGGTAGCAGACAAAAAACGAACTGCCCCGCCGCGGTGGTCTAGTGGCTAATGCACTCGGCTGCTGACCCGCAGGTCGCGGGTTCGAATCCCGGCTGCAGCAGCTGCATTTCCGATGGAGGCGAAAATGTCGTAGGCCCATGTGCTCAGATTTGGGTGCGCGTTAAAAAACCCCAGGTGGTCGAAATTTCCAGAGCCCGCCACTGCGGCGTCTCTCATAAGCACATATGATGGTTTTGGTACGTTCACCCCCTATATCATTCAATCATCAACAAAAAGCGGATTGACATTTGTTTCATTTATTATACTCAGACTGCTCTACTGAAGTGATTATCGATGTTCCTTTTAGCCGCGGCCGTTCCACGTAGGGGCAGTAGGGTAGGCTAGACGCTGTGTTAATAAGCCTATAAGGAAGCAAAATGTGTCGTAAGCGGGGTATAAGCTTTCTTTATTTTGTATAGAGAGTGTAAACACAAGCAGTCATTTCGATGAATGCCCCACCGCGGTGGCCTAGTTGCTAAGGTACTCGGCTGCTGATCCGCAGGTCGTGGGTTCGAATCCCGGCTGCGGCAGCTGCATTTCCGATGGAGGCGGAAATGTCGTAGGCCCGGGTGCTCAGATTTGGGTGCACGTTAAGGAACCCCAGGTGGTCAACATTTCCGGAGCCCTCCACTGCAGCGTCTCTCATAATCATATGGTGGTTTTGGGACGTTAAATCCCACATATCAATCAATCAATCAATCAATCAATCAATCAATCAATCAATCAATCAATCAATCAATCAATCATTTCGATGAATGGGCAGTGTTATACGAGTACCGGAATGAAGAAACACGTTGAGGGCTCGCATGTCGAAAAGTAGTGGAAGTGCACGCGCAAGCCGAATTTCAGTTACGTAAGACAACACGAAATACTTACACAGTTATCGCTCGCTCACGACACCGCGCGTTTCACATTGACATCTGGCACTCCATGTCTGCGCATGCTCAGGCAAGCTTTACGCTTACAGCTTTTTTCAACACAGTGCATGCATCCTTTCAGTATGAGTCTTGTTCTACTGCTTCCGAATTGGCGCGCCCAGGTCCGCTGGATGGCTTTTTCATTCAGAGACCATGGCTTGGCTTACTGTAGTTGATGAAAATAAGCGCGTGATACGACCATGCAAGGACGCAGAAAAGATAACTATTTGTGCGTACGTCGCACGTACTCTTAGTTCTCGGGCCGCTGGCGAAGCAAACGGTGCAGCCGGAGAGTGACAAGATGGCGACAAGAGCGTCCATCGTGTTGTTGACAGCCACGATGACACGATCACCGCGGAACACGCCGATCCTCTTGAATCCCGTGGCAAACTGGCACGCACGCTTCAGCAGGTGAGTGAAACTTGGGTTTCTGGGGCCTTCGATTTGGCAAGGTTGAAAAGAATAACTTTAGCAGCAGTGAATAACAACCTTGAAGAATTGCAGTGCGAGCTCGAGTTGGAAAAGAGCTTATAGTGAAATAATAGGAGTAGGTGTTTGTTTCACAGTTATAGTTTAGCATCCTTTGCGGAATAATGCGCAGTATATGGTACATAACACGTAGCGTTTACCGTACTCGGGCTATTTTCAGATTTAGTGCTACCATGTTTAGGGGGTTGACGTGCTGTAGTATGCCGAGCAAGCCACCCATTGACGGTAAGAGATACGACTATATTAGGGGGTATGGAGCTTGCACGATTGCGGACCGGTCATCGGCACTTATTTAACAATTATTTCAGATCTTCAAAAAAAAAAAAAAGGCGGAGGCGCTTGCTCGGCCTTTTGCGGTAGTGTACGTAAAACATGACGGTGATTTTTATGACCGATTTGAACTTAACTTAGCGTTGATGTGCACGAATTCACTGCTTTAATAGTAAACAGCCGTGTAAAACGACATCGCTTGCCCTCAGATAGCTTCGACGACCGGGTATTACAGATTCCATCCCATTGCGAACGTCCTTAGGCCTAACTAGAAGATCAGTGTACTAAATAAATCTGCAAGATAGAAGTTTTGAAGCATGGTTGATATTTATTTACTAGCATCGTTAATAAAAAAAAGTAGTCGTGTGTCGTAGAGGGCATCGACAAGCGGCTCGTCTCTGTAGGTACCCTACTCTCTCCGCAAAGATTAAATTGGACAGCACGAAAGTCACTTAACTCGCCGCAGTGACAGCATTTCCTAAAAAGAAGGGCTGCTATAGCCTTACTTCGTATAACATTCCTATTTGTTGCCATCGCATTCACTGCTTCGCCTTCGTGGCGAAATTGACTTTTTAACACGAAAGTGTTTCATGCCAGGGTCCACGACTCCACTGACGTGTTTTCGTGATAAATATGACGTTGTAGAATATACACTAAGGGATCCTAGAAGAGTTAACTAGAAGAAAACGTTTCGTTGCTGAAAGTCGAACTTCTACGCCTCCTCGCTCAGCAGCGCGCAGCGTGAATCGACTCTGCCACACAGCGCACCTTCTTCAACTTACTAACGATGAGAGAGAGAGAGAGAGAAACTCCTTTAGTTGAAATGGCAAGCTTCCGAGGAATCATATCCTCTCCTCTAGATGGCAGCTAAAAATCCTTAAACCCTAGCCGCATCTTCGGCTTGCCTGATTACTTGTAGCTGGTCCTGGATGTTTGAGCTAAGTAGCGTAGTCCCCAAGGCTGTGCGTTGAAATATTTGGTGTTTGGTCCATACGTGAGGTTAGGACAAGCCCAGATAATGCGTTTTAAGGTGAGCTATTCATACACACCATTTATTGCGGGCAGTGCTTGGAGCTCGGAGGCCTCGTTGTGTTCTTATGAGTCAGATGGCGCAAAGGGCGTGCCCCGCGCTCTTCGATGTGCGCGTGCCATGATCGCGCGTGCGCACGCGCTTATCTCGTGATTTGGGGTAGCTTGCACGCATTGTGCTTTCACCGCTAGGGGGCGCTCGAGTTACGGAAAGCATGAAAGTCACTTCGTACACAGCGGACACGTTTGCTAAAAAGTGCGCTGCTCACACACATATGAATAACAATAGTAACAATTTTAGTTCGCGCTGGTCCTGTGTATACTTTCTGCGCTTATTCTGTGCGTCATTCCTGGTCTTTGAGCAGAGTGATTTAAGTGTTGAACCGTGAAAAATCTTAGTCCGCATTCGTACTCTGCATGTTTAATTCGTGCATCCTGTCTGCTTGGCGAGTGCGCTGCAAGTGTATGTCGCGCTGTTTACCACTCTTCGCATGACATTAAAATTTCTTGCTGTAGCATTCACTCATTCGTCCTTTTGGTGAAACAGTGCGCAATAAAACGCTATACTGTCTCTGTGTAGACGCGCCTGACTTTCGTGTCATACCGTTTACTATGACAGAGGGATCAAACATGTTTTTTTAGTATAAAAAAACTACACACAATCGAAATCAAATCACCATTCTTGCGCATGTATTGTAAGTTAATGATTTGCTTATTCAGTTGAAGCGAATATTTTTAGGCAGTAATTTCTTGGTATTGCCTGGTAATTTTGTGTCAATGCATGCACTAACACGTCGAATAATCAAGAAAACAGTCAACCCACGAAATTCACCGATGCATTACGTAGGGACATCAAGCATTAAGGAGTCCATATGTCTCTAAAGTGTGACGTCATTCAAGGTCACTGCATAATGTGGTGGCGCTGCGTTAGTTATGATTTACATGACACTTACCAAAGTTGTTTTTTCTCCATACATCACCAACCTTCGGGCTATAATATCATAAAGCGTACATCGTGGTATATCGACGTGCGGGTAAGGGAAATGCACAATGCGGTCTTGTAAACAAGAGACATGACTGAAAAAGAAAAGAAAGAAGTCGGCATTACATAAACGCGCTTATGCAATCAAGATTCAGGAAAAGACGGTGGTTTGAAGAGATGAATCGATTCTTGAACAGGGCGTGCCATTGGAACCAGCAATTCGACAAGTGGCTTTGTTTGTGTCAAGGTTGCAACAAAGTAATTTAAGATTGTGCAACATTCCCTGTTTCAATCTTTGTTCATCCATTTCACTCTCTATGCTACGCGCGTAGGGCACACAGGAACCGCAGTGGAAGCGTTACCGTTCGCTCTCACATTGCACGGGAATCTTGAATATGTAGCAGCACTGCTTCCATAATCCGTCACGATGTTTCGATTCCCTGCAGCCTTTCTTTTTTCACTTCTCTCTGGTGTGCGCCATATATCCACCACCGCTATGAGATGTTTCGTGCCAAACATACTCACTAGCATTCTGGTAAAATTCTACTTGTGTGGCAATGAAACTACGTAGCTTTCAAGAATATTTGTTATCCGACACACAAATTTCCGGAAGGTCGTGCGCTTTTTAGCACAATGCTCCAATTATGTCCCAATGTTCCTGAATGTTTCTGTTGCACAGTATTTGGAGTCGATTGTGATTACCAGTTTTTTTTTTGTTATTCCGACAAAGACGTGAACAAAAAGACAAAGTCATTAGGCTGCTAATTTAGCCTATTTCGTCCTTTATCACTGAATATTCACAAAGAAACCCATCTGCTTATGCGACCTCGCACCTGAGGTGCATTGGTTCTTGTCGTCAAAGTTCACTGCCCTTTCCTATGGTATGCTGTTTTGCGGTTGAGTACGTTAGAACATGCCGTCACGTTAGAACACACTTAGGCCTTGTTTTTGAAGGTAGGCTGTTGTGAGGGTTGCTGCCGCTGTATTCGTGCACGCACCTGAGGGCGAGTAACTGCAGCACTCCAGAGGCAAATATCATCGGCGTATATGGATAGGCACACCGACTTTGGCAGAACCTTCACCAGACCAATCAGGGCAACATTGAACAATGTGGGGCTTAAAACACCTCCCTGAGATACTCCGCAGTGGGTGTAATGTTCGGCAGTTTTACCCTCATCTGTTTGCACAATGAAACCCCTGCCAGTTATATAATCTTTTATCCATTGAAACATTCGTCCACCAATGCCCATTGCTGCGAGAGAAGTGAGGATGGCATCGTGAGCTACATTATCATATGTACCCTTCACGTCAAAAAAGAGTGCCTCTGATATACACTTGCGACTTTTTTCTTGCTGAACAAATGCTAATAAGTCAAGGACACAGTCGATGGAGGAGCGGCCCCGACGAAAGCCTGCCATGCAGGAAGAATATTTGGTGTATCGTTCCAAGTACCACTCGAGACGAAATAGAACCCTTCTTTCCATCACTTTTCCGAGGTAGCTTGCGAGGGCAATAGGGCGATACGCTGTCAAGTCCAATGGTGATTTTCCCGATTTCAGAAGTTGTAATAATCGACTTATTTTCCATTCTCGGGGAACACTGCCGCTGAGCCAGGAGTTGTTGAAGCATGCTAAAAGTTCTTTTCTGGCTTTTTGTCCAAGGTGTCCCAACGCACTATAACTAATACCATCAGGACCTGGCGATGACGTGCGCTTATAAGCGACTAAAGCACCTTCCAGTTCTTCCGTGGTGAATGGAATGTCCATTTCTGGTAATCGCGTCTCAGGAACGATCACGGAGTCGATGCTCTCGTTCATAATATTCCCGGCAACTCTCGTGCAAAATTCTTCAACCACCTCGAGTTCTGTTTTTCCATGATGGAGTGTCAATGCTTTAAAAGGGTGCCATTGTTGCGGAGAGGAACAAAGACCACGAACTGTTCTCCAGATATATGACAGCGAGGGTCTAGAGATTCGCAGAATGCTTTCCAGCGTTCGCTCTCCAGCTTGTAAATGCGTCGTTGAATCTTTTTCTGGAGCCGTCTTGCTTCCCTCAGGTCGTAAATTGATCTTGTGCGTCTGTATCGTCGTTCAGCACGCCTTCGTATAGCTCGTAATCTTTCCAGTTCGATGTCGAACTGTGTTATTTTAGACGAAAATGGTAATTTACATTTGAACGCTTGCATAGCTTCCGCGATGGTATTTTCCAGGCTGCAGGCAAGGCCTTCTTGGCAAGCGTCCTCAACACGCGATGTAAACATCGACCAGTCAGTGCCAATTACAACACTGGAAGAGAAATTTTTTATGATACCATCGATCTTCACGTAGGTGGGTATGGGATCACTCCCATCAGTATCAATATCGCAAAACCATTTAACTTTGTGAGAGAGGCACCGTGACACCAATGTCAGGTCAAGGCAACTGCCATACGTGAGACCCCGCAGATATGTTGGGGTACCATCGTTCGTGATGGAAAGGTCGTAGTCGGAAGCGAATGTAACAATGTTCCGGCCCCTTGCATTCATCCTAGTGCTCCCCCAAAGCATGTGATGGGCGTTGAAGTTACCGGTGATGATCCAAGGCCCATCGGTCCTCATTAGGATGTCTTTTAATCTGTCGCAGTCAAATTGCGATGACGGAGATATATATCCACCAATGAGCGTGAACGAAACTGCATTCTCCTTTACACGAAGACACGCGTACTGGTTGTCGTCTTTTGAATTTATTGGGTGGGAAAGATAAGGCAAGTCCGTGCGAATGTAAACAATTACTTTGCTTCGTTCTTCGCAAGCGGCTGAACAAAAAGCTTCATAACCGGACAATCTATAAGGCATTGATACGTTTGGTTCACACATGACAAGTGTAGGGAATTGATTGGCCCGAACAAATTGGCGATAGTCCGAAATACGGGACTTCATGCCTCTGGCATTCCACTGAAAAATCGACGCGCTTTTAACTTCATTGCGGAAGATGAGATTTTGTTGAGCCATTGTGCTTATACGACGTTAGCAAGAACTGGATTCAGTGCATCCAGTATTTGCAGTGTACTCTTAGCAGACGGAGATTGTATGCTGCTCAGTTGCGTGCGAATCGTGGCAATTAATGATTGCACGATTGCAGTCACTTGCCTGTCTTGGTTGGAAAGATCTCGAACCGGGATCGGGGGCTGGCTGTCATGGAACTCCTTCGGTTCACTTGATGCTGTTTCCCTTTGAATACTGCGAAGTGCGCGTTGATGTCGTTTACACGCAAACCAATGACGCCATACCCTGTTTACATCAATGGGCAGAGTGTCAAATATGCACGGACGCATCGTTTTCTGGGCCTAATAATCGACAGAAGTCTTTCGTGGAGCCCGCATTGTGCGTACTTGAAGAAGAGACTGCTATCTATTGTGCATATAATGAAATTCATGTGCGGGAAACCATGGGGAACTTCTGTGGCCTCCAAGCTACAGCTGTACTGGGCCTATTTCTGGGTCTATAGCGCTACAGCTTGCCGGTACTGACTAACACTTGCAAATCCAATACTCATTCATTGGAGAGTTTGCATGGTCAAACGCTGCGTATTTGCCTAGGACTGCCCCGATGCGCTTCTACTTATCACAATCGTGCTTGCCAAAGACCATCCGTTTAGGACATATAGAGTTGTGGATTGCTTCAGAGCGCACATTCGACATGCTAGCTGTGTCCCCGACCACCACTTGGCCCTTCTACCCTCCGGAAGACCACGTGCTACGTTTTCAGACGTCATAGCCAAGCACCTAAACAGCATTCCATCAGGATATACGCCAGCTACGAGAATGGCATGTCCTTTGTGGTGCCTCGACCAGTCGCAAGTACGTCTAGAAATTCCGGGTATCAAAAAGAAAAGCAATCACTCCAGGGTAGCATTGAAGCAAGCAACACTGCTATTATTACAGAGTTGTACTTGGACCGAACGCAGATATACTCTGATGGGCCCGTCTCGTCCAGCAGCTCATCACGTGTTGCTGTAGTTCCGGCTGCAGCAATGACAATCAAATTTTTTGTCGCATATGACTACATCTACGGCATCAGAGCTTGCTGCTATAAGGGATGCTCTACAATATCTAGTTCAAGAGCGTCCAGGAAAATGGGTCATATTTTGTGATTCGAAGGCAGCGCTTCAGAGTTTGCAGTCTGCCATGCGTAGGAAGAATCATGAACAATTGGTACATAAAATAAGACATTGCCATAATGAAGCTGTAGCACGAGGGCATGATATTATATATCAATGGCTGCCTGGACATATCGGTATTACCGGAAATCAATTAGCCGATGATGCAGCCCGCTCAGCCCATGAAGGAACCCGTGTGGTCCCGATTCCTCTATCAAGGAATGATGCAGCAAGACAACTTTACCTGCTGGCTCGAGATCTTACACGCACGTTCTGGTCGTCTACCAGCTTCCAAAGGTGTCAACTATATGAACTGGATCCTTCGCTCAAGATAAAGCTACCATCACAACTTTCCCGCTCCGATGCGACACTGTTATGCCACCTTTGGGTGAGTGTTGCATTCACAAAGGTGTACTCCTTTCGCATTGGTATGGTAGACACCTCTACATGCGACTACTGCGGAGCTGAAGAGACCATTGAGCACGTCCTGTGCAGCTGCGCTTGCTACGACACACAGTGTTGCCAGCACCGGATGGTTTTGAATCAACTTGACTCCAGACCATTTTGTGTGCAGAAGATTCCAGGACCTTGGGCATCTGCCTCAGTTGCGCAGAAAGCGACTAAAGCACTCCTACTTTACTTAAAGTCAACAAACCTGAGCGACCGCCTGTAGACTGTGTGTGCTCCCCGAGTGTGCTCGTGATTGTGTGTGCCTTCTCATCTCTCTACAACCTCTTTTCTCCCCTTCATCCCTTCCTCAGTGCAGGGTAACAAACCAGATGTGCGTCTGGTTAACCTTCCTGCCTTTCCTTGCATCTTTTTCTCTCTCTCTCTCTCTTAGAACACTCTGAATACTTTCAACATGTAATAAACCAGCGATGAATAAAAATGAAGCAATTAAGAAGAATCACTAATCTCCAAGCTTTGTTCTTCGATCTTGTTCTTGTTTTTTGTTCACCTATTGTCCACGGCGCATGCCCACTGTGAGAGATTTGTTTAGGATTGAGAAGCTTCACAAAATATTGTGTAGATTTAGAATAATGTAGAATATATAATAAATATTACCGATGACCTAGCAAATTGTGGTGCTTGGTGTATTGCATATAATTATTTAAATAAAGAAATGATTTTGTTCTTCAAATAGAGCAATACTCTGATTTTTATACGTATACAATCTTGTAGACACGTTAGAATAATAATACAAATTAATCAGTCAACCTATTAGTTTCATTATTATAGTCGCGGTCGGCCACGCATACTGTCGCACTAGAGAACCCAGAAATGGAAGCTCCGAAAGACAAAATGACAGGCGCAGATAAATTCATACCAATACACGTAAATGTATCCCGACTCAATCCTTTTCTTCGTCAGTGGTTGATACTGTCCAGATGTCTAGTGTTCCTCGCATATGACAACACCACTCGGACAGTCAGACGACATTCTGCGAAATTCAGAAGCCCATACAAGTCGCCACTTTTTTCTCCGCATTATTCTAAACATTCACTTTTTCAGTGCAATAAATACACACAATATTTTTTTTAGAATTTGTTTAATGTGGCCGCCAATATGGCTGCACTGTTTGGCGGCGAATAATTCATGGCGATGTAGCGATGTACCCACTACGCAGCTGTAAACAAGTGTGTGCACTTACGCAGCTGTGCCATTTTCTTTAGGCCGCACCGCGGTGGTCTAGTGGCTAAGGTGCTGACTCAACTGCTGACCTGCAGGTCGCGGGATCGAATCCCGGCTGTGGCGGCTGCATTTACGATGGAGGCGGAAATGTTGTAGGCCCGTCTACTCAGGTTTGGGTGCACGTTAAAGAACCCCAGGTGGTCTAAATTTCCGGAGCCCTTCACTACGGCGTGTCTCATAATCATATGATGGTTTTGGGACGTTAAATTTCAGATATTTATCTATCATTTTCTTACTCGGTGACTGGTGATTACCAATCTAAGATCTTTGTAAAAGGGTGGGCAACCTCAAACCATCCACTAGTCGGGCAATTTAAGTAGTGCGAGGCCGTGTTGTATTTCACTCTTGTACTACTCAACATTACTTCTCCTAATGTTACCTTACACCTAATATGCCGCCTGTTAAGAATCTTTTCCAGAATAATTTTCAAGCTCTGAGGTGGCTCTGCAATAGCATAATTGGTTGCCACGCAGATTGCCAGGATTCAATACCAGCTTGAACACTTTTCTATTTTTTTATTTCTGACTGTGTGTGATAACTGCGATACACACCAATGGTAGAGGTGGTGGGCAACATCACTACCAGATTCAGCTGCTGTTGTGAGCCGAAAAAGACTTACAATACATGGTTAGGCAGCCACGAGATTGTGGGTGGTACCTTGAGCTATCTTGATATATGTGGCTCGCGTGTCATGGTCAGAGTTGCACAGCACGGTCAGCCAGAACTAAGTTTTATTTATTTCTTCATTTAAATCTTCTTCCTGCAGGGCACGAGAAAAACTTGATATGAAAAGGTAACACTCGGCGTTTAACATTGTATGCCATAGCGCCAGGAAACACGCAATCACAGCAGCGACCACCAAGTTCTGGTACCACTTCGATAATGGGGTGTTAAAACTTTCAATACTATGCATTTTCGTCGCATTATTTTGTGCATTGTGTGAGCCCTGATTAGCCCTGCACAAAACTAAGCAGGGCTGTTTGTATAGGCCGTAACAGGCAGCAGACGTATAGCATTAAGGTAAAAAACTTTTAAATCTCAACTTTCTTTTCTACTTTTCCAGCGTTCACTGTAGCATCGCCAGCACACTCTTGTGCGCACGACAAATAAAACATGAAGCTGGCTTTTGTTCCATGCGGAAAAGGTCCCTACGCAAGCGACTCGAGGCATAACGGAGCACTGCCACCCGTAGGCGTTTGTCACGTGGGTGATCTGTGACATCGGATGCAGGGAATTCAGCGTCAAGCAATCTGTCATGGTTGTATTCTCTTGTCGTGGTATTCTCTTTTCCCGCTCGCACAGGCGGCAGTCCTGCTGAGAGGCACGCCCTTTCGCCGAAGCAATCAGAGTGGCGTGCTTTGTGGGGAGCCATCAAGCGACCGATAATTAGGTCCGCGTCTCCCAGCAGTCGATACGTGCCGACTCATTATCCCGGAGAGACGAATTGGAGGCCCACGTTCGAGCGTCGCGATACTCGTCCTGTGGTGGCTCCAATTTCATTCCTGCTCTTTCGCAAGCTCAGTTAGCTCGTATCAGTGAGCGCTTGGCTTCCAGAAGACACTATTCCATAGATAGCCAAATCGACGGAAGCGCGCAGGACGTGCGGCTATTCGAAGACCACCAGTAGTACTTTCTGCTTGGCTAGTCGGCGAATGTGCATGTACAAGCCGCAAAAATATGGCTGTTCTGGCTCGACGAAATAACGAGGAAAGGAATGAAGGGGACGTAATATTTCGATTGTTTGAATGAATTACTTGATAAAAAAACAATTTTTATTGGGTCCAGCTGGACGTGATGATGTCGCGCACTTTGCTTATTCATATGCCGCAACAAGATATACAGAAACAGACATGCGCAGCAAGCTTGACACACATCGAGCTCAGAACCTGTGATCCGAAAACTTGCTCTCTGCCTGCGAGAGAGTATTACTGATACATATAAGACTTCCTGCTTCTAAATGGAATGCCTCGAATAATTCTTGAGACGAGGTGTTCCTGCCACCACCAATAATCTGCGTCCTGTTCAGGCTCGGCTCACTCCCTTGAAAATTGAAGTGCCTTGGCAAGCGTGCCCCATGTTTACCTTTTAGAGAAAGCTTGTGTTCCCGCGCGCGCTCAGTCGCGCACCTTCCCGTCGGACCGGCACACGTCTTGCCAAAAGCGGAAATTTATGAGTATCGATGGCACACTCTGTGTACGAATTGGCGTGCTTCTTGCCGAAAGCAGCTTTGTTCCTCCTATCTGATAGTATACGTGGGCATAGCTGAGACACACTTTTCCTTTTTTCCACCATGGTGGTCTAGCGGCTAAGGTACTCGGCTGCTAACCCGCAGGTCGCGGGATCAAATCCCGGCTGCGGCGGCTGCATTTCCGATGGAGGCGGAAACGTTGTAGACCCGTGTGCTCAAATTTGGGTGCACATTAAAGAACCCCGGGTGGTCTAAATTTCTAGAGCACTCTACTACGGCGTCTCTCATAATCATATGGTGGTTTTGGGACGCTAAACCCCACATGTCAATCAATCAATGAGGCACCCTTTACTGCGGAGGAAAAACAATCGGTATGCCTTGTTTGTTTGGAAGCTTTTAACACGGTGTTTTATGCCGGGGACCACCACGGCACCGCTAACGTATTTCCGTCACGGACGTGACGTTGTAGCATACGTGCTAACAGATTGCAAAGGAGAAAAAAAAAGCGAGAAGAAACAGTTCGGTTGAGGGGCGTCGAACCAAGCGCGGCGCAAACCACCAGGCCACATAGCGAACGTTAACGCGCTTTACATCATGCAGCGTTGGCGATCCTAGGAGCTCAGCAACTTCGGAGCGCTTTCGTCATCAGTCGTGAGACGGCGTACGGGGCGCGCTCTAAAGGTCGTCGCCTTGCGCGTCAATATATGCGTGCGCAACTTCACATGACGTTGTCGTTCGCAGGCGAGGCGCGCTTGCGTTGGGATTCCGGCGCTTTGTACCTCTTGTGCTTCGCAAGCTTGCTTTGATGTTGCAGTGGTTAAAGAGAGCTCGAAGCTCATTTCCCTCCCAGCCTCGTTTACAAAAGACTAAACGTGCGCGCTGCAACACACGAAGAATTAAGAACTGTAACAATTCTTTGCACTCGTTCTTTGTATACTCGTGTGTTCGTTTCGCGAGTTTTGCTTTCTGTTAGAGCAGCATTCAAGTGTCGACCTGTGACAGTTGTTAGTCCGCGCTCGTCCTGTGTAAGCTCACTTCGTGCGTGCTTTCTGTTTGAGGTGCGCGCTGCAAGTTTCGAATTTCTGGCCGTTCTTCTCGTGACATTACAATTTGCTGATGTAGCGTTCATTCCTTTGTCCTTGTGGCGAAACAATGCAGAGTAAAGGCTCAACTTTTTTCTGTGAAGACACGTTTCATTTCTGTGTTATAGCGAGCCCTATAAAAAGAGATTAGCCACGTTTTGTTATATTAGTGAGTCCCAGTTATCATCCAGCACGCTGTGGTATAGCCCATTGTTGTTTCCTTAAGCAATAGAGCTTTTTAGTTAGATTGCCACTTCCTAAAGGCAATTTGGGGAAATCAAACACACTCATACCGTAACCTATGCAAGTTTTAGTTAAGCAAGCCAATTTAAAACAAAAAGCAGGAGCTTGAAACAATCTAGAGGGCGTAACGCAGTTTACAGTGCGGGTAACTCTCGACTTCGCAAAATTATCTATGGCATAGTGGGTAGCTTGCCCGTGGACTTGTGTAGTAGTTACCCCAGGAGTTTACAGCGAGCTCTAGAAAGGCTGCTCTTCCGGATTTCTCTGTGACTGCGCTGCGTACTTCACACAGGCCCGGTGTTTTTTGCTTGGTTCATCTCATTTTGATATTATGTCATAATTACTAAGCGGTATAGTTAAAAGCGACAGATAATATCGTCAATGCGTTTCTTGACTTGATTGTATGGCGGTTTGATCAGGTCGGTTATAAGAAATGACCTTTTCAACCATTTTCCTCCTTTTGTTTTGCATAGAAGGAAGACATTTTTTTTGTAACAGCGGTAATGCTGAGGCTTTAGGAACCAGGTAGTTTTAACGTTCTTTCACTATCAAGTTACATTGTATGGTAAAGGCTTTACGTACCAAAATCATTACTATTAAAAAAAATACACGAACAAAAACGTGACAGATCCAGGAGACGTCGAAGTATAAAAAGCGACACGCACAAAACCTTTTTAAGAAAGTGAATGAAAATTGAAACATTGCATTTAACTGGCTTTCGACGCGAGCGTTATGACCCACATAATTATGACGTCCCAACTACATTGTAGCCACACAATAAAACATGTCAACGCCACATGCTTTTTTTTTGTATACATATCATGTGAGAGTGACCCTGTTCTAAAGAACTCCTCCCAAGTTTTATTGGACGTCGTGAAATATTAGAAAGAAGTGCTTCTGAAAAAGTGCTAAGCGAAGGCATGCCGCTCATCGTGTTTGCTGCACTTCGCTGTGGTGTTCCAGTTAGGCCTTTTTTTTCTCTTGTTTTCTGTAATGGACGCACCGGTACTTTTGCGTGCGTGTGCCCCCCATGCTATCTTGCACGCTAGCTAATTTAAAAAAGTTTCCTCTCACTTGTGCTCTATATCGGCACAGGCCCTACTTGACTGCGTATTTTGTTTTTATTTTCTGTGACCAAATTAAATTGATGAATAATTTTGTTGCGATGGCAATTAAATAGACGCTGCTACAGTATTGTTGACACTGCTACAGCATTATTGCTATTGGCCAGCCGTTAGGTTCCGTAACAATTACGCTATCCTTACACTTAAAAGAAATTATATGGGGAGGCAACGCAGCGCTAGTGTTCACTTGCTTCCATTTGTACGTTTCCGTGTACAAAAGGGTGTTAAGGACATCGTGCATGAAATGAAGAAGTGGACAAGGACAGTGCACGTAGTGCGTAGGCAGGATAACCTGAATTAGGATAACCGGGGGTCATTAAGGGTAACTGACTGTATTCTAAGAGAAGGCAAACGTGTCAAAGGGACCCAGAAAATTTGGGGGAGGGGGAAGAGGAGAGTATGAAATCTGCTGGTGTAACGTGGCAGTTGCAAGCACAGGACTGGGTTTATTGGCGGAACCTGGCAGAAGCCTGCCATGGACGTGGTCAGGCTTAAGATGATGATGATTACGATGACTTACTTGCGAACGCAAAGCCGTGAGCGCTTCGTGCGAGTTATTTACCATTCGTGGCACTTATTTTCGGCGCCTCGAACGCGAAGCTTATCGTCGTTTCATTCTCCCGTGCGCATAGGTTTCACTCAATTCATTTTGACGCAGATAACCTGCTCCGCGTGTGCTCCGAAGAAAATAGAGAGCAGTGAGGCTTCTGAGGCTGTCTTTCAGGCACGTTTCCTTGAAAAGGCAACTTCAGAAGAGGAGACCCTTCGAGCGAGCGTAATACACGGAATGCTCTACAAAAAAAAAAAGTGTCAGAATTCAACTCCTGAGCCAACTGAAGATTTTCCTGCAATACACGGCGAGCCAAAAAGGGCCTGGCCTGAGATTTAAGAAAGACGGCATCTCAGTACGGGTCAGCTTTATATTATCGCACCGTTGAATCCGATTCAACGAGCGTGGCACATTGGATAAAAACGGGGAAGAAATTAGGAATAAAAGAAGTGACACGGATATTCTACGAACAAGATTTGAGAAAGCTCGGTCAATCCCATCTTTTCCGTGAGGCTGCTAGTTAGATATGAAATACATAAAAGCGCTGGGGCGATAGAGAGGCATACTTCGGATTTCTATTTATGTTTCCCATTTACTTGAAAGTGTATGTGTAAGCTTGCGTAAAAAAATTTCTAGTGACAAATAAGATCAACTTTTTACTTTTTGTGCATATTCGTTTCTAGTCATATCATCGGTGGTTTTGGGACGATAAACCTCTCGTATCAATCAATCAATCAATCAATCAATCAATCAATCAATCAATCAATCAATCAATCAATCAATCAATCAATCAATCAATCAATCAATCAATCAATCAACTTGCACGTTGCAGGTATGTTATACCCCATCGGAGGTTATAAATCAACCTGAATACAGCCACAGTATACGGCGAAGTCCTCCCTCGTGTTTCACCACTTAGCCTCGTTACAGGCTCGCTGTGTCCACGTTATATCTGCAATATTCGTAATCTCGTGCACTCACTTTACTTTCTGCTTCGTCTTTACGTGTTTGCCTTCTCTTGGAATTCTAGCTGCGACTCTTGCCCCGCCGCGGTGGTCTAATGGCTAAGCCACTTGGCTGCTGACCCGCAGGTTGCGGGATCAAATCCCGGCTGCAGCGGCTACTTTTCCGATGGAGGCGGAAATGCTGTAAGCCCGTGTGCTCAGATTTGGGCGCACATTAAACAACCCCAGGTGGTCGAAATTTCTGGAGCCCTCCACTACAGCGTCTCTCATAATCATAAGGTGGTTTTGGGACGTTAAACCCCACATATCAAACAATAAAAGCTGCGACTGTTAATGACGAGCGGCTATCTTGCCTTCGTGCTTCATGCCCTGCCTATGTCCATTTCTTAGTGATTCTCGATAAAAAAAAAACTCCTTTGACACAACGCCAACAGTGGAGTTAGTATCAGAAGTTTAGCTTCTACATATTAAGAAATTATAAAGGTCATATGACAGTCTAACTGCTGTCGTTTTTACGCGTGAAATTTATGTCGAGGCGGAACTTGCCGCCGACAAAATGACATTGACGCGACATACTGACTTCTTAAAGAAATTCTTAAATAACTTTTTCATTATTGAGTGGAGAGCAGTTGTTTATACAAAGTCCAGTCACTCAGTCACATTAATGTGACCACGTACTTTCGCGTTCGACTTTCAGTAGCCAATCGCAAAAGGTACGTGGCAGAACAGTGCAGTTGAGCGTATATAAAGGGCATGTGAGAGCTTCAAAAATACAAAGAAAAATGCCCCCACTTCCCCTAGGGAATCGGGAGGAAATGCGAAGGCATTTCATGCGCCGAGAGAGGGTACCGTTGCCGTCAGACATTCGCCTTCACCGACTTCTGCCATCGCCTTGTGAGGCACCCAGCCAGCGAATGGTCAAGAGTGAGGAGCGAGAGGAGCGAGTTGATGGTAGAGTGGGGTGCCAGCGCACTCGGCTCGGCGTTGGCGTTTCACAGCGGCGTCTCGAGCGCACATTTCCGGATATTCTTGAGAGGCGCCCAGCCAGCGAACGGTCGATAGTGAGGAGCGATTGGACAAATTGGTGAGGTGCCAGCGTTCTCGGCTCGGCGTTGGCGTTTCAAAGAGGCATTTTGAGCACACATTCTCGGATGTTTTTTAGAGGTGCCCAGCCAACGAACGGTCGAGAGTGAGGAGCGAACAGACGGGAAAGTGGGGCGCAGAGAGGACAGAGAGAGAATGGTGAGAGAAGGAGCGGCATAGCTAAGCACCTACCCTTTCCTACACTCTTTCGTGCCACAAGCTCCGGTCAGTGGTGGTGGTAGTGGTTAGAAGAGGAGAAAGGCACCTAATTTTTGCAGCCCGGTCGGGAGCACGGCGCAGTGCCTGCGGTGAAGGGAAATGAGAGAACAGTGGAAAAAAGAGAAAAATATTAAGTGAGCAGTGGCACGGTCGTCATCAGCACGAACAGCAATCCGGAAGCAATGGTAGGGGTGGAAAGGGGCCCGTTCTCAGCGTTAGGCTTGGTTTCTAGGGGCGAGAACAAGCACGCCTGCCCGCAGCGTTTGGTATGAGAGAGTGAGAGCGGAGAGATAACAACTGCCGGCACTCGGACACCGCCACGGACAACGCCGGATGCCTGATATAGCCTGACTAAGAAAAGCATTCGCGCTTAAAACAGCGAGGTCTGCGCGGTCACATCGAAAGTTGGAATAGCGGCCTTTCAGAGCCCTTTTTTAACACTCTTTAAGCAGCTGCTGCAAGCACACTTGCGGGGAACCCACTACATCAAAAATAGTTGTGTAGTAGACAAGTATTCACTATGCCAACCTTCGTCGTTCTTCGGAGAAGCGTGATACCCGCTGCACACTTGCAAAAACTTTGCGCATTTCTTTTTTTGGTGCTGTGGCTGACAACGATGCAGAATTATGTCAGAAGCCTTTGTAATTCACACAATCCGCCACAGTGGGTATGCGCCACAGTTAATAGGTAGATAGGATGAAGCTTTTGTAGAGGATATGAGCGTTGTACGGCCCACTCATTGCGCAATTCGCATTATGTGACAACTGGTCGTTCATTTGCTCATCTAAAACGCTTTAGTACTCATATTAACGCAATTCCTTTCGCGACATCAAAGCTGCCTTAAGTGCTTTCGGAATGGAGTTCCAAGCACCGGCGTGGCCCTGTGGTAGAATATTGGGCTTGCACTCTGAGAACCCGGGTTGGAATCTCATTGTGTCCTTGGTGTTTTTCATTTACTGGGTTTTTTTTTCTTGTTTCGTGTGATAGCGGTTACGGACACCGGCGCTGGCGGCAAACAACTACGGCACGCACGCGACCTGAGCTGTGATCTCATAACAGCTTTCGTTGTAAAAACAGTCGGCGTGATGCAGGAAGGAAAGAATTTATAGAAGGGCATGATAACTGGCCTTCGGGCCAAGGGCGAATCACTTCCGAAGCGGCTAAGTGTGTGAGCTGTTCTTGTACCGCCGTGGGGAATGTGTGTCACGCCTGACAAAATGGGACTGTCGAAAGTCACTGACAGGGCAAATGTGCTGCATCACGGGCCATAGATGACAGAAGTCAACGTCTGCAGTGGAGATGCGTTCGGGCAAATAGACGTGCTGCCGTTGTGCTACTGACCCTCCAGATGAGCCAAGGGGCGATCAACAGTGTCTCCAAAACAACTGTTCAGCGAATGCAGCTGCGTCTTGGTCTCCGCAACAGACGCCCGCTTCACGCACCTATGCTGACTGTTTCACAGACCCCCATTAAGTGATCAGTGGGCTGTTGTTCAATGATGACGAAGGCTGGAGCGTTCTCGCCAGTAACGCAACTGGAAGTCAACTGAGTGGCGGCAGGTAGCGTTTTTAACGAACCCAGTGTGGAACCCCTGAAAGAAAACACCCTGCAGCCATTGCCGGAGGAGTCCAGACTAGAAACGGGGGAGTAATTAGGGTTTTGGAGGCAGAGAACTGGAATCAGCATGACTTTCCATCCCAGTAAACACCTTCAGGAACCTCACTTATTATCATCCTGCAAGTCTCGCAACAGCCCCGCTGCGAAAGATGCATATTCCTGTTTTTAATAGGTGGTCACGTTGACGTGATTGGACTGTCGTTCAGTCAGCACTGAAATTTGGGCCAGTTTGTA
Source organism: Rhipicephalus microplus (assembly GCF_043290135.1). Lineage (NCBI taxonomy): Eukaryota > Metazoa > Arthropoda > Arachnida > Ixodida > Ixodidae > Rhipicephalus > Rhipicephalus microplus. The sequence goes on from NC_134703.1 coordinate 31,673,776, forward strand.
CTTGTGCATAGCGGCAATTCATACTGCGTAAACAGACAAGAAACGATAGACAGAGTTATAAAGACGAGCGCTCACTCATGAGGAAGAACCACCAGCTTACTTCCGGTCTAGAAAGCTCTTAGGTTCCGAACGAGTAGCCATGTAGTATTCCCAGAATGATCGCTGTATACTGATTCCAAGCGTGGCCGTAAGGAAGCACTCTTACTCTGAGGAGAGATCGGAAGCGCAGTCTTGGGAGCAGCGTTTGCTACCGCAAGGACTGCATGAGGGTGGCTTAGGCATATCCTAAAGCTGCTTAAAGCCAGCAGGGGATGTCTTTGAGGCCTCTGTGGGTTAACAGTTACGACGTTTGGGGCTTTGGGTCAGCAAAGTATTCTTTGGACGTGAAGTTCCAACAGAACATGCAGTAAAATTAGATTAAAAGGTACTAAATGTAGGGTTCATATATTTTTATTTCGTCCCGTAACTTCTCCATCTTACACAGCTTGCCTTCGATTTCACATCCCCTGTATATATTTTTATTCACATAACGTAAAAGCTCCTCTACCCTACAAATACCTCACGGGGAGTAAAAAAAACAACAAAAAGCAAAAAGGGGGTGCAGGCATTACGTACAGCACCGCATGTAAAAAAAAAAAACACCACCAACAGCAGCTGTACTCCTTAACGTCATGCATCTCTAATTTATTGGCATGTGGGGTTTAGCGTCCCGAAATCATCATATTATTATGAGGGACGCCGTAATGGAGGGCTCCGGAAATTTCGACCACCTGGGGTTCTTTCACATGCACCCAAATCTGAGCACACGGGCCCACAGCATTTTCACCTCCATCGAAAATTCAGCCGCTACAGTCGGGATTCGATCCCGCGACCTGCGGGGTCAGCAGCCGAGTACCTTAGCCACTAGACTACCACGGCGGTGTCAGCGCGCATGTGTATGCATGCTGTTATTTGGATATATATCTAGAATCAAAGCACTGCAGGTGTGTTCGTGCGCATAGACACTGGCCTCACACCTTCATAAATTGAAATGACCCACAAACTTTTGGCAATTATGCACAATCATGCAGGTAGTTATGGTTCAGCTGTTTTACTACACAATTTTAAAAAGTAGTTTGAAAAATCAACTCGCTTACAAAATGTGCGTAATGGCGTGAAATATATTATAGTGTATTAATATATATTATAATAGCGTGAAATATATGTATACAACACTTATCACAGTTATTCCGCGCGCGCGTGTGTGTGTGTGTGGGGGGGGGGGAAGTCTGCTTTACATTTATTTGGCCAAGTGGAAAATGAAGTAAACTTTCATGCGTCAGTAGTGGCGTGCGATTGTGTTTGAAGCATTGCCCCAGGATTAAGATGTTAAGCAAGCATAAACACCAATTAACCCATAAATGAGTTCTTCTAGAGTTGTTATATTGCGCTTAGTGTTGCGTGTTTATGTATGTATAAATGTGTTTATGTATGTTTATGTATAATAAATGACTTTACGCTACAACGCCGATGTCTTAGTCAACTCTTAAACATACAGACAATTGGCCAGAACGTGCGATTAGTTTGAAAGAGAAACGAAAAAAGCCCGAAATATACTGACATATTTTGGGATTTCCTTTCGCGTGGTGACTGGAATTTGTATTTTTTCTTTCATGCCAGAAATGATTAAATACCATCTTGTTTCGCAGCCCAGAGAAAGCACTTTTGAGCTGGATTAAACAATATTAAATGAATTTCCTGAACGTGGCCATGTAGCTTGATGCTGTTGTGCGTGCCAGTTCTCAAAATTTGAGTATGTATAAAGTTATCCGACCCCGCTCAATTCTGTGCTGCTTAGGACGTCAAAGAAGTAGCACGGTGAAAAGCGGCGCTGCCATCGCGGCTGCCAGCGGATCGCGCCGAGCCGTGGTGCACGCTCGCGGAGTGTACGCATGCGCAATAAACCACCACGCTCGAATAGGAACTAACCACGCGCTCACTGTTTGCAGCATGCGAGCGTCTGAACTTCATATTCGCTGCAGATAGAAAAACTCTGATTACAAGTGTTTCGCCACGTTTTCCGCTTCACCATTCCGGGATCAGACTCACTGACGGGAAAGCTTTACTGCACTCCATGAAAAATAGGCACCATAAAAAAAATGGTTGTTGGTCACTTCAAGTAGCCTTGCTTGAGTTCAGGTGCCTGTTGTTACTTGTTTACCATGTCACAAAGGTAGGCTTTTCCGCACAAAGTGTCTCAGTGTGAAAAAGCCCCCTTTTCTGAATCCACATGCTCTGCACTCGACAAGCTTTTTATCATTAAGCTTTTTGTGTCCCATGTAGATGTGCTCCTGAACAGTAAAACATGCATGGAAAATGCAGACGAGTAAAAGATAACGCGGCGTCTATGGAAGAGAAGCCCGTATAAAAGTGAGTAGAGCATCAATAATATATTGCTGGTTATTTTTTCATCCACTTTTCTTTCTTCTTATTTACATTCAGTTGGTTCTAATAACTTCCCCTGTACATTCCTTGGCATTACTGTCTGTTAGATCTCATTAATATTGTGTTAAAACACGGAAAAACGAGCCCTTAGGTATACACTTCTTTCCCTTATATATATATATATATATATATATATATATATATATATATATATATATATATATATATATATATATATATATATATATATATATATATGGCCATAATCAGTACAAGATAAGCAAAGGAAGAGTAACTTGGTACAGTTTTAAAGTGACTGCGAATCAGCAAGTTATATAATGGCAATAGAGACAAAAAATTACATAAGTGAGTTAATGAGATAGCACTAATTAGTGAACGTTGGAAGCCGGTATTACGTGCCCGGCAAGATAACCACACAAGGAGAGCCTTAGCACGCGACAAGTCCTACACGAACGCTTAGTTGACGCTCTGATCTTGCACGAAGTTTTCAGGCTTCGACGTGGATGAATCCCTTCGAAAAAGGATTGAACGGGTATTCTAAAATGTGTATATTTGTTAAGTAAGAAAGATGTCCACATTGTTGAGACTATCCCTTCTGCAATACCGGAAAAAAAAAACAAAAAAACCCCCTCCACACCACCTTAGAACTGCAGCCCTGGCAAGCGATCGGTAAACGCGGAGACTGAACAAGCGCAGTGAACAAACCAGATTTTGCCGCCTAGTTTTTTATTCATCCGAAGGACGTGGAGTGATTTTGTGAAGGCGTGGAATTTCATCACAGTAGTATACTGTGCAAGACGGCGCATTCAGGGACTGCGGAATCGTTCCCGTCGCTGAGAACGATGGAAGTGCACGAGGGTTCTTTTCCATTGCTCGCTCACCATGTCATGAGTCTATTGTTTTCGCTGCCATTCCATTGCCTCCCAGGTCGAGTCCTCGAATTCCCAGCTAAGCTCAACACTGGCAGAGGGACCCAAAAAGAAGTGTGGAAAGAAGTTCAATTTTAGGCCCAGCCGACTCGCCCAGCTTGAGCGTCGACGGGTTGACCCGAGGGAAAGCAAGAAAATAAATAAATCAGAAAAGAGCTACGACCGAAAATTGACGCTGTGATTGGAATACCGGGAGCGAAGTGCGACCACTGCTTTCGAGCTTGACTCCTCCAGGGAAGCTGAACGAATAACGCGAGCTTGCTTGGGGTTCTGAAACCAGCTCGTCGAGCTCGAAGGTTTCACACTGAGATCCGGATTCATAGCCCCTTTTTATTTGCATCATATAACCTGTTCTTGCTTTTGCTGCTTGAATCTGACACGAAAATGTCGGGAAATCGTCTATATATATTTGTCGAAAATAAAAAAAAAACAAACAAACGCAGCAATCTATAGTGTAATCGCATCTGCCAGGGCTATAAATAAAGTTTCACCATACATATAATATCATTCACCCACATCATAACGAACCTCCAAAACTGCCAAATTCGGAAATATTTTTTTGTTGAATTCGCTATCTTTGTGCGATAGCTGGATGGCTTGGTGGGTTATACAACAGCCCACACCCGACGCAGTGTTGTAGCTTCAAGTCGAGAATATTTTGTTAACAGCTTAGTCTGCAATGGCGTATTGAGGGTGTATAAACGTTGGCTAAACTTTAGCGCAGGTGCGCTATAACTCCCAATCTGATGTGATGCAGCCACCTGTCACTCCCCATGCCGTTGTTCTCGATGTGACGAATATCGCCACGTTCTCCAGCGTATCTTGAGCGCATTTATGATCGGCCCTTTGCGGGAGGGAAGATTTCGGGAGCCCTACCTCACAGCTCGTCAGCTCAGAAAACCAGTTCACATGCAATACTCGAAGGCCACTGACTCAAAGGGGTCAAGAACCACCCTGTGTACCATGAGAGAAAGCCTAGCATACAGATATAGAAGACAATGCTGTGGACAGCCCAGCCAAATCTTACAGTCGTGAGGTGCATCAATCTTGCATTACCTATGCAATCAAATATTTCCGTTGTGAGTGCATGTGACACTTTGTAAGTGCATAAAATTGCTGGAGGCGATCTTATGGGTGCAGACGATGGCCCAATGCGTGTTTGCCTTTCTAGCCTACGTTGCTGTGGTGTGTCTCTCTTCCTTCCTGTTTTGCGTCCCAGCTTATTTTTTTTTATTTAGTTTAGCCCTGGCCATTTAAGGTGAATGGAGCAGAATGAGTTATAGATATCTTTACCTCTCGTTAAACCTCAGACTAGTTCGTTTCGCCAGAATTTTTCGATCAATAATACCAATAAAGCGCTCGCTATTGACGCAGCGCTGTGCTCCAGGCTAATTCTGCAGCACACGATTGCGACAGAGCTATGCGCTTTGAGTGGCAATTATGCGTCGAGAGCTCCCGTCTCGCGGCCGCCTAATGATGCATTCGGAAATTATGGGAGCGAGAGGCCTATGCATTCTAATGGAAGGGAAATGATCACGCGCGAATTCTGATCCCCTCTTATACCAGCCACTCCAGCCGCTTGGTGGGCGTTATACCGGTGTTCTCTACTCCATGACAATAGATGACAGTAGGCTTAGATGTCTATGCACGCAGCGCCAAGGAGATGCAGCAGAATACATGGTTCTGCGCTGTCCTTTAGTACAGACACACGTACGATTATGTACAACTCGCAAAAAAAAAGTTTACGAGTTATGAGATTTTCTCGTTGCCGCTTAACCATTGCAAACACTTTCATTACCTGTCAGCAGGTTCTTATAACCTACGCTGTTACTAAGTTACAAGCGTCACGCACTGGGTCACGTTTTCCGTGATGATCTCTTGAAAGATGCCGCTGTATGTGCTGAGGCACGATCTGTTGAATAGGATGGCAGCTGTGACCTTTGGGCGACAAAAGACGAACACACATGGTTTATCTCTGCGCATCTTGTTTTTGCGCTCAAAAGGCATGTTTACAAAATCACACAACCTTGCCCAAGAAGTTTTACCAATAATGACTCTCAAGAGAATCAAATACGTAGAAAGCATAGTGATTGCTACCTTATGTATGTAGACGTACAACGAGTCAAATTGAGATTTGGCGTGTATATGTTCATTTTGTCTGATGTCTACGCCATTTTTCCTCCATCTTGGCCATTTTACGATATATAATTATTCTAGCAATTTCAAAATTGCACTCAACGAATATCTTTTAATATGATATTTCTGCATAGTTATTAAGGGTGCAGGCCACGAACTTAAAAAGGGCAAGATGCCCATCTAGAATTGAACGTGTTCGCTATTTACTGAAGTCATAAATTGTGCATGTAGATTTAATGAAGTTGTCATTTTCGCCGTCATACAGTAACCGATTAATATATATATATATATATATATTGCCGCATGTTGTTAGGCACCTGCTGAAGTCTTGCGCCTCTTCCTGCTGCTCTGAATTCTGCCACACCAACGGACAAGCCAAACGCGCCAAGCTATAAACGCGCCATGCAACGCTGGCTGCACGTGACACCACACCACGCGCTGGAAAAAGAAGGCTGGCAGTTTTCGAAGGAGCGGCACGCGGGGAGACGCAAAAGAAGAGGTTGACGAGGTTTTCTCTAGCGAGCTCAGGACAACCCTTGTGTGTTTAGTTGACGGCACAAGTTCGCCATAATTAAATAGCTGTTTTAGCTTCCGGAGTTGTATTTGTTCGTTACACACACACACACACACACACACACACACACACACACACACACACACACACACACACACACACACACACACACACACACACACACACACACACACACACACACACACACACACACACACACATATATATATATATATATATATATACAGGTATATGTAACGTATATATATACGTTACACACACACACACACACACACACACACACATATATATATATATATATATATATATATATATATATATATATATATATATATATATATATACCTATAATGAGATCTAACAGACAGTAATGCCTAGGAATGTACAGGGGAAGTTATTAGAACCAATGGAATGCAAATAAGAAGAAAGAAAAGTGGGTGAAAAAACTCACGGCTGGTTATTTTTTCACCCACTTTTCTTTCTTCTTATTTACATTCCATTGGTTCTAATAACTTCCCCTGTACATTCCTATGCATTACTGTCTGTTAGATCTCATTATTATTGTGTCAAAACACGGAAGAAACGAGCCCTTAGGTATACACTTCTTTCCTATATATATATATATATATATATATATATATATATATATATATATATATATATATATATATATATATATATATATATATATATATATTGTGAGCGTGACTTGCGAATGACTCTTCATTCTCTTTAGATACCATCATCACCTGTACATCATCATCTGTAAATATCATCACGAGTGTGATGATTTAGCTCGAGCCTGGCTGAATAAACCGGTTCCTCACAATATATATATATATATATATATATATATATATATATATATATATACTTCCCCTATACTTTCCTTGGCATTATTGTCCGTTAGATCTCATTATTATTGTGTAAAACACGAAAAACGAGCCCTTAAGTATACACTTGTTTCCGTTATTCATTAACGAGGGTCTCGTACTGGCAGACTTGGGGCCTTTAGGTTGTATACGGGGGACTATTGGTCAGCTGCCAGTTAGTAAATAAGTTAACGTGCTACGTGACGCCAAACAGGCTCATAAAGAGTGTGCCACACTCGCCGCCATGGCTTCTAGTGGCGCTGACTGACACTCCCACGTTTAAATTGACAAAGATACCCAATGAAGTGGCTGGGGGGATAGCTGTCGTGGTAGCTCAGTGGTAGAGCATCGAACGCGTTATTCGAAGGTCGCAGGTTCGGATCCTGCCCACGGCAAGTTATCTTTTCACCCACTTTTCTTTCTTCTCATTTACATTACAATTGGCCTAATAACTTTCCCTATACCTTCCTTGGCATTATTGTCTGTTAGATCTCATTAATATTGCGTAAAACACGAAAAACGAGCCCTTAAGTATATACTTGTTTCCGTTATATATATATATATACATATACATATATATATATATATATATATATATATATATATATATATATATATATATATATATATATATATATATATATATATATATATATATATATATATATATATATATATATATATATATATATATATGCCGGTCATGTATTTGTTGCCCCCGATAGACTGGCAACAAATATGGTCCATAGTTTTTCCAACGTATCAACCTTAGGTCAATGAAAATTGTGCCTTGAAGTGAATGTAAATGATGTTAGTCAAAGTATCAAAATACGCACGCGGCTGAGATTGTCAAAGCAATTTAATTGTAGTGTGTCGTGGTAACACAAGTTTTCACCTCTAATCTTCTTAGCGTTTACTGTATATTGTTTATTAAAATGAGCTAATTTCAGCGCATAGAACTAGGTCTCATCACGACACCGGCACTCACAGGTCAAATGCAAGTTAAGTAGTTGCACTTTGTTGTAAGGCAAGTACACCCAGCAGGTGATGAAAATAGACCCAAAACACCCATGGAATCCTGCGCTCGGTCCAGGTGTACATTCGAAGTATTTACTCCGTAAATAGCCGTAAGATCTGTCACGAAGCTTAACTTTCGTCATGAGGAGTGACTTTAAACGTGCTGCCGAAATGGGAAAAGTATCGCGCCATAGTTCATGCGTTCGAGCGTAATCGGCCGCCACAGTCTACGCAGGTGCGCCAGCAGCAAGGGATGTCGATGGGCGGAAATCCCGGCATAATTGCGCCGGGCCCTCGAGGGTTGCCGATTTCACGCCACGATGACGACGTCCAGGCCCGCTACTCTGACCGTTAATCGAGGCGAAAGCAAACGCCAGCGGAAAGCGATTATTTTGCGGCGTCGACTTAATGAAGCGCCGCGTATGAATGCACAACGACGAGCCACTGTGCCGAGCCGCTCCCGCGTGACGCACTCGAGCTGGCAGTGATTGGAATCGCGCGTGCCTCGTTTATCGAAGCTGCTTTCGAATCGAATCGTATATGTAGAGACATTTATTTCCTAATAATACAGAAATCTCGCATTGTTTCAGTGCTTCCGGAAGCATTAGTGCAATGCAGTAGGTAGTTAACTCCTGTCATTTAGGTGTACTTATTAAGTGTGAATACACTTTATAAGCGACCCCAAACCATCCACCGCCGTCGGCGGCGTCCGCAGTCTTCTCTCTATCTTCAAAAGAAAGAGGACTTGGCGGGCCGCAGCGCGACGCTCTACCGAATAAGCCACGGACGCGACGCTGATATCGGTGTCAGTAACGCGCCTTATACCCCCTCCCCCTTCGCTCGCTCCTCCGCTCTCCTCGCTCGCTGCAGCTGCGCGCGCACCCCTCTCTCTCGCGCGCCCGCCTTCTCTCTCAGTCTCCCGTCGAGAGCGGGTCGTGAGGGGGAGTAAAGTTAAAATCCGTTGGCATTCGCCAGTGAATTAACGTAAACTCCCCCGTGTGATCAAATTGCGATTCCCAGGAACCATTACACCATAAAGGCACCATAGTGTGAATAATGAATATAATAGTGCGAATTAATAAATACCCCTCATAGCATCACCCCGTGTATTCGCACTTAACCATGTTCACCCTCGGGGAAATGCTTGGGAGTTTTTTTTTATTTACCCCAAACGCACAGAATAGGACAATACAGAGCACGAGAGAACAATCACACAATTTGTTAAAACAAAGTAGGTGTACTTACGATGCATCTAAGTCCCACTACTTGAATGATATGTGGGGCTTAACGTTTCAAAACCACCATATGATTAGGAGAGACGCCGTAGTGAAGGGCTCCGGAAATTTAACCACCTGCGGTTATTTAACGTGCACCCAAATCTGAGCACACGGGCCTACAACATTTCCGCCTCCATCGGAAATGCAGGCGCCGCAGCCGGGATACTAACCCGTGATCTGCGGGTCAGCAGCCGATTACCTTAGCCACTAGACGACCGCGGTGGGGCAAAAGTCCCACTACTTGCCTAATATTCCACCTAAGAATGCCCCCCCCCCCCCTGATAACTAAAACATAATGAAAAGTAAATAACAAAAGTAATCATTTCGCAATTAGGGAGACATACAGTACATCTAGAGGTACAGTACTGTATGTTCACTCTGACGACAATGCAATAAACGGTGCATTTGTACCATTGAACAATAAGGTCCACATCTAGAGAGAACGCGCGAGTGTGTGGGCGGTGGTCCGCGGAGCGCTAAATGTTGTTGAGATTTCGAAATACGGCGCATGCGCATCGGTTCATCAAGGTGGGGCATGCCCGGCGTCGCTTGCTACTTCTCTGCGCATATGCACTCTGCCTGCTCTGACAAGTAATGACCCTTCCCGCTTTTCGTTTTCGCATAGTAAATAAATTCCAACTCGCCCTTCCACTTTAATAAGCCAGTAATCCATGGTCGCAAAGGCAAGCTTAGAATGTTCGCTGCATCAGCCCCAAGAGAGTATACATGGGTTTCAAGAAATATCACTCTTACAGCTTTCACTGCGACTGTGCCGCACTTTCCGCGCATGAGTTGCATTTTTTTTTCGTTTTTAAGTATTAGTTTCATTGTTAGCGACGCTGCTTGTAAGCCTTGCAATTGTTGTAGATCAATTTGTTAAGATTGCGAGTAGGACGCAAATAATCAAGTTTATGCGAGAGCTTACACGATCACCAGCGATAACAATGGAAAGTAACTGTATAAGAGACCACGAGTTTTGTTGATCAGATTACAGACGACCAACGCACTGTTCACCGCTATTATTGTACAGCGCAAGTTCGATGTACCTTGCCTTTTCATTTTTACGATGAAAGCTGTTACGACATAACAAGAAGGGCCGATTTCAGCAATGTAGTTGTCCGCCACCGCCTGCACCGGGGTCCGTAACAACTATAATGCCAAACTAGAAATAAAAAAAATTTAATACCGAGGATACAATGTGATACAAACCCGGCTGCCCAATATTCTACGCCAGTTATTGAAACCTCGTTGCAAACTGACCTTATGCAGACTTCATGACGGGAAGGAAATCACATGTACATATGTAGTCAAGAGTTTTATAACAGTAAAGTTAACGACCAGGCGTCAAACAATGCTGATTGCGTAACGAGTAGGTTGTTGAATGCGCCAACATTACAAAACCCCGAGGTAGAATTCTTCATTGTGGTCAGCCATGGGTAAAAAAAGTGCACATGTATTACAGTGCCTGAAAGTGAATTAGCAAAAAAAAAAAAAAACACTGGGAGAATGGCGTAATATGATTACCTCCACCCAGCACAGCGCTGTTACAGGTTATTTTTTTTAAGACCTCACATATGTACGTGAATTCGCAAATCGATCATGTGCTCACATGACGAGAGTCAGTTTAAAGAACACTCAATGTCTTCTGCGCAAAATCATATTTAATAAGATATAACATTTAGAATGGCTACGTTATCGGTGCTCCGCAAAGCTTTTTTAAAAACATGTGTTGGCACGGTGTTCCTAAGTTCCATACGCGCTGCCGCTTCATAAGGAGCATATCTTCGAACTCCTTGGAGGGTTATATGAGCATAGAAAGGCGTCTGAAAAGCTTTTCAAGTGTCTTAACGCGGTGTCGCAATGGTTGTGTGAACCCTTAGTTGAACTGCCGCGGCACGTTGCGTAGCAAGCTGCAATAAAGAAAAGCTGAGACGCGCTGAACTTTTCGAGATTGATGGGCCGCCGGTCGGCGTGAAACCCGAGGCTGTTATGAGCTTCGCTTAGCGTGTCCAGGGTGATAAATTCCAGCAGTGAAACCTTAGAGTTTGGCGCTTTAAGGCACTGGCCAAGCTCGCTGAACGCCTGGCGAGCGCTAGCCGAAGACGCGTACGCGTCCAGAAAGAGCTCGCTCAAAGCTCGAGTCATCTCCCTGCCGACACCAGCGAGGTTCATTGTGTGTGAGCCATCTACGGCGTACAGGGGAAACGAGAATGCGTACGGGAGCAAGGCGAAGTCGTCCTCGAGTCTGGCGTGCAGCCGCAACTGTCTCATGGCATCGTACACTGTGTCGGACGCGTAGTACGCGTAAGACAAGCCAACCGTTTGCCAGTTTTGTAAGAAGGAATCGGTCATGTTTGGCAGCGCCGTGGCGTCGCCCGGCGATATCCCGGCGTACTTCCCGTCGATGACCGCGAAAACGCGCGCCGTCGAATTCCACTCGGAGACGACGGTCGTGTTCTTGTCGTAATACCGCCAACGCTCGACGCGCCGAAGGAACGCCTCGCGAACGGTGATGGCCAGTGTCTCGGCGGACGCGCGGGATCGCGGCAAGAGAATGTCGGTGCGGTAATAGGAGAACGCGGCGTTGCCGGCGATCAGGTACGTCTTTCTCAGGCAGAAAGATCCGTGCATGACGGCGGCTCGGTACTCGTCACCGTAGTAGTTGACGATCAGGTGCCTGTTGGCAAAGAGAGCGGCCAGTTGCACGGTACACCAGGAAAGCAGGATAAACGCATCCCGTTCGCCATACTCCGACCACAGCTCAAAAAACTTTTCGACGAAAATCGCTTTTTCTGTCCAGTATATGACCTCGCTCTTAATATTCACACCGTATGCTTGAAGCACCTTGCTCCAACGTTCTTGGGTCAAGTTGGCACTTTGAATAAACAAGGAGCCAGTTTTAAGCACATCTCTGTTGCTTGGCGACCGAAATGCCTTCTCTAGAGGAATCAGAAATTTACGTTCCACTTCTTCCGTCTCCTCCAGTGTCACGCTTTTTTGAGCCTCTGTAGACGACTGAGCAAAGTTTCGGCTCAGCATGTCGAAGTAGTACGACCTCTCCAAACCTTGACCGCGAACGGCCAGGGCCTTTTCCAAGGAAATCGCAAAGGTGTGCACGGGCGTAAGTAGCACGCACGTCTTGCCATCTTGTTCGTTCAATTCTACGTGAAGAACGGCGCTCCAGTGAAGCTTCAGCGAAGAGTAGAAGATTGTCTGTAGAGTGTCCACAGGGCCTCGCGGTCGACTGGGCCACACAATGCCAATATCACGAAGCGCTTTGGTAACGGCGTCAGTTTCATCTCTTGTGCCTCTGAGAATCGATACGCAGCTCCTAAAGAAGGTGCTGGCCACAGGCTCGTCGTCATCTTCGTCGGACAAAGTGCTCGTCAGCCTGGAGATCCTGTCTAATGTCGCCTTGAAGGATTCCTCGCGCACGCTCAGCTTGTGTCCCTCGCGCCAGCCGTCGCAAACGAATCTCGTGAAGCTCTCGCACGGGCTCGCGCTGTCGTTGAGCGACTCGCGCAGGCGCCGAGAGAACTCGGCACACGCGTGGCTACGGCACACGTCGGGCGTTGCTGGCGGCCTCCGCTTAATGGCGGCCACCGCGAGGAACAGGATGAGGCTCACGCCCAACGCCACCGCGCACGATCCCGCACAGAAGGTGAGCACCAACAGAGGGCTGGTCGGCTTTGAGTCCTGCAACGTACACGACAAACGGGGTCACCACGTGCATCTGTGTGACGCAGCAGTAATAGCAACAGTGAGTGCGTAATTATTACTACGGTGCATCACACAGGTACCCAAAACAAGCGCACGATGAAAATCGGTGTTCCACAGCGCATGGAACGAGCATGAACAAAGAAGAAACACACAACTGCGTTGTCTGTCCTTTGGTCGCCCTGGTTCCATGTGCTGTGAAACATTGAGTTATGCAGCGGTAACGTCCAACGCACAAGCTTAGCGCAATATGAAAGGAAGCTGGTCCCGTGCTCGTTGCGAGCACTCGCAATCGTGTGATCATCTTCATCAACATCATCATCGTCGTCGTCGTCGTCATCGTCATCATCAGACTGGCTGCACCCACTGCAGGGTAAGGCCTCTCCCATTATTAGCATATCAACCCGGTCTTGTACTTTCTGCTGCCACGTTATACCTATGTATATAGTATTTCATCTCATTGGCACACCTAAATTTCCGTCTCCCTTTCGTGCGTTTGCTTTTTCTGGGAATCTAGTCCGTTACCCCTAATGACCAGCGGTTATCCTGCCCACGGTGCCCGTCCCCTGACCATTTCTTCTTCTTGATTTCAACTATGGTATCCTTAAAAATGGTTTTTTCCCTGACCCACTCTACTCTTTTCTTGTCTCTTAAGGTTGCACCTATCATTTTTCTTTTTATCGCTCGCCACGTCGTCCTCTATTTAAGCTGAACCCTTTTTGTAAGCCTCCAGGTTTCTGCACCGTAGATCAGTACTGACAAGAAGCAGCTGTTATATATCTTCCCCTTGAGGGTTAGTGGCAGATTACCATTCATGATTTGAGAATGCTTGCTGAATGTGATTCACACCATCCTTATTCTGCTATTTATTTTACTGTCTTGGTTCGGCTCCGCGGTTACTACCTGTCCTAAGTAGCCATATTTCTTTACAGCTTCCTGCGTCCCTCCACCTATCGCAAAGTGCTGCTTTCTGCCGAGACTGTTGCACAATACTTTAGTTGTGTGCATATAGAAACTTTCAGTCCTACTCTTCTGCCATCCGTGTCCAGTTCAGTAATCATGAGCTGCGATTTGTCCCCTTAGTTACTCATCAAGGCAATGTCATCAGTGAATCGCATGTTACTAAGATACTCTCCATTAACTCTTATTCTTAACTCCTCCCAATCTATGGCTCTGAAAACCTCCTGTAAGCACGCGGTGAATAGCACCGAAGAGATAGTGTCTCCCTGCCTTGAACCTTTCTTTATTGAGATTCTGTCGCTTGCTTTATGAGAACCGTGGTGACTGTGTAGCCACTGTAGATTTCTTCCGGTATGTTTATGTAGGGTTCGTCGGCGCCCTGACTGCATTACTGCTGATGTCTCGACTGAGTCAAACGCCTTCTCGTAATCTATGAAGGCTATCTATAGGGGTACGTTGCATTCCGTGCATTTTTCTATTACATGACTGCTGGTATAATTATGGCCTGTCGTGTAGTCTGTACAAAATCCTGCTTGGTCCTCTGGTTGATTTAACTCTAATATCACCTTAATCCTATTAGCTATTATTTTTGTATATAGTTTGTAGAGAACGTTCTGTAAGCTGATCGGCTTGTAATTTTTGAAGTCCTTCACGTCTCCTTTCTTAGGGATTAATATGATGTTGGTGTTCTTTCAAGATTCTAGCACCCTTCCCGCCAGAAAACACTTTGCATATAAGGTGGCCAGTCTTTCTAAAACAAATTTTCTGCCATCGTCCAGGAGGTCCGTTGTTACCTTATTCTCAGCAGTGGCTTTGCCTCCTTGCATTCCGTCTAGGGCTTTCCTTACTTACCCTGTCGTTACCAGTAAGATTTCGAATTCTTCTGGGTTGTTATTGCTTCTTACGATATCACCCTGCTTGTTTCGGCTTCTGTACACCTCCATCTTATTTAACACCCTCTAATCCTTCGAATAGCACAGCTAGACTAGCCTCACTAAATGGCGTTCTAGCGTTGAACGTAGTTGAGATTCCAATGGCGGCCTGTCCGTACCTAGAGATTCTTAACACGTTCCGCTGCGTCACTGTCTGACCACCACTTTAGACAGCTGCTTCGCAGCCGCTAGGGACTGAGGGCCAAGGGTTTATTGGTAAGCTCATAAGGGAGGTAGTGGGCAAGTACTGCACGTTATGGCGGCGAATACTGCTCTAGTGAGGGAGTGCATTACCGGAAGGTGGTCGCCAGTGAAGACGCATTCTAGACCTCTTCTATTTCTCTCCCCCGTTTTAACAATTTCTTCATCACTCATTTTAAGTAAATACACGATTGGAAGTTGTCCGGCATCTGCATTCGAACCGAATTTCGTCACGGAATTCTAGGCTGCTGTACTAGCTCTAGGTATAGGGGGTCTGTTCACTTTTTTAGCAGCGTAGAATACAACTTGACCGCCTATCAGCTGTCAACTTCACATGACTCGTAGCTCGCCTGGCCTTTCCTTCATTTTTCCTTAAAAAATAATAAAAGAACACCCGGTATGATTTTGAACTTCTGACCTTGCGAGCATAGGCCGGCTTAGTGCCTTGAATGACCCTTCTACTCGTGTGTTTATTCTCCCAACTTCTTCCTGTCTCACTCAATTTTGACATTGCTGGCTTCGAAGTGTCCGCAATGTCAGAGTTTCACTTATTTCGAGTTGTGGCACTCCTAATGTGACGTTTGCTGTCAACTGAAGAGTCGCGCGCACCAGTTTTTTTTTTAACTACTCGACTATTTTTATGTTATTGTTATTTTGAGTGTATACGTCGCGGGCGGTTTGAATGCGTGAAAAGTAAACACGAAAACTGTCTAACTGCTAATGAATAGACTGGCGCTGCCTTCAAGGCTTTATTCTACTTTGTTGGCGTTTTGAATTAGTAATTAAAGCTTTTGTAAATATATGTAGCCCTGACTCGGGAGTCATATATGCGTACTAGTAATTACATGTATACGGCTTGCCGGTAAGGAGCAAATTAATTCTACTTCTAGAGAGCGTTGAAAAGCAGGACACTTCGTTTGAAAGTAATAACATATTTGCATCGCTCACTGCATAGCGTCAGCTTGAATTGATAGATCCTGACGACTCCCGACACCACACACACACACAACGATAAGTCCATGTGACAGGTTCAGATCTCGTTCAGTGTCATGTGCCCTGCCATCGAAATAGTGAAAGAGTGGTGGTAATATCGCGTTTTAGGTCTGAATGTTGCCATTAGGAATGTTTGTTCATGTGGGCACTGTAAAATACTCAGAGGAATTCGGTAGCTACGTTTTGCGTTATCGCGCCATGATTTTCCCAATGGCACCACACAAGATATACTACATATAGTACTCCATTAATTAAAGCGTACAGCGTCTGAGAGAGGTACGATCATGACGTTCGAATATAATAGAACATATGCCCTCCTGAACGAGGGGCTTTCTTTTTTTTTACTTAAACAAAATTGACAGAGAGAGAGAAAAAAATTTCTGCATCAGGCTTAAGTACATTTGCTATAAATGCTGCAATTCCAAAATAGTAAGTGTGTATAAAGAGGCTAAGTATACGCGAAAATGCCGTGGACAGGCGAAAGGAATCAACAACATGTTGGGCGCGAACTTACAGCTGTTCGCTTGTGGTATAATTAAAGAATAAACATTTTCAAGCGAGAAAGTAGACGCATGACGTCATCGTCACTGTTACGTGCACGGATGAAGATAGACTTCCGCCGACTAGATAGCAAGAATAGCGACTATACGAACACCAGGAAAACTTGAAACGATCTTTCTTTTAGGAACACTGACTCATTTCACTGCTGAGACAGCCTGTAGGATTGATTTCTGTCAGCATTCATATATCTATCAAATATCGACCACGAATGTATCTTGGAACGTATTTTACACGATTACGGAAGTAATCGTGGAAACTACGCTGCCAGTCGAGTGCTATGTAGGCTGCATCTCGTGAAGTTGGCATTTTGCCTAAATGAAAAATGCCATGGTAAAATACGCAAAATCTGATTCTTTACTGCATTACGAGTTTCTCTTATCTGCCGTGATTGCTTAGCGACTAGAGTATCGCACTGCTAAGCGCGATGAAGCGGGTTTGATTCCTATATAGTTCAGTTTATTTTCCTGAAAGGCCCCGCTTATAGGGGTGTTATGAAAGGCGTGGGGTTATAATACAATGAATAAATGACTAGAAAAATATTCATACCATAAACGAAAACACGGAGTAAGTGATCAGATCGTACAAACAATGATAACTAATTTGGCAAAATAGACGACACAGCGGTATCGAACCTATGGTGGTTATTTGTAGATAGAACATGGTGGGTAAGGGCATTGCAATCTGACGCCGTTCGAAGAAAAAAATGCGGTGGAGAAGATAGTTGTGTTGTGCATTTCGACATGCAAGAACGTTTACCCGAGTGCTTATAATTAGCTAAACATAAACTACCTGTGGTGAAAAATAAACGCGGAATACATTCTTGACGTAAACTGCTTAGTACCTCGGCATCATCCACCCCTGTCGCCCTCACTCGATAAAACGCACAGTTCCTAAACAAGCCCGTAATATTCCCAAAATAATTACTTGACTAAGGACTCATTGCGTAGTGTGTATGTACTCACCTTAGAACTAAGGTGCGTGCGGCTCAAGCTTCCGCACCCCGAGATGAGATGGAATCCATGGTTTCCCTTGTGTGTCGTTTGACCCAGTACGCGGGAGCTGCGAAGCTCAGCTTCTCTGTACTCCGCCATCATTCGCTCCCCAGCTGCCTGCTGTTTCCACGGCCTGGGCAGTTGTGCCGACTCACGAGCTGGATTCGACGAAGCACGCCCATGTTCTGGAACGTGGCCTCCATTTTGAACGGTTGGGTGAACGGGCCGTGGCTGCTCCTCCCTCGAGTGTTGAGGCCACCAGGACGTTGCCGGTGCCTCGTCAGATGCACCGTCGGTCAAGTGCACATCGAACTCGGTGCCGTTGGAGAGGTCGCTCGCCCTCCTCGTCAGCCAGGGCCGGTCAGCTGCAGAGCACGGTCGATCTTGAGCGGAATTCACACCAGATGCGGATTTTCCGATGGCCGAGTCTATCAGGGGCCCAACAATTGGCGATCTTGCAGTGCCTTCTGAACTGGAATGTCTTTTGGCTTCTTCAGCAACTGGGGAGCGCTTGGGTTCGCTTCTCGGGGATCGCCTTGAGGGTGGTTCCATTCCTTCCGGAGCGCGCAGCGTCGCGAACAAAGCCAGCTTTCTGTGTTCGCGTCAGGAGCCACTTTCTGTTGGTAGACGGAGCAGAGTGGAGTAGAGCCTTGTTGTTGTTGTTGTTGTTGCCCCTTCGCACTGGCACATACCCACTATGGGGGATTGGCCATGAAATCTAGAAGTATCCTATATGAGATATATTAAAAGGTTTATCCTTAATGAAAAAACTAATGATGTAATAGAAAATAATAATTAACTAAGAAGGAATATTAAACTAAACAAATAATTGAAGATTGAATCAAGAAGAGAAAAGGTGAGGTAATACTACAGTGGAAGACAGAAATTTTGAGTAGACCAGACAATCGAGCTTATCTCACCCGGTCACAATCAAATGAATATGCAAATTTCATTCAAAATTAGACAAGTGTCTTCAGAAATATATATAAGCAGGCATTATTATGACATGCGCTTTGATTCTCGAATGAAATTGCATACAGCATCGAATACGCTCCTGTGGCAATGTCCCAAGCTAAAGGCACCGAAACTTAGAACATTATCTGCAGTTAAATTTAAACCTACTGCTTGAAACGGAACAATTAAAAGTCTTTTCCTAATTAATGAATAGTTTTTACATGTTATAAAGTAATGCTCTATTGTTTCCGTTTCTTCACAGAATGGACACAGGGGGGATATCGCCAGACCAGCTCTGTGCAAGTAAAAGTTTAATGGAGGGACACGACATCGAAATTTGGTTAAAATAACTTCTAACTTTTTAGATTGACTCCACTGAGGTTTCCAGGGGTATGTTAGGTGCTGATAGTCCGTATGTTTAGTAATATTTTCCATAATATCCGTATAAATAGCCCATTTTCTATATCTGATCGACACTATGTGTTCCGATTCTGGTAGTACCGAGATCACAGGGCCATCAAGTGTGGCTCGAGATAGTGAATCGGCTATTTCATTCAACCGTATGCCACAGTGTCCCGGGACCCAGACTAACTTCAGGAACTTCACATGAGGTGGAACTAATGTTTGTAATGTCGCTAGAGCTCTTGATTGTTCTGAAGCTGTGAGAGTAGTACACAGCGAAAGAGAATCAGTAATTATCATTGCACTCTCTTCGTTTGAAGGAAGTTTTCGTAGCGCTAAAATAATAGCCAGGAGCTCAGCTTCGAAAACCGGAGTGAAGTCTGGTAGTCTTACCGAGAATGACCAACCGAGGTAATCTGAGACGATTCCTACTGCTGCCTTTTCTTTATTCACAGAAGCGTCTGTGGCTATTATGTTCTTTATTTCCGCATGAGCTATGTAGTCTTCTAACCTGTCATTTAAGTAACTCGAAGATTGAAACTTAGATAGTGGGGGAAAAATTTCATCACATTCTATCGTAATATTGTGATTTAATGCTTTGGTTCCAATTACCGATCTGATATCCACCTTTATGCTTTCAAGTTTCTTTTGTACAAAAATAATCTGGGGAGTACGAAAGCGTGGCCAGTGAGCGAGGAAGAAGGCGTCGGGGTCACTAATAAAGGCATATGCAGACCGTCTCGCTGATAAGCCGTAAAATTTCAAGTATGTTTGTACTGTTAAGATACGGAATCGGCAAAGAATAGTTGGTATGCGAGCTTCCTGATATAGTACATTAATAGCGACATACCTGGGGAGTCGCAAACACAACCGTAACGCTTCTCGCTCTAATAGAACTAACGGTTTAATTTTGTACGTAGGGCCACCCGAAAATAATATACACCCAAATTCGAGTATTGGGCGCATGTACATTTTATATATCATTAATAAGGTGTGTCTACGTAACCCATATTTTCTGTTGCTCAACCTTCGCAATAAGCCTGAAGCTCGTTGTGCCTTTGCCAACGGGCGGCCTTCCAGGCTGACGGTGAAATTCTTCTTCTTCCATAAATCACGCGCGCCACGCGCCAGCTAGCCATATTCTTGTTCGTGTTCACCTTCTCTTGTGGCTCATACCTTCTGTGTGGGATAGGCCAAGAATTCACGGTGCGCAACACTGACCTCTTTTTCTCTACTGACACTGACTGGAACTGTTTTTGTACAATTCAGTGACTGAAGGCTGTTGGCTGTAGTCGAAATCGAGGTGTGTGGTGTGTATGCGTCATGGTCCTCGCAACAAAGTTGCAGAAGCTCAGGGGAATCATATGAGAACGAAGACTGCCGCATGGCGCAACCGTTGAAGCCAGATGTCTGCTAAACAGCGAAATTGCATGAAGCACCTTTACTACTGAGTTAACTTCTCTGAGTTTTAGTAATTTTCTGATATACCTTCTTCACTCGTTCTGAACACCACACAATTGTGGGGAGTAGGTGGTACCTTAAGGCACCACCTACTCCAACATAACTAAACTTATTCTATTAAGGAAGAGATACGTTGCTTATAATAAAGTAAATAGTAAATGGTTAACACATTATTAGTCACTTATTGCTGGGAGTTTCACCCTGTTCAGCCCAGAAAGCTCTTTGAGGATAACCACCCAACAGCAACTGGAAATTAGTCGACCGAGTGGTGCCTGATGCTCACACCGCCGATGTGATTACCGCCCTTTAATGCGTCTAATTCGACGTGTGTACGTGCTCGGTTGGTCTTCTTTTACACTTTCCGCCTAATTATCGGGCTATTTCGAGGGGAAGCAATAAAAAATAGAACAGTATAGTGCACATTGACATTGTGAGCCGATATCATTCAATGTAAGCTGAAACTAAATCATTAAGGGGAAAAAAAACATTACCTTACTTACGATTGAAGGCAAAGCTTTGTTATCAAAGTCCCTTCCCTTGTTTTCTTCCCGCTCCTAAAGCCATTTTTACTATTGCGTTACATATGGTGGTATTTCCTCGTTTCTGGAACAATACAATTGTTCCACCAGTTGATAAAGAAGGCCGTACGAGTGATGTGAAAAATTATTCTCCCATGTCCACCCAACCTGGTAGTCGAGTGACTATTGTGCTCAACTGCTGACCCGCAGGTCCCGGGATCCGATCCTGGCCCAACAGTAGCATTTTCGATAGAGGCGGAAGTGCTTGTATTTAGGTTTAGTTGCAATGCACACAACCCCCAAATTATCAGAATTTCTGGACCCCTACACTAGGCCATCTCTCAAACGTATGATGGTTTATGACCCCATTAAACGCCAATAATTAATGTTATTCTCCCATGTCCATGTTGTCGTCATTCCTAAGAGATGTTGAAATAGCTGTGTTTATGCGTCTGTGGTTTTTCCTTTAGTCGGAATGTTCGGATTTTTCAAAATGGTTTGGGGCATGTATGCCGAAACTAACCTTGTTTTTTTTTTATTCTGCGGCTGTAGTTGTTGCTAAGCGGCATCAGTTAGGCACAGTTTATATCGACCTCTAAAAGGCACTTGACGTTGTTTCTGAGGAGCCCATTGTCCCAAACATTTCGACTTAGGCTGTCAGCTTTATCCTGCGGCACGCTGATTAAGGACTCCTCTCATACAGGAGACGCTGACGATCTTTGTTGTTTGAATAATTAACCTCTGCGGTTACGGAAAGGCCTTTTTTAGGCACAATTTAAAACATAATCTTCCTGAATTCTTGCTTCACACGCTTTTCTGTTTGTGCAAATACGGCGAGCTACCTTACCGCGAAATAGTATCGTTGCGTGAGTATAAGAATAGCGGTATAAGAATTCTGCCGCTTGATGCTACACCATTTTTCATGCATTATTCCAAATAAAACATTTCCTTTCTTGCAAAGAAACTGTCCACTTTACATTCCGGGCATCCCCTTAGAAAACATTCCGTTGGAAAGAGCGAGTTGTATGCCTCACAAAAATATCAAACGACTACCGACTAACCTGCAAAAAAAAAAAGACGTAGTACAGGCAGTAATATTGCATCCTTCAGAACGACCAAGAACGAGAGCAACAGTTAACAATAGTGAGCTGCATTGTTTTATCTTCGTATTTTCATTTCGTTTGCTCGAAGTTAGTTTGATTGTGTTGTACGGAACAGTTTCAAATTGAGCAATACAAAAAAAAAAAAAACTTAACGTGTTCAATTCATTTCCCGTATGAGAAGTTTCTTAAACGTGGTCTCTCCTCGATGTCTTGGACGCGAACATGTACGCTCATGTTAAAATTATAAATACGCGAAATGGGCGTTAGAAATAAGGCGATAACAACGTGACCACTTATTATTGTAAACATTATTTTATACTCATTCATGCCTGTATTTGCTCTTGGCTGTACCTTTCAACTTTTCTCGCCCGCATTTGCGTAGTCGAAGAGTTTTCAATTCAAATTAATTTAAATGCCTACTACTAGTCCGATTACAAGCATTTTTACACGACCGAAATACAATATACCTTGCGTTATGACATTCAAATGTTAGGCTTTGTATTTGAACTTTTAGTGATTGATATCCTTGATTAACATCTTTCTTTTTTTTTCTTTTTGGTGCATTGCTGCAGCTCTTTTTGTTCAGGCTTAATGTATTTTTCATTGTGTAACACAAGTCGCCTTTACTTAGGCCCAGAGCTGTTCATGAGAATTTGTTAGATATGAATGAACAGTTGGGGATATCGTCTGGTGTTTTGGCGACATAACACTTCTCTTATTTTAGCTTGGCTGGCACATGATGACGCAAGCAAAACAGCCCTCGTTTCTCGACAGATCTGCCTGCGTGTAGAATTCACCAAGGCGCGGGGATGTGCAGCCCATGATAGCGTTCGCCCGTCGCTCGTAAACTACACAAATGTCCCTGCAAATGATGCCAACGGCGGCAGCTATCGTGGACTTCGCCATCGTCGTCGCTTAGCCGCGCGCCTAGCGAAGACTAATGGCCCGCGTTGGCAGCGGCGAGGCGCCAGTGACGCTGATCTCTCCTCCATCTGCGGATTATCGGCGGAAAGCGAACACGTCTATCGTGTGTGACGTTCTGATCTGCAAGCCGAGGAAAACGACCTGGGTTGCCCTGCAGAAAGCCTATCGTCAAATCGTCGCTTATTTAGCAGCAGCAGCTCCCAGTTTGATTGTTTAGTACGGTTACTAGTACTGTTTAAACAGTACCCTTAGATGGGAGAAAATCAAATACAGAAGTGACAGGGTTTTCCGCTACGGGCCCTGGAGTGTGGCTGCACCATAGAGCAACATAAAAATGCACTTCACATGGGCTCCTACTTTCTATGCTAGTTTTTGTGGTTCAACGCTGTGCTAGTTCTGAGTTTTTGTGTTGGCCGATTCACCAAGTTGCAAGGAAAGGACTGACACCTCCCACTAAGTGGTGAGTGGTTATCTACACCGAACTCTAAACATCTCGACGCCAAGGTCCTTCCCGCTAATCCTTATACGCCATGATCCGACGCGCGATCGCGTCTCGCACTTGGGGTTCGCGTTGCATGTACTGTACACCTGCCGAACGCATGGGCCCGGGAAGGAGCTTCTTGTTCCCCTCTTGAGCAGAAAACTTGATTAGAGGGAGACGCCTCTCACTACCCACCCCGTAGGCTTTCAAAGCGAGCAGATGGCTAATACAGGACCACAAGAAGAACCGACATAATGCAAACCGACGTGCACGCTGAGACGCCCATGGAGAAATTGGCATGGACATATGATGTCAACAATGACAAAACAACAGGAAAGAAGCATATAGAATATCTGCAAGACGGACGCAAAGAAAACGAGCGCCAAACCTGATTCAAGAACCCAACGAGAAGCCCGAAAAAGAGCCCGTAGCAACGCAAAACGCGTCGAAGCAACGCAACTTGAAGATGCCCCCTTTTCCCACAGATGACTTTAAAATCGTCTATAGACACCCGGCAGTGCAGTTTACGAGATCTGATGGTAGCGCCAGAACACACAGCCTAGCGAGTAGGCGCAGCGAAACCGAGTCTTCGAATGCGTAGCCTAGCGAGTAGACGCAGCAAAATCGGACTTGCACGTGCATATCATTTTCTTTTAGTTGTGAGCAGGGGGGTCAAGACTGTATACGTAAGCGCCCAGGAAGCGTTCTTTGAAAACTTGCCAAAAAGGGCACTGATACTTCAGCGTGTCACTGTGTTAAACGAGCGTTTAATTTTCTTAGTATCCCTGGCGGTTGGTACCAACAATGCTGAGGGGGCCCAAAAAAATTGCTCGCAGCTTCCCCCGGAGGAACACTGAGGAGGATGCGGAGCATATAATAGGTTAACGGGGTGTTAAAGTGCGACTTACTCGGGTCGATGGCTAAATTGGTTAACGTGGTTGTGAAATGGGGTGTTAAATTGCGACTTACTTGGGTCGATGGCTAAATTGGTTAACGTGGTTGTAGGAGGGGGTGTTAAATGAGTGAACACGTACACACGTATGCGAAAGGGCGGCGCTGGTCGAAGGGACGTCGATCATTGTGTTTGTGGATTCGTTGGAATTCATTTCACCGCGACCTTGGACGTCGACGCGCCGTACAAACCAACCGACGAGCGGCAACTGAGCGAGCGAGCGCCGACCTTGAGTATATATACAGCGCGACGGCGCATGCACTGTCAGCTGTCGAATGTTCGAGAAGGGGGAGAAGCGTAACGGCGCATGCGCGCGCGTCAGCTGCCGATGTTCTCGAAGCGCGACGGCGCATGCGCGCGTGTCAGCTGCCGATGTTCTCGAAGCGTGACGGCGCATGCGCGCTACATTATACAGCTAGCGAATGTTCGTGAAGAGGAGAAGCGCACGCGGTGTGTAGAGGAGGAAGGGTGCACAGATGGTGGAGGAGTGAAGCGCGCGCGGTGTGTAGATGAGGAAGGGATGCACAGATGGTGGAAGAAGGAGGAGGAAGCTTGCGGACGGCGCCGCACTACAAGCCTCGAGTATTAGATGCTCCGCATCTAAAAGCTTCGTCGTGCCCTCTTGTCCGCTGTCGGGTGCCTATAGGCCACAAGCCGGACTCGACTTGTCGAAATGGAGTCTAACATCAATCATGCACGCTATCGGACGATCAAGCGGTCTCACGCAACAGGATTTCTGTGACAACGTTCGAGTTCATGTGCAGGGCGTTGGAAACATCATCACTGCTAGTACCGCCGACACCGAACGCGCAACCAAGCTTAGAAGCATTGTTACCATCCAGTTAGGTGGCACTTTCTTCAGTGTGAACCCCACGTGAGACATCCCGACGATGTATGCAGAGGTGTCATCTACGGACTTCTCCCAGGAACCAGCAGTGCCGAAACTGTAGCTAGCCTCAGAGTCGACTCATGGTCCTTGGCGCTTGCTTGCTTGGTCGGTCTTCCACCGCCGTCATCACTTACGATGGCCAACACGTCCCGTACTACATCACCTACCAAAGTGGATACTACCGCTGCAAACCATATCGAAAGTGAGTGCAATCCCATCGCAAATGCGGTGCCATCGGGCACCGACAAGACATTTGTCCCAAGCCCAGAGAAGACTTCTGTTACAAGTGCGGACAAGAAGCAGTCACCACAAATCGCCAATGTATTCCCAACTGCAAACTATGCGAACAAACCCACGAAACCGCCAGTAAGGAATGCAAGAAGAAGCTACGACCAAACCCACCACCTTACCAAGTTAGACAACAAACACTCGAGAAGGAGAAAGCCTGATTGAACGGCTGTAGTTCCCGCAGTGAAGACATCCTCGAGCTTGACAAACCATATCTTAGCCCCAGCGGCACACTGCATGACAAGCGTGGCCGAAGCAAGTCTACGTTTATTCTGCGATCACGCTCCAGGTCTCGCACAAGATCTCGCTCACTCTCCGCCCAGCGCCTCAGCTATACTGATGCAACACGCGTAGATTCGACTTCACTGAACAACAAGATCACTCCATATTGCTCATCTATTGAATTCACTGCATTCGAGAATTTCGAAAAAATGGTTTCGAATCAGCAAAACGTTCTTCAAAGCCAGCGTGACGAGCACCAAAGACAAGGTATAGTTGTCGATAAGCTCGAAAAGCTATGCCAAGAACACGAGAACATATCACCGAGAAGCAGAATGCAAGCATACAGTCTCACTCGACTATTCGAAGAACAGCACTAAGCTAAACAATTGGCCACGAAACTCACCACACCAGATATTGAAGCTGTAGTGGAGGCCAAAGTACTCTTTCTTATAGAAACAAAAGTCGCCGCCCTTGTTGACTCGCAGCTCACGGCGACAGTAGAGCCACAACGCACAGCAGCAGTCGAGTCGACACTCGAAGCACTCGTCGTGGCGAAGTTGGAGCCCATTTCCGCCCAAATCAGTGACACGTTCACGACGCTCAGCCATATCATGGACACTCTTACAGCCCAAATCAACGATCTCAAGTCGCAGCTAACTAACTTCGTGGCTCATGTCAAGAACAACTGCATTAGTCACGCGGAACTTGAAGACTGCCATGGTAGAAAAAAAAAACTCGCCAACAGAGAGAAAAAGTTTCTCACTCCTCTTCCGAAGGCGAGCAGGTTAACGTACAAGATATTCACGAAGATGACAGGCTCTATGAATAGGATTGCTACTCTGCAACCAACTTTTCGCATTTGGCAGTGGAACTGTCGATCGTATAGACCCTGGCTGGCAAATCTACAAGAATTTATAAAAGTAATTCAACCCGACCTTATCGCTCTACAAGAGAACAATACTGAAAAAGTGTGGCTCGCAGGATACAACACCATCGCTCTGATTACAAGAACCACCATTCTACTCAAGAAAACTGTTTCGGCTCAAGCACACAGGATAGAAGACACTGCAGTCAAACACTCTATCGTGGAAGTTATACCGGAAAGAAAACCGCAACAACGCCTCTACGTCACGGGCGTGTGCAGCCCACCACGAGATCAGCTCAGGGACTACAATTACTACATCCGCGAACTCAGAAAACGCACAAAAGGTCACCGGTTAGTGGTCGTAGGGGACTTCAATGCGCCTCACACTGCTTGGGGCTATGCCATCATCACCAAGAAAGGCGCCAGAGTCCACGACTCTGCTCAGCAGCACGGCCTCACATTGTTGAATGATCCGCTCCAGCCCACGAGAGTGGGAAACAGCGTCTCGAGAGATGCCACCTCCGACCTCATCTTTACACGAGACGTAAAAAGGGTGGGATGGACCTGTTTTCCCGAGACGCTTGGTAGTGATCACCACATAATTCAATTCAATATAGAATATGACCAACGACCTACAAAAACAGGCACAGCAAGACTGACAGATTGAAACGCCTTCATAAACGAGCTCGATGGTGACAACGCAATAGTGGACATAGACGCCTGGCTCACCAAGGTTCTGGATACCACTAAACGGTGCACCAAAATAATGCAGCTTAAAGAAGACAATCCGGCAGTGGATTCCCACTTACTCCACCTCTGGTCTGGTAGGCCAGAGGTGGAGTAGGCCAGAGGTAAGGCTGGTCTGGTAGGCCAGACCAGCCTTATTGAAGAGATGGAAGAGGCAAAAACTGAACAAGAGACTTGGGAAGAGAATTTCCTTATTGACAGAAGAGGCACAACAGTATGCCGAGCACCTAGCGAGACACAACTGGCATAACTTTTGCGATAAGCTGCAGGGAATTCTCGGCACCGAAAAGACGTGGTGCCTGCTGCGGACTCTTTTCGGTGACCACCCCACCAAGACGCAGCAGCGGCAATGAGTACTTCTTATAACACACAATTACGACGGCTCGGAGGAAGACCTACTCCAGGAACTATGCAACAAGCTGCGTGGTCCTGTCTTAGCACCGGCAACGCCACCATCACAAAAAGAATACGAAGGCATGCCTAACTCCGACCTTGACAAGCCCTTCACAACAGCAAAGCTTCAAGCAGCTCTTTCCAAGCTGACAAAAAATACGAGTACAGGATGGTCAACAAGCACCTCCGACAGCTACCCAATCAATCAGGCTATGACTGCTCTCCCACGGTACTACAATGACTGCTGGGACAAAGGAGAGCTTCCAGCCGCGTGGAAGCTTTTGGAGGTCATTATGATACCTAAGCCCAACAAGTCCATAGCTGTTGACAACCTTAGACCCATTTCTCTGACTTCATGCGTTGGAGAGCTGTTTGAGCATATGATCCATGACTGGCTTACGTCGCACCTTGAGGGTAACGGGTACTTCCCAGACACCATGTTCGGCTTTCGCCAGCTGCTTTCTAAGCAAAACATCCTCTTACTCTTCAAGGAGCATTTAGTTGATCACTTGAACAAGAATAGCAAGTCGTCCCTTCTTGTCATTGGTGTCAAGAGCGCCTTCGACAATGTTAGCCATAAAGCAATACTACCAAACCTTGAACATACTGACTGCGGTTCCAAGATTTATGGCTATGTTCGAAGTTTCCTCCCCGGTCGAATGGCCACGGTGGGAATCATACAACATACGGAGCGAAAAGTTTGAGCTGCTGAACAAGGGTACACCCCAAGGCTCTGTTGTGTCACACTCCTTTTCAACGTGACCCTCCTTAAGCTCCCCCGGCTTCTCGAAAAATTACGGGGCCTACGTCACGCCATCTACGCGGACAATATTACGCTGTAGACACAAGGCAGGAGCACTAGGAAGCAAGAATGCTGCCTTCAGGAGGCGGTCAATGTCATCGAGAACTACCTCGAAAGCTGTGGCCTCCATTGTGCTCCTGAAAAATCGGAATTACTGGTACTCAATGCCCACACGCGAGGAAGACCTCCAACCTGCGAAGCGCCAGACCCATGAATCATCCTCCACGGGTTCCAAATACCGAAGGTCACCTCGCATCGCGTGCTTGGTTTGCACCTGCACCACGACGGATGAGGGGCCGCAACGCTCCCTAGACTTCAACGCACAGTATTCCAACTCACGCCCCTCGTAAGGAGAGTTGCAAATCGATCGCAGTGGCCTGAAGGGAAACGATACCTTAAAAGTTGTGCAGGCTCTTCTAATCAGCTGAATCACCTATGGGACCCCGTACCTCACACTCAAGACATCTGAAGTCGACAAGCTGAATGTGCACATACGCAAAGCTACCAAGTTCGCCATAGGGCTACCTTCAATGGCGTCGACCACCAGACTCCTGAGAATGGGTATACACAACACCTGGGAAGAGCTGGTAGAAGGCCAACGGACCAGCCAACTCGAGAGACTTGAAATTATGTCGACGGGTAGATCGGTCCTTGAGCACTTGGGCTACGGCGAGCGCTACATCGGCGAGGCAGACCGCAAAGATGTCGCCATACCTTCGAGAATAATTCAGCATCGCCCAAGTACCGCGTAACATGCATCCCGAGTATCATCGGGGTTGACGAATCGCTTGAGTCGACACCATCGACAGAAGAAACCAGCACGATCCAGACGCTCACCACGTTGACGCGGCTAAATACCCGGGCAAAAACGCCTGCGCTTTTAATGGGGTCGACGCAGAAAGACAAGAGCTGGCATGCGCCATCCTCCGGGTGCGGAGCTCCAAGTCTGCCGAGGAAGCAACGATCGTCCTTGCCACTACGACTGGTAAGGACGTGGTCGTAGTTTTCACATATTCACAATCCGCTGTCCGCAACACGCGAGGACGAATCTTCGCCGAAGCTCTCAAAATTTTGAGAAAGAGCCGAACTACACTTTATTACACCTGCGTAGTATGGGAGCCGGGGCACGAGGGGCTCGGGGGAAATGAAGCGGCTAACGCCGCGGCCCGCGGTCACATCCACCGGGCCTTCCTCAGCGCCTCGCTTGACCCATGGTTAGCCAGTGCTACAGAAGAAGTGGAGACAATACCACCTACATTCAACACCATCCTACAACACTATCGTCCAGCTCGCAGGGTGTACCCGCCACCTTAACCCAAGCTGACTAAAGAAGAGGCCACAGCATTTTGGAGACTTCAAACTTACACCTATACGCACGACACCCTCCTGCATAGAGTCTACCTGACGCTATACGCCTACAACTGCCTGATATGCGACGTGCCAGACGCACTGACACACCTACTACTCGAGTGCCCGTGGCGCCACGAAGATGCCAAGCCCGCAACGACAGCAAGTATCGACCCCTAGCCGAGACGCGGGGGCCCAAGATTGCCGCACGTGACCGAGACGACCAACGAGGACTTGTCGCCAGGCCCTGGGAGGCCATAGCGGCCAGAGGATTCCTGGAATAAGGGACCCTCCCACGTGGGGTGATTCCGAGCTCAGGAACTCGGAAACACTGTTTCGAAAAAGAAATATTTATTTCATCATCACAAAAGGGACAGGAAAAGTGAGTGCCGATTGCATATTTGAGCACACAGAATGATATTTTGGGGATACCTATTCGATGATGAGCAATATGCCCGTATTTTCATGAGTCCTCATATGACGAAATTATAAGTTTAATATTTACATTTCACTTTCTGCATTTGAAGATGCACTAAATACTTTGGGTGCAGAATAATTTCGTGCTTTTATCGATAATTCATTTACACCTATTCATAATAATCTCCATTAAGTTTTCTGCGGCACCTACAGAGGTTCCATAAAAGTATGACTAAATGGCATTTTGTGCAATATCTTGTTTCTATCTCATTGCAATAGTAATTATATTAAACATTAGAAGCATGTTGTGTCGTTGTCGTAATATTCCCTTTAAACTCTAAACCGGTGACACTGGCACGCACGTCGTATGTTCTCTATTCTAAAGCAGTTCAAAATTTAGTGATGCACAAGACACAAAATACTACTGGACAAGGCGCAGAAGCGTCCAGTCCTGTAACTTTTGCAATTCTTGATTAATTTGTGGGGTTTAACGTCCCAAAACTACGATATGATTATGAGAGACGCCGTAGTGGAGGGATCCGGGAATTTCGACCACCTGGGGTTCTTTAACGTGCACCCAAATCTAAGCACACGGGCCTACAACATTTCCGCCTCCACCGGAAATGCAGCCGCCGCAGCCGGGGTTCGATCCCGCAACCTGCGGGTCAGCATCCGAGTACCTTAGCGACTAGACAACCGTGGGAGGGTTCTTTGTAATTCTTCAGTCTCTGTAATAAGTAGTAGATATATAATCTTGCGCGCATGCTCTCATCTATACTGGTGATATTAAAGTGCTGACTTACCTTTACTCCAAGTTACTAAACGCAGTATAGGCTTAATATGCGACTTTCTGGCTTGTTCGTTCCTTTCGGATGCCCGTGAGATTTTTAAAAGCACAATGCATTGCCCATAGGGTCTAGGAGACGTCATTCCATCACTTTCTTTTTCCCGATTGACACGTGGGAACTGTGCAGCTGTCAGCCCCCTTCTGGAAGACAGATTTAACCATTGGCCGAGGCGTCGAACTCCCGCCGACATCGCTTCCCGGCTTGCGTGATTTGGCGCTGATGCACGCCAGCCAGCTCAGCGTGAGAACGGTGGTCTCAGCCGAAGCTGGCGTGGCGTGTGCCACCAGGCCTATAGCTTCCCCATGCGCTCTAGCGTCTACGAGGCACCATCGAATCAGCTGCGCATTTCAGGTAAGCAGATAGAAAGAATAATGTCAGCCTGATACGCGATCTGCACTGTCCTGAAATAAAGAACAGTGCGAGAGTCTCTTCGCCCGGTACTTTCCTGTCTTCCGAAAATTTCACGTGGACGTCTTGCGTGCAACACGCGACTTGGATACAACCGCGTGCCTCTCGGTCACTGGAGACGTTTCCGCGAATAGCGGCACTATTCAAGGCGACAAGTGCAGATGCAACGCTGAGGCAAAAGTTACGCATTTGAAAAATAAATAAATAAATAAATAAATAAATAAATAAATAAATAAATAAATTGACAGCTTCGCAATGCGGGTACGTGCCAAGGCTGAAGGGCGTGCGGATAAGGACTTCCACTTATTTTTTCTTTCTTCATCTGTTTTTTTTGTCACCTGCCTGCTTCTTGTGTTGTTTTTGTCTCTATTTTTTTTCTGTGTATCACTACGCATTTTGTTGTCTTTCTTGCCCTTTTCCCCTTTCTCTATTTCTTGCTTCCTCTTTATTCCTTTTTCTTTCTTTATATGGTAGGCATCTTTTTTATTGTTTCTTTTTCTGCCTTATTTTTTCTCTTTCTATTCTTCCCTATTTCACACTTATTCTTTCGTAATCTCTCTCTCCTTCTTTGCCCCCTTCTTACCCTCTCTTCCCCCTCCCGTCAATTCGCTATGCTATATATATACTATACAAAGCTGTGCGATCATTGCTGAAGGATCATGACGCGCGCTTTCGGTCCGTAGGATCAGACCCTGCCTCACCAAGACGTTATTTTTTCGCCAATAATTTCTTTCTTTCTTCGTGCTCGTTCTCTCACCCATCGGAATCATTCCATCCAGCGCCGGAGAATTTGGCGCATGTGTTTTCGAAGTGAAGCAGAATATGAATAAGAAGAACACTGAAGCGTAGTACGAGACCAATTATTTGCGATTTGATTTTACATTGAGGAAACTTCTAGACGCATAAAAACACCACAAGAAGAAAGGCACACAGAGAAAGAGGGGAAGAAGAAAGACATGTATTGTTCTATCACGAAAATTTAACCAGAGGTCTGGCTCGTCATGTTCAACTTGTGCGAAAGGCACGCACAAAGTGTACGTCCCTTTCTGTGGGAATAAATGTGACCCGTTTTTGTTTACTCTCCCGACGGTGTCCATGTCTATATATTTTTTACTGGCAAGAATAATTACAGCTTCTACATTCTGATCAAGCATGAAGCAACATAACACTGCTAGAAAGACGAGGCGATCTATTTGTGTCAAAGACTTTGTAAACCATGCTAACGAAGAAATTTACATGCCTAATAGCTTTTGCCTCAGATGGTGATGTTATAAGACATCTTTATGTCAGAAAGTGGTTCAGAGAGTGGCCATGTATTGCATGCTTCAGTCACCAGAGGTAGTCTCATTGTTACTGAACAGACTCCATGAGCCTTCACAAAGAGCGTGTTGAGGGACACCTGAAGTAGAGCATGCTATTTGTTCAATAGTCACAGCAGTAGCACTCCGAAACAGACGTTTTCCAAAGCCTAATAGATGTGTAATCTACTGTACCAAGTAGCATCTACTGGTATTTAATAATTGTCTTGTTTTTCAATGAAGGTTCTTTTTCTGTCTAAGCGCCTCCAGGCCCGCACTTCTAGCAAAGACTCTGGAGGTGACAACTTCCGACATAATTGTCAAACTGGTTCTGACGAGCCATTCGTGTTCCTCGCACTGAGGTGTGCTCCATCTAAGCAGTCCTCATCTTCTGCTCAGCACAGCACTTCAACCCAGCTCTTACCTGTGCGCTTCCTCCCCCGTTTTTTTCGTCCGTTCTTTCATCTCCGCTAATATGGTCACCTGTTTATTAGATGCGAAGCAGCTCTTTGACTAGCCTGTGTATCGCAGTCCCTCCGTGTGTCCGTAAGAACGCGCCGCAGCGAACTCCCCACATTGCAGGTGTTGGAGTGGTGCCAAGTAGGCCACATCGCAGCTGCGCGTTGACGTCATGATGCCCTGATAGTGTGCGCTAACGTCACTCTCTCCGTCGCCAGCCGCGTGCCCGCAGCTACCACCTCGTCCATTCACCCGCAAGACCTACCGCTACCACCACTCACTCCACTACCACAACCACCGACTCATTGGTTTGCGCGATATACCTGACGGGCGCCTAACTTACGTGTCGAAACATGTCTCTACGTGTCACCTCTCTCTCTCTCTCTCTCTGTCACTTCATCTTCTCGAAACGTTTGAGCTCACATCGAGTGGTAACACTCTTTGGGCTCGTTTATCTGCGGTGAAGAGGACGCCAGAAGACGACACTCATTAGATCGCCGAAACATCCGCCGAACTGATTAGGCCTAACCTTGCCATCGCCAGCGTTGCGAGGGTTAGCGAAGCCTATCGCGTTCGCGAATGGCTACGTTGAGTCTGCAACACCGACGAGGCGAGTGTCAAGAACGCCGATCGGGTCTCTGCGCAACACTGCTGCTTCGCATCCCATCAGGGTTCCCTGTGGGAAGGTGGTGGGATTTTTTTTCTCAGATGCTGTTCAGTTCCCGCTCTCTTTCTGGCACGTTAATGTAGCCCGATTCTGTATTTTTCCACTGAAAGAGTCTACGTAAAAAGTTTGAATGCACTGGCGTCAAAAGAGGGCACGTATATAGATGATTGAAAGTTTGTGATGGCTTGGAGGAGCGCCGCGACTTAATAAAAAAAAGTTATTCCTCAATAGAGCGAAACAGCAATAGAACAGACTTAAAATTTCAGTATTGTAGTAAAGAAAACTTCAAGTATTCTTCCTAAAGAAAATTTTATATCAACCCGTGAGTCGCAGGAAAGCCATATACATTGTGAAGAAAAATATGCTGACAAACAATTTGTCCAGATCCCAGGCTCTTTTTTCCGAACGAGGTTAATTTCTCGTCAGCTAACAAGCTTAGTTTTCAGTATAGATATTCTTGCAGCTTTGTTAGAGAACAAGCGGACTAAAATACTTCATAATCCTTCCTGCACGTTGGGGGATCTCTTATAACTAATTTGGCAACCAGAGTTTTCTCACATTTTATGCCCTTAAACATGACATTGCAAGTACCTGGTATAAAACTATTTCCTAGCGTACAATAGACAAATAATCGTGGTAAAGGTAAAAATAAAAGGCAAGGCATGAGTACTTCCTCTTTATTTTGTCGTCTCCCGGTGGCTGTCCTGTGTGCGGCGCGGCGATCCCAAGCGTCCCATCACTCGGCAAGCATGTTCTTCTTACCACAACACTTTGCAAGGTATCATTTTTCTTTTGAGCTGTAATTCAGGCATAATAAAAGGTTATGACGTGTGTCAACGTTTTCCTTTGAAATGAAGCCGCCTCCGCCTCCTGTGCTCGTTGGCCCATTCGTCGATTCACCTCTTTCCTTTGACAGCTCGCCATGAGGCATTAACGCATGAGCGCGTTGACAGAAACACAATGCAAGGGCCTTTTCCCAAGTGGACAGACGTAGCGTCAGCAACTCAGCGTCACCGATCGATTCGCCGTCAGCGGGCAAGACGTATCTACGCCCATGGCAGGTCGACGTCTCTGACTTTTTTCTTGCTACGCAAGGTCTGCGGAAGGGCGCTAATACAACAAAAGAAAAAGGCAAGGTATAATAAACATAGACTTTTCTAAGCCCAGGAAAGGTAATGCTTTGTGGCTGAGCATGGTTTACTAGGTTTGGTGCAAATGGACAGCAGAAAGCTCTCCATAGCATAATTTAGGCGAGTGATAACGAATAACTAGTACACCCCCTCACGTTTTCTTTAAATTTTATTTAACAATGCGAAAACAGAATTTAACACGTATGCTGGTGGCTGACAATGCGCTAGCTCCACACCGCCGAATGCATAGGCCAGCCATATCTTCCAAACAACTTACAGCGTCCTTGGGCTAGGCGAAAAGAGAGGACTGCTGGTGCCGTGTGTGGGTTCCCACACATCTTGTACTATATATAAATGATCTACAGAATCATAACGTCTTGTATAGATTGTGTTTATTTCCATATCCTCACCACTGAACTTTCGCATTGAGGATGGTCAGCGTAAGACGTCGACGCTCAGTTCCCCGACGCGGCGCACTGAACCACTGCTCTTTGAGCGGGAGTCTTGTTCTTTCGATGCTCCACGCATGCACGCGTGCACACTCTCTATTTAGTGCGATAAAAACATCATCAGCCGAACTACTGAGCGTAATTACTCCTAAAGAGAGTCAAGTACTTTGAAATGACAGGAGCATTGGACTCTATATATGTACTAATATCACTGAACTGCTACTGAGGTTACCAATGCCAACATTTTATACATGGAGCGATAATTTGAGACATGTAAAAATCTGGTTTTAGGTATGTACTTCCTTAGTCAGTTGCGTGTAGACCTATAGCCTAACCAGAAATTACTCCGTCCGAGTGCCAACAGTCAGCGGTGTCTTAAGATCAGTGAGCTTTCAATTATCTTAAGAATTATGTGCATCCCGCACGTTAAGCACACTGCTAGCAGAAACTAGAGCGCTACTTTCGTTATAGAATACTGAAAAAGGTCACCTCTTGTGTATAGGAGCTAACCGCGCTTTGATTGACGTGGTACTGAACTTTAAACGATGGCTGAAAAGTAAGCGAGTGATGGCTCCGTAATAATAAAAAAAAAAGAGAATAATAATAAGGCAGGGTAATCTTTCTATACTGGCGCTCTCCTCATTGGGCTGCAAGGGTATAGCGCAGTGTTTGTACACTGTGGCGGCTGACTTTTGTGGAAGGCACGTTTTTGGCGAGCCTGCTGCCCGTCGCAGCTGTGCCCTCGGGCGTGGACTGATCGATTCGAGGCTTTGACCGCTGCTTACATAGGAGCCGCGCGGAGTGCTCTAATTTAACCGCACCCGACGGCCACGGGGGCAGTCGCCAATCGATGACTCGCTGTCGCTTTGGGTTTTGTCGCCAGTGTATGAAGAGTATACCTTCTCTATACTCCATTAGCTCCTAACCCCCAGTGCACTCTGCGTGCATCCGGGCAACGTTTCAGCGCAATTTCGCATCCTTCACACTCGAAGCGAGTGTATAGATGATAGAGTGCTACCGCTAACCGCTGAAGCCATGAACGAGTTTCTAAAGAAGCTTCGTAATCCCTTGCCCGCTGACACAACACAAATAGAGTGTGTGTCATAGTCAC
This sequence comes from Rhipicephalus microplus, assembly GCF_043290135.1. Taxonomy (NCBI): domain Eukaryota; kingdom Metazoa; phylum Arthropoda; class Arachnida; order Ixodida; family Ixodidae; genus Rhipicephalus; species Rhipicephalus microplus. Next base: position 31,710,478 of record NC_134703.1, read on the forward strand.
GCAGCTGTCAGATATGCGTGTTGTTTTTTTTTATTCTGCTGGCGATTGCACTGTCCTATACTTAAGGAAAAATTCTCAAGAAGGTTTTGTACCCTACATGTCAAGCTTATATCAGCGTTATTGCTGCGTGAGATCTTGTGCACCACTTTAAGTGCCAACAACAAAACATCGCAGCTTTTGCGAAGGATTGATTTCACGATTCCTTGAATGCACTGGCGTACTGCAACCTCTGTAGGCAGGAAAGCGAGAGTAATGACGAAAGACACACATAAATCGACGTTATCAAAATCAGTTACACATCAACCAAACACTATTTGAAAGCTCCCCTTTAAACTCAAGAAAGATGTTGACGCTGGTAAGATGCGGCGTTTATCCTTATGCTTAGGATTCTTGTAAATGGCGTGCCACGAAGCTCTTCATTTATGGTCATCCACCTGTCTTTCCCAAAGCAGTTTTGTTCGATGTGCCGTCCCAGTTTTTGCCAACATCCGGTTCGACTCGAGGCGACGTAAAGTGAGGCCCTAAAGAAGCCTGGTCTGGGCTGTGCGGGCACCCTCAGGATGGGTATACTGTGTTCACTCACTAATTGCCACTTCTTTTTTTTTCCTGGCTGACGTTTATGCCGCTCCCAACAAGCCGCCAGATGCGCACAGATGTGCGTGCCAGGGTTGTCCTGGCGGCGCAAGGTTTATGCAAAATAGGCCTCATTAAGGCAGCTGTGGCCTCATTATTCTCCTCAAAAAAAGGCTGCTCGGGTTTCAGGAGATAGATTTTTCTCGCGCACCTTTCTCGCTCACAGGGTGTCAGGAATGATAGATGGATGTTGTGCGCAGCGAAACGTCTCAACTGCTCGCAGAATAACTTTCAAGGTTTTGTTTTTTTTTACAAAAAAGGCACCCCTTCGAGGTCCTCCTCACTGACGAGGAATGAAGGGTACGCAGTAGTCGTTCCGTACAGGTTTGGCGGAGACTGGGGCGCCACCTATTAGTGTGCTCCTTTAACACGAGCGCAATGGTGATTAGGTTTCGATTAAATAATCTGCTCAGGTTGACATCGTTCGTTGCAAAAAATTTTTTTCGAGAGTACGTCTTCATGTGGAATGAAAAGGCTTGGCTAGAGGCGTCAGTTATGGAGAGCTTGGGAGCCTCCCCCCCCCCCTCCCCAAGCTTAAAGTCTACACTTAAAGTGGACGGCTATGGAATGAAACTTGCCCCAAGTAAAGTTAATTTTCTGGCAAATGAGAGACGCACTTATGTTTAGTGACTTTCTCAACACGTAGTTACACGTTTACAAACTCCACGCTCCTTGCCCTTAAAAAAAAATGGACACATATGCACACTTGGCACTCGAGATACTGCGTTGATTTTCGTATAGGTATGACCTGTAGTTTACGAGACTGAGCCATAGCATACATACAAGTTCGAAGTCTACGTAACATAGCTATTGTTGTCGTTAACTATTTTCATTTTTGTGCTCAACCAGTGTTATTACGGTACAATCTACCGGCTGAGTGTAGTGCAGTGATGAAAAAAGATACACATACAAACGCCAGCAAGCGAAGAAAAGTGTTTCACGCTCGCCATCACTGTGAAGGCTGCACTGGGTAAACTTCCCAGAAATATGTGCCCAGATAGACCCAATAAAGTGAACCGGGTAAACGACATTCACCGTGGCTCAATCGGAAGAGCACCCAGTATCAGAAGGTTGTAGGTTCGGTGCCTACCAACGTGGTTCTTTTTTTTGTTGCTGTACAATTTAATTCACTTCCAGCTGTGCCATAGCTGCCGCACTACAGTTAAATAAAAATAATGCCCCCTACGGTTTGCTAGGCTTGATCAGGTTTTGTATAACAACAACAAAAAAAAAAACAAGCCCCTCGATCTATTATCTCTATTTTAGTCGTAAATAAACGAGACGAACTTTTGTAATGAACTAGGCCACGAAACCATGCTTTTTTTGAAATGCCGCGTTTATTTGCTTCTTGGCATTCCAGGTCAGACATTGAAGAACGTGAGAACAAGCGATACATGTTCTGGTGAAAACACAAGAGCGAAGAACATCGATTAGGACAGCTCATTTTCTAACAAATTGTCCCCCATGAATCGGGTAGCTTACCAAAAAATATAAAAACGAATGTATATAAATAAATACTGGCGAAAAAAATTTACAAAAACAGTTTTTTTGTAAATTATTTTTGAGAAAAATTTTTGATAATTTAGTTCCTACTGACTGAGCAATAAATGATTGATATCAAAGAAATTTTTTCAAGAGCCTACATGGGTTAACTGAGAACCTTTTGGTATTGAGGTTATTAAGTAAATCTTTTAGACTGTACAATGAAATCTTGCACTGCCGCGCACACTTTCGCGTTGCTGCGCCCTAGGGTATGTGCACCTAAGGATAGCAAGTTTGACGTTGTCAAAGCTAAGCCAAGGATTCGTAATGGTATTTTAACGCTTCTCGGCCATTTGGCTAGGACCACCAGAAAAACGTCCCCATCCACTGGTGCACGCTCTCTGCGTCCTTTTCTCCTCTATGGTCTTCTTCATCTACTGCTTCACTCCTGGAATACGTGCACTGATAACTCCGGCGCGTTATACACTAACCAGGCCGTGCGACGGGTACAAAGAGAGAGGGGGAGCGAGAGAAATAAACGAAAATAAAGATACCAATAGAGAGAAATTCGAGGAGGAAAATGTTTCGCGAGGCGCGATTCGAATCCCCGTACACACTCTCCGAAGGCGAGCCGCTAGCATAGCACCTAGTGAAAGAGCAACAGGGTGGGAAAGGAAAGTCAGGGTGTAGAGGAAGGAAAGGAAGATATAAAAACATCGCATAGAGAGAAACAGGCACAACGAAAGGCCGAAAGAATGATATTTCAGCAGGAGCACTGTGATGAAGGCATGTCCTCTTGCCGAAACGTCAGTGAGAATTGCGGTTTATAGATTTAGATTTTTGTCTCCTTCTTTAGTGCATTTTCTACCGCAACCATTGAACCTCCTTTTCGTTATATATATATATAAAGGAAAACAATTTTATACTTAAGGGCTCGTTTCTCGTGTTTTACACAATATTAATGAGATCTAACAGACAATAATGCCAAGGAAGCTATAGGGGAAGTTATTAGGCCAATTGTAATGTAAATTGTTATTAGGCCAATTGTAATGTAGACAGAGAAAGCATTCGAGATAGACGTAAAAAAATGGCAGAACGCGAAAGAAAGACAGAAACAAAGAGAGTTTGGGTGAGAGCGGAAATGCCACCAGCTCCGCTGTTACCTCACTCTTCGCAAGACTAATGTGGAACCACCCCACTTTTTCTTTTATGAATGAATCGAGAGATAACTGATTCAAGTGATCGTGGCTGTGGACCGATGATGAGAAGGCGCACTCTTGCGAATATTATTTCGTAAAATGAGCGTTGGACTGAAAGGCACTGACAGAACGACTGATCCAGTGTGCTTACGCAATTGCTTCACTGCAGTGCAGACGGGAGACTCTTGCTCCCATTCCCACTCTACGGCAAGGACACGGGGATGCTGAACGACTCTTTCCGGGCGAAGATCAACAAGAGATTGGCACCACGCTACTGATTTGATTACAGCCGTTCTCAATCAACGCCGATAAAACATCTTAAGATTACCTACTTGGAATCGGTGCCCAATGGTGCCGCCAGCTGCCCGCTTGTTTACATTAAACGTTTTTGTCGCATTATCAGGAGGCCTTGATTAATGCATGTTTCGGAGAAGGCATCCTACGGAATCGGGGCATTAAGGCTGTGGCGTTTTAAAATATGAATCTTTTCTAGCGTAGTTTCTCTAAGCACCAACTTTGCCACTAAGAATCACTTTCAAGAGGGTATGTTTGTTCGTAATCAAAAGTTCTGAATTGCGTACACAGGGCAATGACTAAAGGAGGAGATGACCGCTAGGGAGCTTTCATGAGGCGGCGCGCACATGAAGGCTCCCTAGTGATCACAACCGCGCAGTGCCACTATGCGTGTATCAACAATAAACTTCTCTGGAAAGCAAGTTATTTGACAGGTGAAGTTTGCAGACGCTGTGCTCGTGGACTCACGAGGCACTCTTCAAATGTTTTCAGCTTATCTAATATGTGTTGCCAACTTATCACTTATCGTACATGAAGGTAACAGTGCCTGCACCGATTATAGGTTGACTGCCACATGTCTTAAGATGAATCGCGAGCCATCCAACACACACACACACACACACACACACACACACACACACACACACACACACACACACACACACACACACACACACACACACACACACACACACACACACACACACACACACACACACACACACACACACACACACACACACACACACACACACACACACACACACACACACACACACACACACACACACACACACACACACACACACACACACACACACACACACACACACACACACACACACACACACACACACACACACACACACACACACACACACACACACACACACACACACACACACACACACACACACACACACACACACACACACACACACACACACACACACACACACACACACACACACACACACACACACACACACACACACACACACGTGTGTGTGTGTGTGTTTGACATCTCAGCGGACATTCATTAAAACTCTTAGGCTGAACCCCGAAATGCGGGGAAGTGTGTGTGTGTGTGTGTGGAAGAGACACCACTTAGCGGTTGCCTTATTTTTTATTTCCAACGGTTTCGATCGGTGGACCGGTCTTGTTCCAAACTCTCACGAAGACTGGTCCACTGGTCTAAACCGTTGTAAACAAAATTAAGGCAACCGCTAAGTTGTGTCTTCTCTTCCCAATTACGTGTGGCCCATTAGAAAAACTTGTATATATATATATATATATATATATATATATATATATATATATATATATATATATATATATATATATATATATATATATATATATATTACATTGTGTAGCATCTTTAACGCCTGTAATTTGTAAGCCTTCTTGTCGAGCCTATGTATTTCGTACCAGAGAAAAAGGATATCCTGTTAACAACTCTTTCTGCAAGAAACATTGGCCACTCTGTGTTCCTTGGCACGCGAATGGGGTTTCCTTTCGCTCTTACAGCAATGGCATAGGCTAAGACGTTTGCGAGGGGCCTAAGAAAAAAAGTTTACTTTGAAACGTGCTGTAACTTTCTTTTTTTTTCTCTGATATTTTATGGAGGTGCGGGATTACCGCCACTTTTTTTCAAATTAGACCTAAAGTTGAGTACAACACTGAAACTTTCTGAGTAATACTTCACCAACACTTTTAACGTTTAAAGAATGAGCAGCTTCTGATAACCGATTGAACTGGTGTTAAAAACTGACGTCGACGTCATGTTCACAAGACTTGGTTAGAGCGATGGAAGCCAAGCTGGACAAAAGATCGTTTGGACCGCTAGCATAAAAATAGCGGTAGGAAGGAACCTTGCTACAAATTAATTCTCGTCATTTTGAAGATGAAGCACTTCGCAAGTTCGAAGATGAAGCTTTTCGCAAGATGAAGTCGAAATTGCAAGTTCTACTGCCACAGAAATGATCCAGCTACATTGTAGATTTCATGGAACTGTGATAGTTGTTTTGTAAAACTTTCCCTTTTATTATCGCTTTACTAATAAAAAAATAGCCTTTAGTGTTTATAGGTGAGCTTATCTGTTTTTGTTTCGATAAAAACGGTGAACGTGATGACGCACAACAGCGGCATTCTTTAAGATGCTCTGCTAATGCCTTATACAAGAGAGAGCGAACATATTCACGAGAAGGCTAGCCGCGATTACCGAGCGAGAGCAAGAGTACGATGCTTGCGTCATCGAATGCCGGCTTCTCCACATCTGAGAACCGGGAGATGCGGGAAAAGCAGCGCGAGTCCCCGCGCGTCCCGCGTCCCGAGTGATGCCCGCGCCGCGCGAAGGGGAAAAAAAGAACAACTTGGGGGGGACACGTGACCAGCATCCGGCCAATGGCGTCCGCGCAGCTCCCGCTCGCGCATGCGCCGTCGGCCACCGGCGGCGGACGCGCGGCCCCCACATGCGCGCGACTGGCAGAGCCGCGCCGAGTGTATTGCTAGCCAAGTGTGTTGTGCGTGCGAGTGTGTGCTGAAGCCGCGCCTCCCACAACGGTCGTATGCATGTTGTGCTGTGAGTTTCCAAACATGGCGCTGCACAACGGAGTATTGGATTCGGTTGTCATCCACAACGGCAACGGCGAGCTGGCACCCGTCAAGGACCACGACGCCATCAAGCTGTTTGTGGGCCAGATTCCGCGTAACCTGGATGAGAAAGACCTGCGGCCGCTCTTCGAGCAATTCGGAAAGATCTACGAGCTCATCGTGCTCAAAGACAAGTACACCGGAATGCACAAGGGTGAGTCGGTGAACGAGCCCACAAGGTGGGCACAGAGTGCTTTGCCGCGTAGCAGCAGTGTCAAGCCGAGAAGCCCACGCTGACGGCCGCCGAGCGCTTTGTTTGGACCGCGTGCGCTCCCGCTAGCGTCGGCGGCAGCGGGACGCTCGTGAAGCGCGCGTCTTTGTTTCGGCACCGAGGCCAGAAGCGTTCGCTCTTACGTCACCAGACTCCTTGTCACCTGCGCCACTCATGGAGCCTCGGGTGCCCCGCTTGTAGGCGCCGCCAAACTCGGCTGACTCGTGGCGAATTCACCCTGTCAGCGTGCATTTGCATTTGACATACAGCTGACATACAGCTGACATTTGACATACATTTGCATTTGACATACACTTGCATTTGACATACAGCTGTAGCGGAGGGTCGGAATAAGCATCCCTAAACCTGCCGATAAGCTTGTAATCCGCGTTTGGCATCTCAGCGGACATTTATTGAAACTCTTAGGTTGAACCCCGAAATGCGGGGAAGTTTTGGAAACGGCAGGCACGCTGCACTGAACAGTTATTCACCTCTCCACGGGACAGTTCTGCATTCTAGTGATAAGAAGAAACCAAATACGAGCCACTAGTTTCTACTTGCTTGTTTGCACCGTCGATTTTTGCTATGTCACTAACTAATGCATCGCGAAAATGCCACCAAGACGTACAAACTCCATTCGCATTAGGTTCACCTATTACGGCGAATCGAATACCGCATACTGCCTCTGGATACGTCCAGACATTTTCCTCACGGCCTACGTTTCTGTCATTGTTAAGCTGATTCGCGCTTGACAGAAGAATGGGGACATCAGCAGGGAGGTGGGGAAGAAAACCGGGAATCCGGTTTGCTACGCTGCTCATGGAGGAAGAGAGAGGAAAGTATAATGCATAGAAAGTGCTAAACAACACCTGACCATTACTGTTGAATGTACAGGATAACGCCTATCAGTACTAGGCACTCTGATTCGTCCGTATATTTTGTTCGCCAGAACAGCAATGATAAACTAGTTCGTGTCATCTGCGAATGCTTGTGATGTCGGTACTATTGAAATATTTCTTTTGGAAAAGTTCTGTCATAAATATATACCTGCAAACGCAGTGACGAGCAGTTTTCGCTAAATGCTGCATCGCGGTTAGTGGAAGACGTTGTACTGAAGCGTCTCTTCGAAACCCCATTTAATATGCACAACGTTGTCATCCGATACACATTGTGGCAGAATTTCCTAAAGCTAAGCCATAGATGCTATGGTAACGTCACACCAGCCGAGTTGTGGTCAGTCTTGAACCAAGGTGTGTGATGATGAACCAAGTGTGCGCATGACGGTAGCCCATGTATGAGCAAACACATAATCGAAGTTCTCTTCGTTACTGCAGATCGAAGCGAGTATCGTTTTTCATACGGAGGAGGAACACTACCTCAAAGAGGTAGAGTAGCTAGCTTAATTTATTTCTCTCTAGCGCTAGTATATGGGCACCAGTGTGCGCCATCTACTCGATGGTATGGTAATCACGTTTGAATACATTTCAAGACAGCTCGTCTTCCGGTAATTCCTGGAACTTTAAGACGTACTTGCGCTTTTACTACTCACAACATGCGTGATGGTGGTCTTGGTGCTGGTGCAAATACGTACTCAAAGTGGCATCGGTCATTATTAACCTCGCAGAATGCCCCTCGTTGACCCCTAAGTGGTAAAGCAGCAATGTGACTATACTGAGCACTTGGCAGAGATGAAGATTAGATACACACTAGACTCATACGGTCTGTAGCAATCATAATTGTACATAGTCGAGGTGCACCTCGAGCCTCAGACAAAGTTAGTCTTGAAAACATTCTGGGTTGCTAATACGTAGATTGGTTCTATTCACCAGGACATACGGGTTGTAGAGCAAAAAAAAAATAACAGGTGTGCTTTGTAAAGCTGCAGTGTGTGGGAGCTTCAGTAGTGTATAATACACGAAGCACGTAGTGATACGCGCCGAACTTAATTAGCTGTGTGGGTGTGGATTACTTGCTGTACAAACATTCCTAAATGCAGTGTGGAATACATGTTCACGCCAAGCGCTCCTTGTAAGCAAGCATGGCGCTTATGGGTACATGCATCATTCTATGATTGTGTATTATACATAAGCTATGCACTCTCCATCAGCAAGTGCACATTACAGTGCTTGTCATACTTCGCGAAAAGATGGAAAATTCACAAAATGCCTTCTGAGGTATATCATTTCTTCTGATTTAGTGATAAGCGTGCTTATCGTAGCAGCCTCATCATTTGTTGGGTTTGTGGGTCTGCATACAAAATAATAATAATCGTAAGAAACTCTGCCGTTGTCGTTGGTCGAGCTTTCCAGCCAGTTATCTCAAAGCGCTGCACCTCCTCTCTGTTCATGCTTATCTCACATTACCATCACGGCGGCGCGCCGGCCGATGACACTTCTTAAATTGACTTTTGATGTGCCAAGCGAGTCAAGAAACTTGAGGCCACACAGCAACACCCAGGGTTGATTGTCAATTCCTTCACGAAACAACGGGCCTATCTCGATATTTCATGTAGCTCTCCGATGTCGCCAACAATCTGTTACTCATGTTTTTTTCCTTTTCAATGTTCTTGTTCTTTATTTTGCGGGAAACAGCGCCGGAGAACCTCGTCTTTTTTTCCCCTTCAAATTGACGTTAAAGTGAGATAAAACCATTTATTCGACGTTGAAGTGCTATTTTTTGATAACTTATTCTCTGAATTTTTCGTTTGTTCAACAAACGGAGAAAGTTGGCGGCACGTGCCCGGTTATAACAAAAAGAATAATAATAGTATGCGGTTCTTGTCACTATAATTGCGAATGAAATAGTCCGTGGAACCTTATCAGCCTTTGTATAAATATCGTGATAGTTTTATATAAGGTAGTAAGGCATCAGTATTCCCCATTTCGCTTCGTACTTTCTTCGGCGCCATTTATTTTGAGTGTGTTCGCAATTTTTCAGGCTGCGAATCTCTGAATCGAAGCGATCCCGCACGTGGTGTTTTATCGACCCATTTTATGATTGGCACTGAGGTATAAGCATGCCATCCTTGGCGGCGGCATTTCCACGAAGGTGAAATGCTTGAAGCCCGCACACTCAGATTTAAGTGCAGGTGGGGTCCAAACGTGCGGAGCTTTCCAATACGACGCCTCCCACTATCGTACCGGAGTTGCGGCATGTAAAAACCTATTATTATTATTATTATTATTATTATTATTATTATTATTATTATTATTATTATTATTATTATTATTATTATTATTATTATTATTATTATTATGGAATAATGCACACTACTAAAATGTGATTGTTGGTAAGCTATTGAACGTGGATGGTGCCCAATTGCCTGTCAAGTGAATAGACGGGGGCTACCCGTACACATGTTTGTCTCATACTTCAGAGATTTATTTCTGAAAGAAAAATATACGTGTTTATAATACTTCCAGCACTTCAGAGGTTCCGCAGAACTGATCAGGAATAATTCTTATGCGTGCTCCTCAAGACACTGGCGCACGGGAAGACGTATGCTGGAAGTTGGGAGAAATCATTTAGCAGGGAAACAGGGAAAGCGACTTGGGTCAACGTCTTGACATGTGAAATGATCTTTGTCGCGGACTCTATGAGGACAAGTCCACTAGTACTAACATTGCTATTTCTCAAAATAACACGTATACTGGCTCTCATTTCAAGCTTTCTTGCCGTAGCCATTTCGTCTTGTCTTTTTCTCGTTCAATAGTTTTACGAAAACAGCGATGACTGCTACTTTTCACATAATAGAGACAAACAACGTGAATATACATTAGCAGATAAGAAGCGAATTTGCCGCTCCAACACATTTTATCTTTGTGTTTTCTATTGTCTTTAGCTTTAACACACCACACACTCATAATTCCACTCAAGCCATTCATCTCTACACCACCACACTTCTCCGTCACAGTAATATTAATTCTTCCAGCAGTGTGAATACCAAGTAACAGCCGGCCATGAACGTAGTCAGAGAGGGTCGAGTCCACGCTGGAACTTATGCTGTTAAATTTCGTGCATACAATGCATGCGTACATACGAGTGAAGAAGCACACACATCCCGGTGTTCGGACCCTTCCTGAAATAAAGTCCTGGCTGCGACCTGTGGTCGAACAAGGAGCGCCCATTGCAAGTCATATCTCGCTACAGGATAAGTAGTAACAGTAGCAGTTGCTGCAGCCAGGACGGTCGTACAAAACGTCGCAGCTCCAAGCCTGAGGCGCCTTGAATACGTGTGGCCAGACGTGCCTCTCGGTTTGCAGCAGAGAAAGGAGCAAAAGCAGCGGCTGGTGCCGGTCGGCGTTCGATTTCGTCCGCACTCCCTTATTGATTAACTCGCGCTCGCTCATTGTTCTTGCCCCAGCGCACTATGGACGCCACACTCCGTCGACAGAAAAGAGAAACGTTGAAGCAACGACGGACGAAACCGCCCGCACCACGCACTCGAGCCGAGAGAAGCCCTGCGGGTGGGCTCCTTGCTTCTCGTATTGTACGACGTGCTATAGTTGCGGAGGGTGCGACGTCTCGAGCGCAAGTTTTGCGCGCTGCCCCGCAGTGCGCGCACTTATCGGCTAGCCGGAACCACGAGGTCACTCCTTCTTCCCTTGTGCCTCGGCCACTCAAGTCACAGCCATCGCTTTCCTTACTCGTTTTTTTTTTTTTTTGTCACGGTGCATGTCGATTCGGCTCCAAGGCTTCCTGCACCGCCTTTCCCAGTGTGGTGACGAGAGAGAATAAAGAACGCTTGAAGTGAGAAGGGAGACAACGGTGTCTACGCATCGCTTATCGAGCGAAGACTCCGCAGGCAGTGAATAAGGGATAGAGGGTGGAATCCCTGCGTGATTGTGTATATATGACGAGATTCCGTGCTACGTTCTGTCTCTACCAGATATAAGATCTAAGTTTTAACTAATATTTGGTGACGGACGGTCTTCATGCAAAACAAATGTATCTGTTTATTCAAGGCGAAGAGTTCTTATACCTTCGTTAAACGGCTGTCAGTGATAGAACAAAGTCACGTCAGCTGATACACGTGTGGAGGCAGCTGGGAATTTCGGTTAGCGCGTTTGTCTAGGCTATATAGCAACGTGTCGACTGGATGTTTTCACTATGCACTGATGCCGAGTCATGAGATTATTTCCGTAGATGTAATAAACTGCTCTGTTTTGCATATTCATGCAAAATGGCGTAGCCCCTGATCAGCTGCAAGGCACGCCGACGGTTCTCACACTGATCATTCGAATGATACTGAGAGGACTGGCAGATCGCTTGTGCAAGTTCTCGTATGTGTACACGAGGGTGGCTTGTTCACTGCGGAGTGGTAAAAGACACACCTTGTTGACTTTGTGGCGTCCGTCAACGAACTGAGACAAGTCGCGTGACAACAAGCGATGACATTACGTAATGACGTCGTCAGGTTGGCTGGTTTTGGTTACAGTGAAACACAAGTGAGGCACGGGAAGCTTCAACTGAGCGGTACGTCTTTCAAGCGTCTTTCATCGTGTCAGCTGAAATTAAAAAAAAAAAAACACGCCTTGCACCGTAAAATGAAAAAAAAAACACCAATGCCGTCTGAGGATACATTGAACCAAAGTCACAACAGCCAGCCGCAACGGGAGTCAATAAATTGTCAGTATTTTTGTTTAAAACAAAAATATATAAACATAATCATCTATATTCTTATCTTCCTATCTTACAGCTTACCAGTCTATATTCCCGTCGACACGTTGAATGTTTGAAGTTTCTTATACCTTAATTATTTCCCGATGGTTTCCTTTACTCAGCAAATATATAGCACACGCTAGACCAACGACCACCCGAAATAACCATGAGTTAAACATGTCTACTTTCGCTCACCGTACGATGACGTTTAAATATAGTTTTTTTGTTCATTCTATTGAATTGTGGAATTCTTTGCCTGGTTACGTTCGATCTTTGTCACTGGATGAATATTTATTGTATATTACTAACCATTGATGTAGAGCGCACTTGTTATGCCCTTCTATGTATGTATTTGCCTACTCCTGCGATAGCCCTGTGGGGCTGCAGTATGTTGAAATAAAAAAATGGAATAATAAGAAATTTCACAGATAGGGGTATGTGATAAGCCAGATTTGTTTTCAAAAGAACGCAGGCTCTATCTATTACAGTTTGAAAACTGCAGTTACTAGGTAGATCGGACGCGTGTAAATGTTCGGAGCACCGTTTAGGGTCGTAGATAATGTTGGCCTGGAGGTGAGCGACTTTGAATGAGAATGCCGTGTTTGATCTGGGATTGGTAAAGCTGTAAAGGGCAAACAATATACATGCTCAACAAGCGCATGATATGATGAGCTGTAAACAGTTGTTCAGAGTGCATTTTGTGATATGCCCGTTAGCAATCGTTTCTAGCACGTCCTTTCGTGGTATTAACAGCCTACTGATACGTCTCTGTATATTGTACTGCCATGCACCAAAATGAAGCATTTTTAGTGCAATTTAAATAGCTTTGCGTTTTGGCAACGAATGCTGAAGGTTTCCAGAAAATGCGAAGTATGCGTACAAGTTTAGTTTTCAGATAGTTTGTGTGACCATCTCAGAATTAATTGAAGTAAATGGTGCCCGATGATATTTGTAACATCTTATGTAATATCTACCTAAGGTTATGTACAGCGCAGACAAAAATAGCTTAAGTTTTCGCTCAGGGGCATGTGGCTTTAATCTCACTCGAGTGGCCAAATCCCCGTCCTCGTTGGGCAGATTAAAAAAGACGCCATAAAAGCACGTGCCAGTATTTTAAGTCAGCGCGGTCTTCCAGTCCCGACGTGGACGCGGCCAGCAACTGCGGCGGACCCCTCTTAGGGGTTGTCTGACTAGTTCTCCGGGACCAAATAAAGTTTATTTCACTTCACTTCGCGCACCCACACATACTGTTGTGAATTCATATATATTTGTGTCATAGTTGTGCAGAATAAAAAAAAATTATGCGCTTTCTAAACCGCGAGCACAACCATCCGAGTGTTTCCGACGTTACGTGCCGCTTTCGACTGCGTCTTGTGAATAGGACGACACGTCAGTTCATAACCCTCTTTATCAGCCTGTGTACGTGAACGCAATACACGGTTTGTCTTCCTGCTGCTGCCTGCGCCGTCCCCACGCCTCGACGTTATTTGCTGACAAAGCAAGGGCGCCGTGCTCCCAGCGCAGAAATGGAGCCGCGAACAAGAATCGGCCCTCCTTTCACTCTTCCCAAACCGGGAACAAAGGGCGTTTTGCGGCCCGAAAAGCCCGAGCGAGGCTCCACGCGTGGCTTCGCGATTGCTTGCACGATGTGTTCGTCCCTCGCGATTCATCGTTAGTTGCCCGACCAGTGCCTGTTTTTTTTTGTCTTTATATTTCAGCCTCCCTCTATAAACGCTGTTCAGCGGGCTTTATCGTGTCAGTTCTTTTCTTCTTTTTCCTTTCATGTCATTCGGATTGTGGCTGGCCAGCTTCACCGTTAGCGAAGGCTGGCAACCTCTATTCTGGCTTTAACGTGACACTAATGCTTAGCTATGAACAAAGACGACTAAATATGACCGTGACTCAAGACTACACTCACTCTATACATGGCCCGTCTGCTAAACGCTATAGCTTTGCCTTCTGAAGGTCTTATTTAGTGAATTTCTGTACATACGTATGCATGCGTAAACGAACAAATGCCCAGGGTGGTGGATAGATGTCTGTGTTACAGGACGTGTCGACTGCCAATACGATGGTTGTGTTGTAGTAACAGCGCGACAATTGCAGTAAGAGACAAGAAAGGTAGGAAAGAGCGCTCTTCCTATCCTAATCGTTTCGGACAGAACGTCATGGCAGAAACATGTAGAAAGATTCCTTCATGACACTTTGAAAAAAATAATTGACTTTTCAAGACCCGTTTCTTGTAAGAAGCTCTTCCGATTGGGTCCAGGAACTATAGGAAGGATTTCGCTTCTCTGCGGCGGGATTTTCTATAGACGTTGTGAATCTTCATTTGTCTGTTCCTTGGGATGGTCTTATTTTGGCTGTGAGGAAATGTTTTGAAGAACGGAAGGTGCACTTTCAGAATACTATATATACACGAACTCTGACAATTTTATTATGCTTTTAGAACTTTATCTCAATTCGGCTACCATTAAATACGATGGGCAATTCTTAATCCAACGCACTGACGTATGTATGGGTTCATCATTGGCCACACTTCTTTGTGACATCTTTTTATCTGTTATTGACAAACGCATTTCTGCTATGTGTTCCTGTACGCCGTGTGTATCGTTACGTTGACGATTACCTTCTTCATGTTGAAAAAACTGGACAAATGTGTTTTAATGGCAACGTTGAAGCTGTACTAAACGTCTTCAAAGAGTACTCCTTGGGACTCAAATTTACGTTCTAATTGCCTAAAGACAACGGCATTAATTTCTTAGACGTTCACCTTTCTTTTTCTGATGATGCTGATATTTGCTGGTGCTATCAGCCCATGAGTGCAAAGAATGTCCTTCCTTTTGATAGGCATTCAAAAATTAGTAAAAAAAGAGAAATATCCACCTCGTGTATTCAAGCCACCCTTCAGAAGTCACGTGATCAAGAGGATGAGGTCCGCCTTAAAAAAAACAGATTAAAAAACTAAAAGATGCTGGGTATCCCAACAGCATCATCACACCCATTTGCGAATCCCTCCTGCAGAAATCAAAGTTATCGAAACAGGACCAAAAGAAAAATAGACTGATAAAAAACATTTGTATGTTATACTGTATGTACATAAGGTACCCCACAATTCAAAGAAAATAGCGAGCATATATGATATTAACTTGTTGTTGTCAGCCCCTTGCAAGCTTTCAAAAGTGTGTGTACTAAACAGCAAGGGGAGGAGTCGTTCTTGCACCATTCGTTACGAGCCGGTTTACTGAATGCCAATCTAATGTTGTGTATGATATATCGTTGACATGTGGAAAAGTAAACATGGGACAAACTGGACAATGCTTCAATGACCGAGCAAGACAGCATGCTTTAAATGTTAAGAGTGGCTATGGTAGTCTCATGGCCGTATACTGCAAGGATTGTAAGTGCAGTCCTATGTTCCATAAAACGCGGTTTTTGAAAAAAAGCAAAGGTGAAGAATGAAAGAGAGATAATAGAAGCATTTTTTCGTCAGAAAGGCCAAAGATCAATGCATCAGTACATCATCACTTCTCCTCCTTTACGAGAGAGAGAGTATTATTTTCTCAGTTAAGAATATTTTGTCTTGGACACACATGAGTCGTCGCGCGTTAGCACTGTTCTTGCACTCTGTATAAAAGCGGTCGTAGCACCTTCAATAAAATTAAATGAGAAACAGCGCTCTTTTCTCTCCTTTTTATCTCTACCTGCAGTTATCTCGCTGTTACTAGAACACAACCACAATGAACCAACTGGCCCAAATTAAACTCTTGTTGCAAAAAATTTCATATTTTCTGGAAAAAAAAAACTGAGTGCCCTCCTAAATAATTGTCTCATTTCAGCGCCGTCAAGTATACATGTCCTCACCCCGTTGCCGAAAATGACAGCGTTGTTTGCCTCCAGGGACGACATGACTGCCTACCTGCTCAACTGTCGCAAAATTTTCGCTCATGACTGTGTACGAAACCGCAATTTTAACCGAAGATGCATCCATTTCTCCCGTTCATGCCAACTCTATGCATCACTATTCACAGCGAAATATTTCCGGAGGTCCACAAGATCGACCACGTGAGATGCGGCATTCCGTGACAGCATTACTCCCCTCCCCCCCCCTTTTTTTTTTCGTTGCACTGGTAGGTTCGAAACCATTACAGGGAGAAAACCGTCGCTTGTTGCAAGGGTCCCTTTTGTTTCTATTTTAATGTGGCGTTCACGTTGGTACGAGTGATGTTTTTCTCGAAATCAGTCTGGGAACGACCATTGGCATGGAATAATTGATCTGTCACGCGACGTGTGGCCAATTTCGACGGTGAACGTTCAAGCTATTGCGTTAGAGGCTGGTATAAAGCTTACTAAGCTGGGGGAAGGGGAGAGACAGAAAGATTAAGTGAAAGGCACAGGGGTTAACCAGAGAAAAATTTCTGGTTTGCTGTCCTGCACCGGGGAAGAGGGATAGAAAAATATGGAGGAACGAAAAAGAATGAATACAAAAAACGCGTACACACTGAAGCACGGGAGTTTCATAGCAGTTTTGCGAGTCCGGTTGACTGCAGAAACTTCAGCAGGGCCTTCGTCGCTCTTTGGTTGGAGGTATGAACGTTCCAGCACTCCAAAATTGACTGCTCGGAAAGTGGCTGGTCATTGAGCCGTGCTAACGTTGCCGAAAGCTGTTGTCTTTGGGAGATGTATTGTGCACGATCAGAAAGGTCGTGTGCGATGGCTTCCTCGCTGACACAGTTATCACGCGCTGCAGTGTCTGCCATTCCGATTCGGTTAGCAAGACTGTTCATGAATGGCACTCCAAGCCACAAGTGGTGCAAGACCGTTGGTACGGGTCGGGATAGTACAGATGGAATACGAAGTTGAGGGGACGGATTCAGAGAGTGAAAATGAATATGCAGAAAACCAGCCGTGTGCTTTGGGAGAAGCGTTTGAAGCACTTATTTCACTGAGCTATATGTAGGATGACGGACAAGGTATACGTTTAAAAAGGGTTTCAATATTACTGACTGATGCAAGGGGCGTGAAAATACTTTTTCGTGATTCAGGAGTAATTCGCTCACCCTCTTGCAATAATTCAGTGCGCTCAATGCAACCAAGGGTTCATTATACTAACCTTTTTTTTTTAAGTTTTTGCGCTTGAAAGTTATCAACCGATTCTATGGTCGTATGTTTTCTGTATACGTTGAGTGTGTTCCATCCCCGCGTCGTCGTTGGGGCGTCTCAATATCCGCTGCAGCAGCAGAGGAGCGTTGGTCCACGACGCCATGGAATCACAGCGATATACCGCCCCCCAACGAGACGAGGAGGAGGCGATCGAAGCGATCCTCCGCATGCAGAGGGGAGGAGGGGGTTGCACCAAGCAGAGATTGAGCCGCTCGGATCAACCCCACAGACCCATTATTTTCCGCTGGGCTGAAGGCGAAGGCCTGCCCCTCCGTTTCCTGCTTCACTTTCAGGCGTTCTTCTTTTTTTCGTTTTATTTGTACGGCTCATACTGTACTGCTCACCGGAGCAATGTTTTAGAAGGA
Organism: Rhipicephalus microplus; assembly: GCF_043290135.1. Lineage (NCBI taxonomy): Eukaryota > Metazoa > Arthropoda > Arachnida > Ixodida > Ixodidae > Rhipicephalus > Rhipicephalus microplus. Next base: position 31,728,141 of record NC_134703.1, read on the forward strand.
TTGATTAATGGCTGCCCCGAAACCAAAGCGCAGGAAGCGTGCGAGTAGGTTTTTTTTTCTCTCCGGCGCTTCATTTCCTTCTATTGACGCTTATCATTGTTTTCTATTTATTCAACCTTCGGTTTTATGCCCTTTTACTTTCTCTATGTTCCACGTCCACTGCGTTACTGCGGGTTCCTATATAAGCTCAACGCGCCAGCTCTGCTCCTTCAACGTACACCACTGAACCAGCGGTCTCGATAGCCGTAGCTCTCCAAAGGCATAAATTGCTAGCTTTAAATATAAGTGCTTGCCCCTAAACGGTGTCCGCTCTGAGAAGTTCGTCGGTAAGGGCACAGCGCCTGAAGGGTCTCGCTTTATGAAAAGCATTTCATCGGCTTGGAAAACCGTTAGAACGCAGAACTGCATTGTACGCGGCTTTGCACGCGCCGATATGGTCTTGTGTGCCTGTAGACGAACTGGAGGAGTTCCTCAACGCGTCCGCTGGGCCTGATGTTGTGTTGAAGCTTGGTTTATTATTGGGGCACGCTGAAAAAACCTTTTCATTTCCAGTTGTTAAGGCTACGTTTTACATATTAAAACAGACGTGTAGAAAACAAACCAGGAGCTTCTGGATCGTTAATTCCCTCGTTTCTCTCTTTTGATATAATAGGTCCCCTTTCTTTATGTTATAAGCACTGTAAAACAGCTGTACTTCCTTGCTCTGTAACAAAGCATTTCAATCGCAGGTACTGCACAGTTGTACACAACTATGCCACGCAAAGTTTCCACGTAAAAACATCTGGAAAAACATTTGGAACGTACGCAACACCGCATCTATACAGGCCAAGCACCTCCAATACGCCAGAAGCCCTATCGCGTATCGCCTTCCGAAAGAAAAGTCATCGCTGAGCAAGTTGAAGACATGCTAAAGAAGGGCGTCATACAAGAATCGTGTATAGTCCGTGGACAGCTCCTGTCATTCTAGTCAGGAAGGATAACTCATGGATATTCTGCGTACATTATCGTCGCCTAAACGCCATCACAAAAAAGACGTCTACCCTTTGCCACGTATAGATGACGCCGTGGACTGACTGCATTCTGCCTCGTATTTTTCTTCTGTTGACTTGCGTTCTGGGTATTGGCAAATTCCTATGCACTCCTCAGATAAAGAGAAGACGGCCTTCGTAACACCAGACGGTCTTTTTGAGTTTAACGTTATGCCCTTTGGTTTGTGCAATGCTCCAGCGACATTCGAGAGATTTATGGATACAGTACTCCGTGGACTAAAATGAGAAATTTGCATGTGCTATTTAGATGATGTGATTATCTACGGAAATACTTTTCAAGAGCATAAACACCACTTGTCACTCGTGTTTGAATGCTTACGCGAAGCTGGCCTTGTTCTAAACTCAAAGAAGTGGCATTTTAGAGAACGTCAAGACCTCGTATTAGGCTTTCTCGTGGACAAAGAAGGCGTACGACCAGACCCACAGAAGACCGCAGTGGTTCGCAACTTTGAACAACCATGAACAGTGAAGGACCTGCGAAGTTTTCTTGGTCTGTGCTCATATTTCTGCCGATTTATTAAGAACTTTGCACGACTTGCCTCCACACTGACGTCCCTTCTTCATAAAGACACACCGTACTTGTGGGATAATAAATGTGAGGCTGCATTTCAACAGCTGAAGTTTTTATTGACTTCAGGGCCCATCCTGAAGCATTTTGATCCTGACGCTTTGACTGAACTTCATACTGATGCTAGTGGGCTAGGTGTTGGTGCTGTGCTGGTCCAACTCTGCAACAGCCGTCAGCACGTCGTAGCATATGCCAGTCGCACACTGACCAGAGCAGAGAAGAACTACACCGTCACCGAGCTCGAGTGCTTAGCAGTCGTCCTCGCCATTCAGAAGTTCCGACCGTATTTACATAGCCGCGAGTTCACCATAGTGACCGATCATCACTCACTATGCTGGCTTGTGGGACTTCGCGACCCGTCTGGCCGGCTGGCTCGTTGGGCGTTGCGCCTCCAAGAGTACAGGTTTTCTGTGACGTATAAAAACGGACGATGTCACACGGATGCCGACTGCTTATCCCGCCTTCCTTCAGTACGCACCAATGCTGATGACGACGACATTGATGACTATTTAGTTTCTGTATCGTCCGGCTTCCCAGATACCAGCAGCTTCAAACGTGAGCAACAGCGCGACCCTACCCTGAAACCCTTGCTCGAAGCTGTACATAACTCCGCCGACAAGCACTTTACAATTTCAAATGTCTTGCTGTATAAAATAAACTATTCAGCCGGTGGCCTCCCGTTACTTCTGTTGGTGCCGGAAAGCCTGCGCCAGGTCGTCCTTTGTTCTATGCACGATGACATAACATCCGGTCATCTTGGTTTCACACGTACGCTACATCGACTACGTGAGAGGTTCTACTGGCCGAAAATGTGGAAGACCACAAAACAGTACGTCGCCAGCTGCGCTATATGTCATCGCCACAAGCGATCCACCACTGCCCCGGCAGCTTATTTGCAGCCCATCCCTCCACCGACATCCCCTTTTGAAAAAGTCTTACTCGAACCCCTTCTCACTCTTACAAACTTCTTACGAACTTACTCGAACCCCTTCCTAAGGCTCCATCCGGCCACCGATATGTTATAGTGTGCGTGGATTATTTAACTCGTTATATGGAAACGAACGCACTGACATCGGCCACAGCAGCTGCTGTTTCTTCTTTTCTGTTACAATGGGTCATACTGCGTCACGGTGCTCCACGGGTTGTCATCAGGGACCTTGGACGACAATTTATCGCCGATGTGGTTGAAGAAATTTTGCGCCACTGTGGCTCCTCTTATCGCCACTCCACCCCTTACCATCCGCAAACTAACGGTCTCACTGAGAGAACGAATCGAACTCTTACGAATATGCTATCGATGTACGTTGATGCCGACCGCCGAAACTGGGACGCCGTCTTACCCTTTGTTACTTACGCATATAACACCGCCAAGCATGAAGTTACTGGACATTCGCCCTTCTTTCTGCTTTACGCACGAAGCCCACGGCGTTTTCTAGACACTCTATTACCTTTCTCGCATCAGGAAGATCTGTCCGTCGCTCAGACGTTGTGTCGTGCTGAAGAAGCACGTCAACTAGCGCGCCTTCGAACATTGTCTTCTCAAGAACACAGCAAGAGTCGCTACGATGCCAGGCATATCCCCGTAGAGTTTTCTCCTGGAGACTACGTCTGGCTGTGAATTTTCTGTTCGCAGAAAATGATTGTACCAGAAGTTTCAAGCAAACTATTCCGGCCCATTCGTGATAGTCACTCGTATCAGTGACGTGAATGACGTTGTCGCCCGAGTCACAGCCAATAACAGGCGTTCGCGCCCGCCTCAAACTGTACCATCATAGGCATATTTAACTCGCTCGGCGAGCTTCGTCTGCCGCCGGGGGAAATGCAACGAAGATGCGCGAGCTTACGTGGCGCGGAAGAAGAAGAGTAGTGGAGCGGTGCTTGAACTGTGGGGTTGGGTGAACCGGACTAGGCCTGTCTAAGAAGTACGCTGCTCTTTCCCAACGCCATTTTCACCTCATCTGTAAATAAACACAATCACTCGTGACAACATGCTTTTTTTGTTTTTTTTAGAAATTTAGCCACCAACAGATAACTGTTGTATGTAAAATGAGTCGGTGACTAGATTAATTTTGTGCAATAAGGTGACTACTCGTACAACAAATAAATATTTACATTATAATTGCAAATATTGTCTTTAAAATAGACAGTCAGCAATTCTAACACGTTATCTAATATTAAACTGAGTCTGGAGAAGGTTTGCATCCAGGCATTTGAACTTTCCGTACATAATAGACAGTCGATCATAATGCTTATCTGGTGAGAATAGAGGTTGATGACGGTCAATCTCGGAGTTCCAGAGACGCGCTGAGGTGAGTCATAACGCGATGTATTTGTTCATCTGCGTTTTTTCTATGATACCTGCGATTAGACAGCGACTGCTGCATTCAAGGTTCAAATCAGTTTGATTGTCTGCGTGCGCGTGAAATCACATGTGTAACTTAATTAGTCCGTTCTTGAACACATGTTTGAATTGTGCGAACAAAACACGGACGAAAAAGAACGAACAGTACATCCTGTTCCCTCTGCTTCGTCCGTGTTTTGTTCGCGCAACCCAAATATGTGTTCGAGAATGCACCAGCTTGCCCAAATTAAAGCTTCACTGTAATTAGTCCGGCAGTATACACTACGAATAAGGTTATGACCCCAACCTCATGTAGTTGTTTAATACGTTGCTACCAGCATCACTGCTACGCCTTTTGGTGAAGCTAAAATTTCTTGAAGGGCGCTTGATGGAAATGGCAGCAAAAGCGTGCAACGCTGCTTGTAGTTGAACAAAATTTGTAGCCTCGAAAATATTTAGTGGCCATGCATAAATGTATTTGCTATGCGGGCTAACAATTGGCTTATAAGTACTACTGGAGTGTCTCATACCTATAGGCCACTACTGAATGCCACGATTAAAGGGAGGTTCAAAGCATACAGGGAAGTTTCATACAGCAAAACCTGATTCTGGGAACAATTGATGGTTAAACGAGCGTCACCGCGACAAACTCAACTATTTCTTAGCATTAGCATTGTCGGCGCCCACTGCCATATTTTCAAAGAAAACATTCGCAGAAAAACGAGCATTGCCAGATTAAGGAAAATGCACTGTAGCAAAACAGCCATTTGGGCTAGTTGGTGACGAATCTGTCCAAAGGCAAAAAGCACGGCGCTGTACGGAACACGCACAAGAGACAAGCGTGTCGTACGCCAGTGCCATCATTCTTCTCTCGGTCTTTGTTCTGTACAGCAACCAACTTTTTGCATTTAGAAAGAACAGATTAAAATAGGTGAAGGCCAAAAAGCCCTGCATGGAACACTCCTCAGTAACTAAAACCTTCGTAAATATGTAACCAGGAGTCCCAACAGAATGCGGCCGTAAGATTAAAAAAAAAATGTCTCATAAACGAACGACACCTGAGCAATGTATGGAAGAACTTGCAGTACAATAGAAGGGAAAACGCCTCGAGGGACGCGGCAAACAGCGCAGCATAGAGAGCCGTGCAAAAGAGCTTCCTCGTTAGTTCTCCAAGAGAGCAAAATATTCAGCGCAGGCAGCTTTCTTCTGATATCCTTCTTAACGGGGATGATGAGTTCTTATAAGCCCTCCGCATTCTGGATGTGGCCGACCCCAATGCTTCATTACTGAGGCAGCGACACGCGCTGTTCTTCTCTGCACTTAACATCGATTTTCCGATATCGAGCGCTCGCTCGCGAGAGAATGAAGCAAAAGTTTCCGCTTCGCAATGTTTGAGTGGCAGACAGCTTCAGTGATTGGGAGGGGCCCCGATTTCGGAGCTGCGTTACCTTGCGACGCCGCCACCTCTGTGGTCACTCGGAAGGTCCGTCACCGGGGCGAGCATGGTGCGTTTACATTGCGCCATCTGTCGCTAGGACGGAAAATTGGTGCTTGCATTGTTGTCTACTAAATGTCCGAAAAAATGCTAGCGCGACAGAAGAAAAGTTTTCGAAGGCTTATTAAACCCAAACTCGCATAATGTAGCAACCATGCACCAAGAATGAAATAAAAAACTCGTAAAACAACTTTGAAAGCATAGTGTGCAAAAACGGCAAACATAGGTTCGCTTATTTCTGAGGCATGCGCAGACAAGTTCTCGTGCCTTCTTTCTTTTCGACCTCCGTGCGCCTTCGTCGCTATTTGGCGTCTGTGCTATCCTCGCTTGTTTCTTGTGTCCTTGTTTGCACAACCTGCTATTACGCATCTCAGTTATCTCTTACCAACTACGTCATCTCGCTGTTATTCTAAAGAACTTAGAGAGAAGCTTGAGTTGGCATGGAGCGCGGAACAATCTTAGTAGCTGCTGAGTGGGCTTATCTCGGTTATAACCAACTGTTTGAAACGTCGACCCGAAACCCAATGCGTCACGCTTCAATGAATACCACGTACGCTATGAAGATTCTTAAGGGAATTCTAAAACAAATAATGCGTGATGTGGTAGTAGCAAAATGGCTCCCTGTTGTCTTAGAGCGTTTTTCAGCAGCATGACTTCAAGCTTACTTGGGAATATTAGGCACCTGTCTCTTTAGCAATTGAAAGACCTTGGTTTCAGCAGTACAGTCATTGCTTTAATGTCGCAAGCATTATTATTGTTGTTGTTTAACGTCCCAAAACCATCATATGAGAGACGCCGTTACGGAGGGCTCCAGAAATTTTGACCACCTGGGATTCTTTAACGTGCACCTAAATATAGGCACACAGGCCTCAAGCATTTTCCCCTCCTTCAAGAATGCTGCTACCACAGCCGGGATTTGATCCCGCGACCTGCGGGTCAGCAGTCGTGGGCCTTAGCCCCTAGCCCACTGTGGCGGCAATACCGCAATCAGTGTTGCCGTTGGTGGCTACTTCGCGCCAAGTTGGCTATAATTTTCGGCCCGTTTGACGACCAAAATTTTTACTTGGCTCCGTCACTATATTCTGGCTACCTTTAAACTTCTCGTTTTGCTTATTCAATTGAATTTGTAGTCAAGAGTCTGTCCGTAATACCACGCGTGTCCTATTTGGATACCAGTTAGGCAGTAATATTAAATGACATGGTTAGTTAAGAGTACTTTTAGGTTTAGTTCTGTCGCCTTTTGAGGAGGGGGAGGAGGAGGAATGTTTAAGCGGAAGAACAGGGAGGTTAGCCAGTTCTTAGTCCACCCAACGGTAACCTTGTCCGCTGCTAACTGCCTTCGCATAGAAATTCAGTCAAGGCTTTATTGAACCTTTTAAGTGGTAGTGGCTTGTTGTTAGTGGTTCATGAGGAAAAGGAAGAAGGCACCTAATTTCTGTCTGCCTACAGGCCACACGGCGCAGTGCCGAGGCAGTGGCTTATCGAATAAGCTATAGCACCTCCGCTCCTGTTGATTTTTTTTCTTCGTGCGTGCCACTTTCTTTCCGCTTTTCATGCCGTCTTTCTTTTCCTTTTGCCTCCTTTTAGTGCAGGATAGCAAAATGGAAGCTACAATTCCGGTTTTCGTCTTTCCTGCCTTTCCCTCATTTTATTCTCCCCCTCTCTCTGAGTTTCTGCGGCATTTTTTTTTCTGCCTAACATGCTTAGGCGCTTGATTACGTCATGTGAGCGAGCGTCAGGGTCGAACACCATGTTTTTTAGTGCTTTAATATTAGCATTGCTTTCTTGTATATTATATCCGCTTCTGCTTTACTAGTTATGCACCTATCGTTGCTCATGAAGATGCGAAGTGAAGCAATACACATCGAAAAGTCTGAGAGTGCCACACGTGAAAAAGACGCATGCTCCGAAATCACCTGTAGGTGTTTCAGGCAAGCCTTACCCTCGTATTCACAAACGCTCCTCGACTCGACTTTCACCCTTCACTTGACAGAGTTGAGCACTGCGCCGCCGCTCGACTGAAAATGGCGCCGCGCTACTCAAGAATCGCAGCAGATTATCGCTGATGTGCAGTGACTTGTCGTGACTAGAGACGGCGCTCCCATCGGCTTTCTCAAGTGAAGATGAAGCGTTGAGTGAAGGGACGTTCTAGAATACGGGGGTGAAACACGCACTTTTTCTGAGTAGTTCGATAAACCTATCTCAACAGTGCGTAAGAAAACTGAACGTGTAAGCGTAAAACCAAGTGCTGTTCTTTTTTTTTTCAAGTACATAAATGGTGCTGATGACATTTGGCGTGGGCTTGGGGCCATTTAGAACGAGCGCACGGCAGCATATATGAATTGACAACTATATGGCCCGAATTAGACGTGCGCCCGGTGCGTGGTCATGAACACTGAACTGTCAGTAGCAGCCTCTTCGCTAGCGCCCTTAGGCTGCAGAGTTATAACTTATCAGATGATACTGTAAGGTGTCGATGCAGCAAGACCGTGCTATTGCTTCACGTGATGCGCTGACTGCTAAGCAGAACTAGCGAAAAACAAGAACCCTACACAGGAGTAGAATACTGATTACAAGCGCGAAATCATGAGTTTGATCCATTTACAGGGGAAGTGATTTGATTGATTGATTTGTGGGGTTTAACGTCCCAAAACCACGATATGATTATGAGAGACGCCGTAGTGGAGGGCTCCGGAAATTTCGATCACCTGGGGTTCTTTAACGTGCACCCAAATCTGAGTACACGGGCATACAACATTTCCGCCTCCATCGGAAATGCAGCCGCCACAGCCGAGATTCGATACCGCGACCTGCGGGTCAGCAGCCGAGTACGTTAGCCACTAGACCACCGTGGCGTGGCTTACAGGTGAAGTGGCCCGCAGAAAATATTGTTGGTTTTACTGAATCATGAGATACGACAGACTTATACTGAAGTTGGGTTTCTCAGGAGAAGCGCTGGGGAGTTGGCTGCAAGCACATTAAAACATAGCCTTTTTTGTTTTTGTTCTTTCTAAGACTTTTTTTTTTTCACAGTACTGAGCAGCTAAGTGGACTCACGTGTAAATAACCATCCGTTTCAATGGTTTTTTTTTTACCTGCGTATACGAAACGCTTGGTATGTTTTCGTGGCGTATACGTGAAGTATTTCGCTCCCCATATTCGCGACACGTGGCGTCTCACCCGCTGCCGTCCTCGCTATATAAAACCGTTCATTGTGTTGTGTCGGTGGCTTCTCGAAGCACCGAAGGGAACGACAATGCACGCCGGCGGCACAACCGGGTTGTAACCTGACCGCAGTTCACCGGAGACAGAGCTCGATGCCTCCGACGCCCGCACCGGCCGGTCGATAGCGCAAGTCGCATTCCCGGCGAGTAAGCTTCCCCAGCGTCCCGCGGGGATTTCTTCTTGGCGCCCCCCCGACGTACGTGCTTGCCCCAAAGCAGACTCGTTTTCCACCTACCCGTGTAATCCTCTTGTTGTTGTCTTTCGCAGACTGACCTGCTCAGAAGCAATCTGCGATTTAGCGTTCGCCCTTTGTTCTAATTACGCCGTCAATGTCGCTGCCTGGAAACTTCGTTTGATTCTGCTGCTGCAGCCTGCTCCTAGCTCATTTGTAGATTCGCCGTAAGACCTGCCCTATATCGGTGCCAACCAAGTTTATTTTACTTATTTTTTTTTCTCTTCTCACGAGCCTTCCGTTGCTACTGTTGAAGAGCGGTCTCCGCATTAGTGGACCACGTGGAACACAGCAATTCGGTTCGATGGCGTATACATTCTCAATGACGCAGTCATCCGTTATCATTACGGAGATGGACGCAAATGCTGAGCTGCCTGTTAGGTGTTTAGCGTACGTACGTACGTGCGTTGCGAACATTGACTGTGAAATTTGTGAAAAAAAAAAACCGAAAGTAACAGAGTTGAAGCATCATCTGCTGTTGCTTGTCAGATTTTTAAATAGACGCCAGCCAGAAAAATGAAAAAAAAAAATCTGTGCAGCAAAGCTCCGCATTTGCACACCCTTCCCTGTCGATCAGTGAATGTATAAGCTGTGTCGAAAACGTTTTAGGCTGTACTGTGCCTCATTTAATGTTTTCTTTTCTTTTTAAGGGCGAAGCTCCTTAGGGCGTGGGTTGTTTTCTCCTTCGTATGTATGTATATAGCCACCTCTAGTTGATGACTTGCTCAATAGATAACGTTGTGTGTATATGTCCTTGGGAATAATATAACTAGATGCCGTTAGTGGTTTTCACAGCATATCCACGTAGTGAATGATGATGAGCAGAGCGAAACGTCCGTCCGTCCACGTATCCAACCGTCCATGCGTTCGTCCGTCCGTTCGCCCGTCCAGCCATCCGTCCGTGCTTCTATCCGTCAGTGCTTTCGTCTGTCTGTGCGTCCCTGCATTCTTTCGCCCATCCGCTTGTCTGTTCATCCGTCTTTGCATCCGTCTGACTGTTTGACCATGCTTCCTTCCACGCTTCCATATGTTCGTCCGTGCGTCTGTCCATCTGTCCGTTTGTCCGTCCGTCCAGATGAACGAACAGATGGGCGTCTCGCCTTACTGATCATCATTCACACCGTGGATATGCTGCGACTTTTTTTCAGCGTCACTAGTAGGAGCTAACATAACTTTCTTGAAAGAGAATATATACGTATACGTAATCGCCTATACTGATCTTGACGAGGGCTACTTCAAAGACATTTAGAAGTTTGGATGAAACTTTTCGATTAGAACCAGAACACCAAATTATCATATACCGCAGGACACTCTCTGGCTGCCAATTGAGGAAAAAAACTAAAATTTTAAGGAAGTTTTACAAGCGCACAATGTAGTCCGCTGGTGCAGAAAAGCGTAAAAGAGTATATCCAGTAAAGGACCCTTGCAGTCGACGTCAAGACTAAGTAGCTAATGTTAGTCTTAGAGCTGTTTTGACGACAATGAATCGAAAAATGGTGGCATTCCTTCAAACCCAAGCATGAGATTGCGCTGGACTGATAAACGCGTTTTTCAGAATTCGCCGAGACCATTAGTGTCGTCATAGAAAGCCTTCGCACACCTCTGACACGCTGACCATTATCCCGCCGCGCTGTGTCTGCCTCCTGCCACCTTGAGTATTTTCTCCACAAGCTCGCGCAACGTCCCTCGGTGGTATTTTTGGTGCGCGCGCACTATGTCTTCATTAAACGCGCCTTTTGTACGACGCCTTGTATAGCAAGGCTTTATCACAAGAAACCGGCTTTCTTTCTCTTCTCGCCCTTTTCACTCCGGGGTCATATTACTGAGCCAGCTCCCATTTGGGATGGTCCCAAGGGTCACTGTTATTAAGGCGCGCTTTTGGCTTTGCTGAGCGTATACTACGGGTACATTATTTTTTTTTTTTCGTTGGTTGCTCGCTTGTATATACCACCAACGTCCGTCCGTGCCTGGCACAAGGTGATTACAGCGAGGCAAAACGAGACAGCACTATGCGGTGCCCTCTTGTGTACTTGACGCGCACGTCGCGCCTTTCGCAATGTATCCATCATTGCATATTCCTCGAGCTCTTCTTCTTTTTTTTTTACGTTTATGTTGTCGCGTGTGCGTGCCGCCACGAAACCTCGACAGCCTGCACGGCGGCAGGGCTTTCCATTCTCAGTGATTTCCTGCGTGCTCGGTGGCTTTTCCGGACGATGAAATTTGGCCGCGCGCTCTTCCCTTTGCCTCGATGTGGGTATGGCGGGCAACATGCTCTGACGCATGAGCTGCGGAGGAGGAGTGGCACCGAGCCTTATTAAAGCTGTGCAGCTGTCGTATAACGTGGCCGTGTAGCGTCGGTGCATGCGGCCAGGGACTAAACAAACATCTTGGTTGCGTTATTAAGCCTGACCTGTTGCGTATAACGTTTATATATCGGCACGTTCAACGCTACCTCTTCTTCGCTCTATCTTTCGTGTTTGCACAGCAGAACTTGCAGTTTAACTTAGAGAGGTTCGTGGGTGTGATGTGTTTACGCAGGACAGCTGTCCTTTTGTCGCCCGTGATTAGCAGCAACACATATCTATTCAAGGTGAGGGTTATATATATATATATATATATATATATATATATATATATATATATATATATATATATATATATATATATATATATATATATATATATATATGCAGGCATGGTGGTTGAGTGGCCGTAGCGTTGCATATAGTCCAGTAGATCCTCCGTGAGCGGTCACAACGTGGTTTATTTCGACGTTTCGGCCTAGAGTCAGGCCTTCATCAGGATTCCTGATGAACCATCAGGAATCCTGATCTGCCGGGTTCTGCCGGGGCTTAGACTGCACGCTATGGCTAGATGTTTCCGTGGTGGAGGGTTTCAGTTATGTAACCGTGAAGCACCGTCCTGCGCGAGAAAGCCCGCGAACTGAAACACTTTCGCTGCTGCACAGTTTTAGTAAGAGTGGTGCACAGCTTCATTACCGCCATCTTGTCAGGCGCTGCTGCGGCTGCCTCTCGCTGACGAGGCGTGCGAATGACGGCGTGCTGTGCGCTGCTTACTGAGGTTGCGAAGCGAGTTGTTTGAGGCGCAAGCGGCACATATCGTCTCGGTATAGTTCACCGAGAAAAGCGAGCCACCGCGTACCTCGGGACTCGAAGCGCATGCAAGGCGAAGCTTCGGAGGACGGATTGCTGTTCATCTGATTGATTTGGGGGGTTTAACGTCCCAAAACCACCATTTGATTATGAGAGACGCCTTAGTGGAGGGCTCCGGAAATTTGGACCACCTGGGGTTCTTTAACGTGCACCCAAATCTGAGTACACGGGCCTACAACATTTCCGCCTCCATCGGAAATGCAGCCGCCGCAGCCGGGAATCGAACCCGCGACCTGCGGGTCAGCAGCCGAGTACCTTAGCCACTAGACCACCGCGGCGGGGCTTGCTGTTCATCTAGCGGCTTCGCCTCGGTCATATGCCGTGCGAGCGGAGGCAATCACAGTCGTCAAATTTAGTGTGTGCACTCGGCGCTTGAAGAAAGTCTTTCTGGAAACTCGTTTTTCTCTGGTCAAAACTCGCCTCCTCTCGCTAGGCAAACGAGAAAAAAAAAAGGGAATAAAAAGAGCGCAGCGCAACATGAATGCTTTGACTTCGCGCTTGCCTATTCACAGAGAATACAATTTAGTTAAACGGTGCTCGTCACTAGTGCATTCTACGGTTATGAATCCCTGACAGACACAAAGCTTTTATTGAGTTGCGAAGGCGAAAAGAAGCCCCAGCTTATTTCACCCAGCCTTCCACTCACGGATCTCTTTCATGTTTACTGATTCAGGCAGGTCCCTGTTAGTCCGGTCCAAGAAGTGTAGCACAGCCGTTGCGGAATTTGAATGCTTTTGAACTGCGATTCTATAGGGTCCGTGGAAGCGATTTTAATATATGAAAGAGCCACTGGGTGGTTTATTATGTGTGTGACGGCATGTCTATATACAGCCTAAACACTTCCTCAGAAACACCTTCCTTTGCAGCCTCTTTATTTGAACTATTTGACTTTGCTCTAGCGCATCACATATTTTTTTCAGCAGCAGGACAACGCCACCTGCAGGGCTAGGACGTCGTCCATTTTTCTCGAATAAAGCTGGTCGTTTTCTTGCTGAGCGCCACGGTATCCTAAAAACCTTCATGTCATCTGTCTAACGAACCACCTGGCACCCCTGCCGCGCTTGCCTTCTCTTGGAATGCAGTGTTTGATAAAGAGGGGTACAAGGCATACACATACGATTTCTCTATCACTATTCATGGCATATTTAAAAAAAGTTAACAGTCTGTCTGTAAGGGTCGTCTATCGTACTGCTTTTTTAAGATCTCTTTTTTGTGATGTTTCACTACCCTCCTCCATAGGGTTTCCTAAGTATGCACTAGAGCAAACTCTGGTGCTAGTGTCAATGGAAGCTGCAACGCACTGCGCTTAAGAGAGCATGGAAATTGTGGGTAGTACACAGATTTGCCTAGTCTTCGTACTTTACGTTCTTTCTGGCTTCGTGTGGCTTAAAGCTGTTTTGTCGCAAAACAACAGTATGCAAATGTTCGGCAGTTACGCTTCGCCATCTTCACTTTTCATGATCACCATTTTAAATCAGCTCACGAAGTTTAAGATGGTTTGTTGTTTCATTCGAAAAAAAAAAACCAAAACAAAGCAATAAACGAAGCCACAAGTGCGATTCGCCACCCAAAAGCACGAAGACTAGGCAAATCCATGCCATAACCATACTTCCCATGGTCACTGAGTGATCGCAGCGCCAGAGTCTCCTCTAGTTAGTTTTGGGAAACTCTATGCCGTCACCCCTTTTTTGCAGCGCAGGGTAGCCAGCTGGCCTGAGAACCAGCTAACTTCTCTGTTCTTCCTTTCCTGCTCATTTTCTCCTCCTAAAGTAGGTTGTCAAAACTTTTGATGGAACAGCAGGAGATCAGAGTTAATGAGAAATATTTTATAACCTGCTCCAAAATGAGTAAGTGAGGGGACGAACTGCAACACGTACATGTTCGCTGAACTGGGCAGGCAAAAAGTAAATAATGATGACCCTAGGAATGAACATGCTGAAAACTAAAGTGGGGATCCACAGTCTCGGAAGGGGAACAGTGGTTTGACATAGGTAGCAATTCATTGGGAGTTGTCAAGGAATCGCCTATTTATTTTGGGTAGTGACCGCTGATCCGAATCATGAGAATAAAGTAACTAGAATAAGGATTGGCTAGAACGCATTCGGAAGGTATTCTCGGATCATGCAATTGCAAATTTTGACAGGCACTCTACCAGTTTCACTCAAGAGTCAGGTATACAACAGCGTCGTCTTACCGAGGCTTAACTATGGGGCACAAACCTGGAGGCTTACGATAAAGGGTTAAAAAGCTAACCAATATAAAGAAGGAGCAAAAAAAACATACGCAACTGTAAAAGTAAAGAAAAAATAACATGGTAACGTAAAGTGAGCGTATAGGATTCGCTTTTGTAATAGAATAACGACGCACTTCGTGAGGCTGTAAGATCTTATAGTCGAGTACAACTTTAGAACACAGGAGAGGCCTCGCCCAGATGACTGAAGCGCAGCAGCCGATTTGCTCTGTGACTGAAGAAATAGTCCCACAAAAAAAAAAAAAAAATGTGACTGCTTCTAAAACGCGTATTTGTCGGTATAAGTGAGATTTGTGTATCGTGAAAAGTGTTTTGGTAAAACTGTAATGATGGAAATGCTACAGCGCATGCCGGATCACACATGCCAGATCGCACATGCCGATAAGCAACGTCCCTCGCACGTCACGCTCGATTTGGGAAGTGGCATAGAAACACATTTCAATGCTGGCATATCCCAACTGAAACACCATTGTTCCCTGATATTGTTGGCGAGCTCAAAATGCTCATTCGGGCAGCTACACACTCAGCTATCTTATCACACTGCTGCCAACGATCGCTCCTTTGCGCGCTGAACTGAAAACAACGAAGGCAGCAAGTTCACCGTCGGCCGGGCCACCGGCCATCCGGCTCAAGACGTCACCTGAAGTGCGCGCCTATTGGTAGAGGCTCGTGTGCATCCGCCCTTGGGGGAAAAATGCCGCTGCCTTCTAAAGTTGCGCCCGACTATAGTTGTGCGAAAAATCTACAGAACCAAAGCAACACTGCAGAAACTTCTCAAAATCTGAGAGTGATGTGTTAAAAGCGTTTTCACACCTAGTCATTTTTGCGTAAGCCAGCTAAAGATATCAAGATAATTTTCAGAACAATGAAAGAAATCACAGCATATCCATGGAATGAATGATGAGTGGGGCGAAGCTTCCATCAGTTCGTCCGCGCTTCCGTCCGTCCGTCCGTCCGTCCGTTCGTTCCTGCTTCCATCCGTCCGCGCGACCATCCATCCATGCGTCCATCCATTCGTCCGTCCGTCTGTCCATGCGTCCATCCGTGAGTCCGTCAATTCATCTGGCTGTCTGTCTGTTCGTGCGTCCATCCGTCTGTCCGTCTGCTAGTCTGTCTGTCCGTCCGTCCATGCGTCCATCTAGAGAACGCTCCAAGTACCGCCATCTCCCATCTCGCATCCCCTGTGGCACATACCCGCTCTAGAGCGGGTATGCGCCACCGGTGGCTACATACATACATACATACATACATACATACATACATACATACATACATACATACATACATACATACATACATACATACATACATACATACATACATACATACATACATACATACATACATACAAGGGATGGACAGATCCACGCCTTCAGGAGCTTCTCCCCTAAAAGCCAACGTGCGTAATGATCTTCGAGGGAATCATGCGTTAAAAAAAAAAAAACCCTTCCGTTCAACATGTCTATAAAAAAAAAATGCCCACAAAGTAGGCTGCCACAAATAAAACGGGGAGGTCACCGAGGAACCCGTTCTGTGTCTCAATCAGAATAAGTGCATCGCTCATTCGAACCACCGGCCGGAAGACGTAAGCGCTTGAAATGGTTGCGCGGAGAAATGAAGAACGGCCGCACATCGCAGGGAGCGCGTGCTCGTTTCATCTTGCGCTGTCGGGCGGTTCTGTAAGGCCTGCGAAGGCTGCGGAGTTACACAAGAAAGAAAGGAAAGAAAAAACGACACTTCCTCTGACGGTGTTCGCCCAGTGGTCAGCCGTTTTCAACAATGGCCGCGCGAAGTTTGATTTATCTTCCCCGTCTGCCAGAGCGCAGCTGAATTGCCCGCTCGCCCCAACAAAAGCGCTCCTGGTTCGGCACAGCATGACGCTTCGTAACTGCTTCGGGTAGCAGCGTTTCCGATGTGTACCAGCCGTGTTACTCCTTTTGCCACGATTGTGCTCACCGCCGAACGCGTTTGACCTAAAGCTTACGCAAAGCCCTTCGCTAGAGGCGTAAGAGTTGTTCGCTCAATCAAGGAGGCTTATGCTCGTGACAGCTCGTGGGTTTTGTGCGTATAACATGGAATGAAATGATGCGCCGAATGCCCGCTTTCATTTTCCCCCCTCGTAATATGAATGGAAAGATTTCGCTGCTCTTCGTAATGATCGATTCCGGATAAAATCGAGAAGACGTCACAATCACATCGACTGCCACGAATCGGGGTCTTTTTTAAGGCCACAGATGTTCCTAATCACGTTTTCAGAATGAAAGAAAAAAAAATTTGCAGATCCCACGTACAGTGGGAATCGATAATATGCGAAGCACTGATAAGAAAGGTTGATATGTCACTTTAAAACCAGCATAACGTTACGAGGTGGAGGTAAACGATGGCGTAAATGACTTCCGTGTCGTGATTATCATGTTTGGATGTGTCGATTACATTCGTCATCCATTCACGTCACGTGATAGCAAATTTTGTATATGTGGAGCTATCGAAACGGCCGCGAGCACGCTATGAGCGTCGTATGGTGTCATGTTCGTACATCACACGCGTGTCAGAATTATCATGTTTGCACCAGTCATATATTTCGTCATCCAGTGACGTCACGTAACAGCAAATTTGGTATATGTGGAGCTAGCAAAACGGCCGCGAGCGCATCATGAAGGACCCAATATACTCCAACGTAGCGTTGACGCGCGTGCACGCTGGGCACGGTGATGCTACGTTAGCAAAACGCGAGCACTGTATAGTCTGACGCCAAGCGCGACCAGCGTCCGTCGGCGCGGCCCGACGGCCACCGGTGCGTAATGTGGCTTGCTGCATTTCGCGCCGATGCGTTACACAGGCAACACTGCGTCTCCCTCTTTCTGTGACGGAGGGACGCCGGACGCGCTGAAACGCGCATACGTCAAAGCAACGTAGCGCGACCCGCGCCTGCGAGTATATGGCAGGACCGGCGCCTGGCGTGGTAGCGCCGGCGTGACGCGACGAAATGAACGCCGGCGAGCATGCGCACTGCGTCACGTCGAAATGTACTGGCGGCTTGGCTGTGGCATGTAGTCATGTTCCCAGATGACACGCATCTCATGATTATCATGTTTGCACCAGTCACATACCTTCGTCATCCATTGGCGTCACGTGATACCAAATTTGGCATATGTGTAGCTAGCGAAACGCCCACAAGCGAATCATTTGAATCACCAGTGTGGCATGTAGTCACGTTGTTACATGACACGCATGTCGTGATTGTCATGTTTAGATGTGTCATTTACCTATGTCGTCCATTTGCGTCACTTAATACCGAGTTTGGTACATGTGAAGCTAGCGAAAGGGCAGTGAGCGCATCATGAGGGTATCATGTAGTCATGTTGTTAGGGGACACGCATCTCATCTTTATCATGTTTGCACCAGTATCATAACTTCGTCATCCATTCACGTCCCGTAATACCGAATTTGGTATAAGTGAAGCTAGCAAAACAGCCACCAGCGCATCATGAGTGTGGCGTGTAGTCATGTTGTTACATGACACACATCTCATGATTATCATGTTTGCACCAGTCACATACCTTCGTCATCCATTCACGTACTGTAATACCAAATTTGGTATATGTGACACTAGCAAAACGGCCGCGAACGCATCATGAGCATAGCATGTGGTCATGTTGTTGCATGACACGCATGTCATGATTTTAATGTTAGGGTCTGTCGCTTGTGTTCGCCATACAATTAGGACATACCATACCAGTATTGCAACATGCCATTGTACAAAACCACCGCAAGATCTGCAGGACCATGGATTGTAAATTATGACATTCATGGTACACATCTCATGATATTCACGTTATGACTAGTCATATATGTTCTTCATACAGTCACGTTATGCCATACCAAGTTTGGTATCGATACCTTTATTGAAACGGCCAGGAGAGCTGAAAGTCATAGGCGGCTAGATGGACGGATGGATGGATGAATGGTGGATGGATGGATGAATGGATGGATGGATGGATGGATGGATGGATGGATAGATGGATGGATGGATGCGCTCAAAGTCGCCGAAGTTCGCCAAGAAATGCTTCGCATTAAAAAAAATATCCACCGGAAATATTACTTTGGCTCAAATGAACGTAGTCGTGTTTGCCTTTTTTGGAAATCACCACTAATGCCGGCACTTTCCACTTAGGTCTATTTTCTGTGTTTAGGACATCGTGTTTCAGAGTGCGGTTTTCCTATATTTATATTCTTGCGTATATACTGCTCACTCGTTACTACCTATGCAATGAAGCATCCTACACAAAGAAGGCGCGTTGACAGGAAGAAACATTTAGTCAAAGAAACAAAGAGAGGGAGAAAAAAAGAAATATATATATATAAAGAAAGATCAATAAATAAAGAACAAAAAAGGAAAGAAAAAATAATAAAGACTAAAAGCTCACGTGAAAAGCAGTCTCGTATAGGATTGCTATCCTATATCTCTCATTCACGACCTCTCAATTTTTAACGCGATAACGTTAAATAGCTCGCTTCACAGACATTCCAGCGTCATTGGTTGTGAGCTAATAATCATCTTGTTCGTGACCGGAAAATTAAGGAAGATTCAAATGAAAGAAATAATTGAGAAATCCTGGGTCCGAGTGAAGATCAAACCTGGGTCGTTTTCGTCGCAAGCAGCTGTTCTACCACGTAGCCACGCGCCTTTTTTGTTGTTGTTCTTTACTTTAGGTTGAATTTCACGCACGGTATGACGAGGTAAATATATTACAGT
The DNA here is from genome assembly GCF_043290135.1 of Rhipicephalus microplus. NCBI lineage: Eukaryota > Metazoa > Arthropoda > Arachnida > Ixodida > Ixodidae > Rhipicephalus > Rhipicephalus microplus. The sequence continues at coordinate 31,747,231 of NC_134703.1, forward strand.
ACACAATAAACACGACAGAACAATTACTACGACCGTCAAGCACTGCTGATAAGGCACATCACACCTTAAAATTCTTTCATAGGAAGCAGGGCTTCTGTCTTTTATAACCAAGAGGGGGAACGCATTCATTTCTTCTTACTACCTCGAGAAACGTTGATATGCTTTCTTTAAAATACTGTCTTGCGGGACTCATGTCAGGGGCACAGTGAAATCCAGCCACTCGAGAGTGCCCGTTTGCGAACACAGTAAAAATAACTTCTGCTCAAAAATGCAGGGAAAGTAACTTTCATGCTTTACCACAAACACACTCCTCCTGTGTAAATGCTTCAGAATACAACATAAACACTTTCTTTAAGAATGCGTGGTACAAGCGTACATTACCATCGGGAGTCGCAACATGTGATAATTATGATTTGAAGCCTGTTACACGTTAGCCCCGGCACGGTGGTCTAGTGGCCAAGGTACTCGGCTGCAGACCCACTGGTCGCGGGATCAAATCCCGGCTGTGGCGGCTGCATTTCCGATGGAGGCGGAAATGTTGTAGGCCCGTGTACTCAGATTTTGGTGCACGTTAAAGAACCCCAGGTGGTCGAAATTTCCGGAGCCCTCCACTACGGCGTCTCTCATAATCATATGGTGGTTTTGGGACGTTAAACCCCACAAATCAATAAATCAATCTGTTACACCTTAAACAAGGCGCACTGGTTATTGCGCGTATTCCCCTAAGACTACGTAGTGGGTGCACAGTGATTTCTAAAAGATTTCACGCGCATAACTGCTCCTGGTTTGAAGCAACTTCCTACACAGAACGCAGCCATATGCGAAAGCTTCACTGACACAAGCCACTTTCAACTTCACCGATTACGTTGCAGTAATCCACAATTTAAACATTTCGTGAAGCCCCCATACAATAAAAAGTATGCTCTAAGTGGTTGAAGTACGTACTAGAAAAAGGACATCGCGGTCGCGTTTAACTCTTAAAGGCAAAGCTTAAGGATCCTCCAATTTCTTTTCGATGCATTTATTTCTTAAAGTTGGTGTTATGTCCCGAATCATGATTGTTTGTTATCGTTCATAAGCATTGTATACTTGGCACAGAACACTCAGTGTTGTTGCGTCTTACAAAAATTGAAGATTTGTCACCACAAAGTTTGATCAATATGGACTGATGCTTGCAAGACCATCATTTTTTTCAATTATTTTTTCCAATGAAAGAAGTTTGCGTGATGTCAGAGGATTTAGTTAACCACAGATAGCAACGCGGACATGCCGTACTGTGAAGCTATAGCAGAGGAGCGCAATTGATAAAGAGAAACTGGAGAGAGAAAAATGAATAAGACTGGTAAGTTAAGCATATATTAGTAAGGGCTTTGATTCTTTGCTATGGGGTTGAAAATAGGGATCGGAAAGACAGCCTAGAACTACTATATATATATTGTCGTCTTGATGGCGGCGCATTGGATTACTACGCACGTCGTAGTGATGGGTTCAGTTTTGTCAAGCTGTGGTGATTTGGCATGCTCACAATCACTGCGTAACCATCCTTGAAGTGAAAGAAACCAGAGGGATGCACGCGTACACATATAATTTCAAATATTTATTTTCTAAACAAACACATAATATAAGTTCACACAAAAGCTCCTGTCCCCAATGCTACATCTCAAATGGCTGGTCCGAATTCGGCATCGTTAATTGAAAGTCCAAATCAAACCCGATTTCGCTGCACGTAAAACAATAAGTCCCGAAGGTATTTTCGTGTGTGGAACTTGGGTCCAGGGTTGTTTTTAACACTTGCTGGAGCTCTCGGGGCGTAGTCAGGGGAGGGACTTGACACCGAGGACCAGAACGCGTAGCCGATGTGGGCTCTGAGCAGACAAAGTCACTGCGCTTCTTCCTTTCACCCGATCAATGTTCCACAGCCTCGAGGCTCCAGGTCAGCTTCTTCGAAGGCACGCGGTCCTTACCCGAGATTCGGAGCCTTTTTTTCCTGCCGTGCCGGTGCGCACGGTGTTTACTCTGAACATTGTCCGGCGCCGGGATTGTGGGGCCGCGCTGAGGGCAACATCGCGTTCTGCTGTACGACACGAGGGGCCAGTCCACAGGACCGACTTCCAATTCGCACTGGCTGGCGATGTCGTCTCTTGGCGCAAGTTCGCTTGGCACTTGTTTATTCCATGAAGCCCGCTTGAACATGCACACTCATGACACTATTTCCCAACAACACGTTCCTGCGGGAATCCGGCCACCGATCGAATGCGTAATATGCTGTTCAACTGTGAAGGCCTGTCTCAGATTTCAGCGCCTCCTATATTACTACTTTAGCAAACAAACTACAGATTGTTATAAAATATGAAGAAAAAACTCAATAAAGAAAGAACTACATCAGTCGTCTCTTCTTAATCGAGAAAAAAATGACGAGTTTATTTCATGATACATCCATCTGTGCTGAAAGAGACACCAAACATTGATAATATAATTTATGCGGTTCAACGTCCCAAAACTACCATATGATTATTAGAGACGGCGTAGTAGGGGGCTTCGGAAATTTCGACCACCTGGGGTTCATTAACGTGCACCACCCAAATCTAAGCACAAAAAGGCTTCGTCATATATATAACGTGTGTGTGATTTTGCCTTTGCTCACCCGTGAAAAGCTTAATAACCTCTTTAAAAAATTTTTTACACGAACTAATTATTTCCCAGTTGTATAGCATTGGATGACGAGAACCGCATATCAGTTTTCAACTCGGTTTCCAGATTGTTACGCAACTTGGTCTCACGTGGCTGCAATGAGCTCGTTAGCAGAGTAGCCCGATAGATTAAACGGGGTCACGGAGCGTGGACGTAAATCTGGACAGGCCCGATGGCAAAGCAGCGACGTGCTCCTCGGCGCGGATGCTCGCCCGTTCGTCGGCGCACGTGACGCCATTGGCGGGGCCGAAATTGCGCGCTGGCTCCGACCAATAATTTCATCCCGGCTTTGTTGCCCCTCCGCATTGATTGTCTATCGCGCCAGAAAAGATGATCGTGAACGTAATCTCGGCTGCGCAGAAAAAGGACGTGCAGTAGTGGGTGCAGCGATATCCTTGTATGGCAGAGTGGGACCTTCCGATTTATGGCCGCTAAGCCGTCTTAACATCCGTGTGACTATGCGCAGCACGAAAGGCTCAGTATGTGTCTTTTAGGGCTGAGACGCTTGCTTGTTATGTATTCGCGACTGAGCGATTCTGTGTCATCGTACGCTTTCTCAAAGTTTCACACTGAGAGAGCTTCCCGCTCTAGGACAAGTAACATGCACAGAAACAAATTATAAGTCGTTAAACATGCGTACGGAGAAAGCAGTAGAACATTCTGGTCTATAAACGAGATGTTAGGAACGTGACAGCGATAACTTCTCACAATGAGGCTCCAATATTTTGCGCAGTTCCCCTAAATGAACAAGGGCGACCAGGTAACTGGTGAGTACCAAATAGTCTGCCATTCTAAGTAGCCTGCAAGCCTAATCATGATGGTACAGTGGTTACGTCACTCGGCTTGGCACTCAAAAGTTGCGGGGTTTCATCCCAGCCACGGCGGTCGCATTTCGACAGAGGCGAAATAGTAGACGCCCGAGTGTTTAGATTTAGGCGTATACGTTGAAGAGGTCCATGTAGTCTAAATTTCTGAATTCCTACCATACGACGTACCTCACAATGATGTCGTGGTTTCGGCACGTAAAGCCCCTGATAATATTATTTTGCGCCGGTTTGATTATTATGCAATATTACGAGGAAAATGTTTTTTTTTATTTTGGAAAGGGAGGAAAAAATTTGCTAGGTTATACCAGTTGATGGCTTGAAGACATTTGATAAAATCATATTTTTATTGCAGTAACCATTATTAACGGCAGATTTTTGCCGCTGCTGAAGCAATGTAGTATGCGTATAGGCATGCATGTCTATGAACTACACAATCAAAAGTAGTTCAAAATGAAGTCTTTTCGAAGTTCTATTGCGTTTATGTAACGACCCATCTCCGTGATTGGCGTAGTGCAGTGGCCATATAGAGCCAATAACTGAATAGCGAAAAGAGGGGCAAATATTTGCGAAATTCGGTCACATTGTCGTAACTTAATGCTCTGTTCTTCATTTGATGTACCGCGCCGAGAGGTGGACCCGGTACTCACAGTGCACCTGTTATAGCAAACAAAGGGCAAAGACGGTTGAAGTAGATCGCTAGGAAACACTGTACCATATTTTAATCTTTATTTATTGCTCACTATTCAGAAACACAAGAGGTAATAAGCGCTTCGTAATTCTCTCTGTATACCTCTTATTACCCCAAAGAGTGCGTTTCTAGAACAAGAACAAATGTTGAGTTGATCTTGATAAAAAAGGCGAGTCAGGGGAGAAAGGCGGTACAGGAGAGCGTTCGTGTGTGAGCTTTTTTTTTTTTTTTGTAGTGCAGTTCATGGTAAGTTCAAATGTACTGCCTGCAAGCCCAACGCAACGCTTTTGTCGACTTGGTCAGTTTTTTTTTTCAGCGCCATATGCAAATGAACGACACTAGTTGGGCATGCATGAAGCAGTGCCCGACAGAAACAAACTAATAAGCACTTGAAAAAAAATGGCAGTGGCTTAGCTCAGCTATGCCAGGATATACGTAGTCTTAGCAAAGGTTCAGCTGATTATTCTTAGCTTTTCAGATATCACGCTTACAGCTGTTGCAATGACACACACTAGGTATACGCATTATGTGGCACATGTATATTTATTTTGCCGGGCAACTACTTCGCGATCCGATGAGTTAAGCCTCTCCGCTCTACTGCACCGTTGAGCAGCATTTGCACTCTCCTTCTCCATGGCTATACCACAGTGGCAAACGCCAGTGAGAGTCGCTATCAAGCCACTCCAGGGCAGTGTCAGATGGTGACTGCACAGGGAAGGCGTGCCCGTTGGCGTTTATATGTCGACCAAGGCTATGACGGTACTCCTCTGGAAAGCGCACGCCGGCGGCGGCGAGTCGCGCGCGGCCGCGGCCGAGTGCGAGGGAGGCGCCGGCTTCGGTGTGTGACACCGCTGATCGTCTGCGCAGCGCATCGAATTGCGCGCACACAGGTGGCGGCGGAGTATCATTGCGCATGCGCATACTAGTGCCACGCGAAATTGGCTCAGCGGGGCCAGTGTAGCTAACGCTACAAAAAAAAAAAAAAAAACCACTGCCATGCACTTTGGTTACATCAAGAACCCAGTGCAAATGGGAGGAAAAGGAGAGTTAACATCACCTTCAAATTGCGGCGATGACAGACAGCATGAGTGGCTCTGATCGTATTCTTTTTTGTTTGTTCTCTTTCTCTTCTTTCCAAGATAAGCAGCAGTTCGTCCCGGATCGGGCTGGCGTGGCAATATCACGGTGGCCATTCACACCCACGTCGTATATTCTCCTTTGCGGCATCTCTCGTGGGCCCAGTAAAAGACGATTCGTCTCGGAGCTCAGCGGGAAGCGATCATTCACGCCGTGCGGCGGCGCGTCGCTTGTGCCGTGAGAAATTGAGATAAGGCATCGCGGCACAATGCTGCTGCCACCGCTCAACGCGCACCGCATTGACGGCACCCTTGCGACCGATGGAAGCGTTTCGTTCGCTCCACCGACCGATTGCTCCGATTGTTCCGCATTCGAGGGACAAATAACAGCACACGAGGCGAAACTCGGGTGCACGGGAAGAAATATCCGCGTCCTGAAATAATAATACGGTGCAGTCCACGCGATACACCGCTTTAGCTAGGGCACCCGAAAAACAACACGTTGCTTTTTTTGTCCCGCAAAAGGTTTCTGTACCGCATCTATAGTTATGACATGTGGCAATAACTCTGTAACGCATGTTATGGCAACAAATTACTTTTACTGGAATCGTGGTCACTGACAGCTCAGTCATTCATAATCAGTTCCGATAATATCTTTGCCAAAACGCTGCTGGGTACCAGACAGGACGGTCAGATGTGGAGTACCAATTCTGCATCTGGGCATCAGGGGTCACGCGTCTACACGTACGAGCAAGGCTTCAGACAGCGGCTACACTGACGTCAAACTACCTTCAAGGACGAGGACTGGAGCTGTCATATGAGAAATGCTCACTAGTTGCGTTCACGCGCAAGACAATGACGCCATACCGCATCAGAATTAATGGACACACAATCAGCTATCAAAAGACTCACCGTTTCCTGGGAGTAATAATAGATCGTGATTTGTCTTGGAGTCCTCATATCGCTTACATGAAGAAGAAACTGACCATGATCACCCACGTCCTAAGGTTTCTTGCGGGCAAATCATGGGGTGCATCGGTACGAGCCATGCTTCAGCTGTATGCTGCACTTTTTCTTGGCTTCATGCGCTACAGCCTACCTGTTCTTGGCAAGGCCCGCATAACAAACGTACACGTCCTCCAGTCATTACAAGCTCAAGCACTGAGAATATGCCTCGGGCTGCCGAGATGCGCATCCTCAGCAGCGACTGTCGCAATCGCTCATGAACACCCTATCACAACCTACATTCGTGTCGATGCTTTAAGAACGCACATAAGACATGCCACCCGGATTCAATAGCATCACCTCGCCTCCTTTCCAACTTCCAGGCCATGCTCTGCGTTCTGCTCTATTATTGCCCCACATCGCACGGTGATTCCCACGAACTTCACGCACGCAGCAAGACCGTCGTTACCATTGTGGTGTCTACATCCACTGGAAGCCCTGATAACCATCCCCGGATTGCAAAAGAAGAAAAATTTGTCAAATTTTGCCCTAAAACAAACAACATTACTGTTTCTGCAAGAGAAACACAGTGGACGCATTCACATTTACACGGATGGGTTGGTCACTTCAACAAGTTCAACAGGCGCAGTGGTGATTCCGGAGAAATCCATCACGATAAAGTTCAGGACCTCGCATCTGACATCATCCACGGCGGCAGAACTCGCCGCCATTCGTGCCGCTCTGGAGTTTCTAGTTGAAGAGCCGCAACAGACATGGTTAATATTCTCCGACTCCAAAGCAGCTCTCCAGGGAATTACCTCGCCATATCGTCATGGACCAAACGAACAGCTAATTGCGGAAATACGACTGCTTCATCACCGGGCTATAGAGAAACAACATGACATAGCGTATCAATGGATACCAGGCCACTGCAGCATTGATGGAAACGACCGTGCAGATGAAGCAGCCCGAACTGCTCATGATGATGCCCCTTGTGTAGCTATACCAGTATCAAGAACGGACGCCGCTGCAAGGCTTCGATCACTTGCACGAGAACTGACACTCGCTCAGTGGAATTCACCGGCATTCACCAACGTCCACCTTCATAATTTGGACCCGCACCTACAGCTCCGTCTTCCATCAGGAATAACCAGAGCAGAGGAGACACTTTTGTGCCGTCTGTGGATTGGGGTGGCCTTTACGAATGCTTATTCGTTTCGAATCGGAATAGCCAGAAGCCCGACATGTGACAACTGTGGCTGCGCAGAGACTTTCTCTCATCTTCTCTGCGAGTGTCCCCGCTTCAGCGTGCCAAGAAAAGAACTGTCAAAAGCTTTAGATAGAATAGAAAATCGCCAATTGTCGGAAAAAAGGGTATTAGGACACTGGCCGAGACCGTGCTCTGCACGCAAGGCATTGAGAGCGTTGTTGCGCTTTCTGCGGGCAAGTGGTCTTAGAGACAGACTGTAAACAGTGTCGTGGATCGCCTGGTGACCTTCTCTCTCTTTTTTTACAACGTCTCTTTTCTCTCATCCTTTATCCCCCTTACCCCCTTCCCCGGTACAGGGTAGCCAGCCGGTCTGAGAACTGGCTAACCTCCCTGTCCTTCCTAATTTATTCCTCCTCCTCCTCCTCCTACAACGGCCAACTGATAGACGTCATTAAAGTCTCCTTGTATTACAGCAAACTGTTTTATTTTCTTTCTTCAATTGCAACCGATGATGTAGCAAGGCAGGAAATGCCGATGAGTCTAGGCCGTATTTACATTGAGACACATGATAAGTGATAACTAGAATATCCATCATGAAACCGGGGAAGATATTCGGGACACAACTTTTGAACCGACCCTCTCTCCCACGGCTATGGGCCTGTCCTAGACGCTTACAGCTTGCACAATGTCTAGGATGAATTCACTTGTCAGGCTATTATACGCAGGAAACTGGGCGAAAATCCGGGAGTAAAAGGAGCAACACAGCGTCGCCTGCCACTTCGATAACCTGGTTCCTAATGAAAACAGTCTTAGAGAAAGACGGCTGCGTTTGAATATACTTGTACGTCAACTGCAACTTAGTCTAGAGAAAAGAATTACGTAAGCCTGCCGCATGTAAATGCGACACTACGTTGTCTGCTTGGGTCCCTTTGAGAAATAAGTCCGCCTTCGTGACAGGCTTTCGATATTTCTTTGCGACTCAAGGTCGGGCCGGTTATCGCATTCGGAAAACAAATAAATCGTCCCTCGCTTTTGTTTCATTACCTATTTTCAGTTTTCACTGCAAAAAAAAAAACAAGTTCATTGTTTTCTTTCTCGCCTGTTTCTAATCACAAGAAAGTCCGAATTTCTGCATGTTTAGAAAAGAGTTTACCCGAACAATCATCTTGGCGCAGTGCTTATTTCTGCTCTACACAATTACATTCTCCTTGGCCACTCTTTCCTCACTATCCAGTGTTAGAAAGTATCTTATTACCAACCCTCATGAAAACGGCATTACACTGCACTGAACGTTTGTTACCCTGAAAGGTTAAATATTCTGACTGATTTTTCTGTAAAGTAGTGGGTGGAGGTTCCAGATATTAAGCACTTGGCATCGGTGGTGTTTATTCAGTCAACATTGTAAAATTCTCTCAGAGGGTCCGGCAAGTTCGCGCTTTCACCGATAGAGCAAACTGCAAGTGCGGCTTTCTCTTTATAAAAAAGGAGAAATATGAGAACTAACAGGCAATAATGTCAGGGAAAGTATAAGGAATGCCATTAGAAGTGATTGTAATGTGAATGACGAATAGCGGACGAAATGATAACTTTGCCGCGGCTAGTTACCTTTTCATTCAAATTTCTTTTATCACATTTACATTACTATTACTTCTAATGGCATCCCTTATACTTTCCGTGGCATTATTGTCGCTTAGTTCTCATTATTATTGTGTCTACAAAAAAAAAAGAGCCTCTAAATTTACACCAGCATTTATGGAGAAATACGGTCATTCTGAAACATTGAACAGCATCAACGAGTATGTTGGGCCCCTTTCAATTGCTTGCCCCCCCTATGTGGACGACCTTTCAACATATGTGTGTTTGTATAACGTACTTACACATCTTTAGCGTCATTTCGTATTGTTTAGCACAATAAAAAAGCATTCCGCCATTACCTTCAAACATCCATTCCCACGTCATGCGAAGGATCTGCCAATTTTTCTATTCTTCAGTTTCTTATACCCTGTACAAGGTATACCAAATCTCCTTGTCTTTACTCCTTTTTGCTTTTTTTTCTATATCTCATAACGTCAACCACTAAGGTGGAAGACCGTTGTGTGATATTGAGTGTTGTGATTAAACCATCAGGTAGCATAAAGTTCTCGAGAATTCCCGTCTTTTTCCGTCGAAGATCTATCGGGAAATGGCAGCGCACGTTTCTTTAACGTTCCGCCTGATTGCGTTAACGGGATACTCGGTTACCTATTACACAACGAGATTTCTTAGCGAGGGCATATTTATCTGATACCCTGCAAGCCACTTTTATAATTGTTTCGCCAACGTATCCTCGCTCGCGCGCAGTATATATATAGAAACAATGCGCCACTGTATTCGTGCACGAATGCGTCACAGCAAAAAAAAAAAAAACTAACAGAAAAAGGAATGCCGCACCCTGCAAGAAGGGTTATGCAACAATGCAACACTTTGCCGCATGTATTTCGGTTACGGGTGCAGAGCAAAAAGATATCCCCACCCCACCCCAATCTCTGATTTCGTTTTTAGTATTATACTTTTCTGAAACATGAACTGAAGGTCCTGCTCGCTAAACCAATCAGCTGTTCGCGACTCTCGCTACTTCGTGAAGTGCCGCTTCGGACGGTAATGAGGGTGCATCAACCCATTTGCCATCTCGACCATGCGCCGTCGCTGGGACTTTCACGGTGCGAGATCGTCCGTCTCCGTGAAATGGCCCATTACGGGCACCATCTTTACATGTGAACAGCTTTATGATTCCCGAATTTAACACACACAAATATGTGCGTACGTGGTAGGATGCGAATGTTTAGTCTACACAGTTTCTGCATGCTGAAGTTTACTCTGTGATATCGATTCCTCTGTTTCGTAGAGTATCTTGTGCTTCCCAATATGGCGGGAAAGAGGGAAAGAGCTAAAACCTAGCCCACAAAGTCTTCTGTCAGATGTCCTTACTTGCCCACGATTCACACACACAAAAAAAAGGTCAGCTATTTGACCGAGAATGCTCGGAATTCCTAAACCAAAGGTTGCTGCAAGGTGATTTGTATTCATCCACGTTCGTTTGGACCTTTGAACAGCGCAATAGTCCATATATAAGTGCAATCTGCAGGGGCCGTCACTACTGGTTTGTAAGGACGCTTCGGTCCACGGTGAAGAACATTAGGTAGTCAAAAGTAATCCGGAGACCTCAACTATATACAAATTACTTCATAATAAGACACGGGAAAACACAGCATTAATTAGCATTTTTAAACAAATTTACAACTACGCAAAATGGTTTTTAGCCATTTCTTTTGCCCTTTATCTAGTGGCTAACGTACTCGGTTGCTGACGCATAGGTCGCGGGACCGAATCCCGGTTGCGGCGGCTGCATTTCCTATGAAGGCGGAAATGCTGTAGGCCCGTGTGCTCAGATTTGGGTGTACTTTAAAGAACCCCAGGTGGTCAATATTTCTGGAGCCCTCCACTACGGCATCTCTCATAATCATATGGTGGTTTTGGGATGTTAAACCCCACATATCAATCAATCAATCAATCAATCAATCAATCAATCAATCAATCAATCAATCTTTTGCCCCTTACCTTGCGGCTTACCGGGTGACATTTGGCAGCAGACATAAGAGTCTGCGTGACATGCTCGCTGAAACTTCGAAATCTACTCGTCAGCTAGTTGGTCACTAATTACGGCAAACGGCAGCGCACATCGGGTGAAGCTTTATTGTTCGCGTTGTTTGTGCCTTTATTTTTGCGTATACAGCGCAAAGAGAAATTGCGTACGAAAACAATGCGACCGAGGTTTGCCTGCAGTGCTGGGTGTATTGCATATATAGCTAAAAATTTCGCAATAGCAATATATCGGGTCTGTTTGCGCTCTCACAGTAGATTGATCCTCGGGTATTTTCATTTGTTTCGATTAGAGAAACGCATACGATACGACGTTGCATTGGGAAAGCTTCTTGCGCCCGTTTAATGCTGCAAAAAAATGCGACAGATTGCTAATGGAGATGTAAAATCCCTGTTGAATACTGCAAGTTTGCGGCACACGTGGCTGCATGGGCTGGACCCGTCTCGTCGTCTTCGGCCTTCGTCCGAAGAGAGGGGCTTTGCCTACTGAGGCTGAGGGTCACTTTCGCCGAATATTTTTGCTTTCCGAGTCTGCATGCAAGACTGCTTCTTGCGATCATTGGCAACGATGAAGTGACAGAGCACGTTCTTTGACACTGCGCTCGGTATACAGCGCGCACAGACTGCCGCTATAGCTGCCGCGTTAACCCACCTTGACGACAGACCCTTGTCAGAACAGTCAGTGATCTAATGCCGACACCATTTGTCTTTACACAGAAGATCAGTCAAGGCTTTATTGAACTTTCTAAGTTCTAGTGTCCTAGTGAATAGGCTATAGCGCTTCCACTTTTGATCAGTTTTTTTTTTGTCGCATTTCTACGTTTCTCTCCACTTTCATTCTCACTTTCTTGCCCCTCCCCTTAGTGCACGGTAGCAAATCAGATGCTACTATTCTAGTTGACCTTCCTGCCTTTCAATTTATACGCTCTCTCTTCCTTAGTAGATTATGATACTCGTAAAAAAAAGAATTACTGTTTTCTTACTTGCATGATGGCGTGAAGCGGCCACAAACAGTTTCCTACACCCGCAGTTGGTGGATCCTTCAATAGCGTGCTGCGCATTGAGCTCTCTTGATCAATTATGGTCGACTGCCGCCTTCAGAGCTCTTTCGAACGCGCCTCGTAAAACCACGGGCACGTCTCAACCACAGATGAACCGTCAGTGACAGCGCTGTTGCAGCGCCCTATAGCACCGAAGCACTTCTCTGTATGGGCTCTAAGAGGGCGATTAGCGAACAGCTTTCCGAGCATCGAATGTCGTTATAGCCTCGCGTGTGCTGCCTCGACCTTCAGTGATTTCATCAGTGTCGTTTATTTTTAGGCTGACCACTTTTTTTTTGTAACTAACGTCGTGCACGACCACCTGGATAAAGTTTCGTATTTAGGAACAGCGAAATACAGTGTCCTAAGCAGTTTTCTGCAGGTGGAAATAAATAAAGCGGTCTGCTTTTTAGTGCAATTGACTACCTTTGAAAGACGTAGCTTGTTTCTCATTTGTCATCTCTGCCTGTGTAGCTTTCGGCTAGCTCGTCGGAGCGCAAAAATGAAGAAATCGTTTGTGGCCCCTTCTTGAGAGAGGAGGAGAATGTAACGACTTTCATTCAATACGGCAACATTTGGAAGGATTGGCTCCTTCCCCAAGGTGGTAGCCACGAGTCCTCGTGCTCTGGTGGCATCCTCAGCTTGCGAAACAACTTTGAAGTCGCACATCATGGAGGCTGGGCGGTGTATAGTTTCCCTCTGCTCTCCGTTAATAATGTGCGTTCGAAATTTCTCGTGGCGATCCGTTCATGATGCGATCAACTGCAATACTGAATTCAGTTGATCATTACTTGCAAAAGAGTTTCAGGAACCTTTCAAGGCATTCACATTCACAGCGGTTATGCAGGCCGGACATGAAAGCTTATTTTCTTTTCACTCCTTTCTTTATGGCGATGATCGCCTTACGTGACAGATAGACAGACGAACAGTTCTCCTGTTCAGTGGGCCTAGAAAGACTTTCGTATTGAAAAGAAAGCGTTGTGATATGAAAAAATTGCAGGACGCTTGAGGGTCACATTCAAAAGTAGCTTGCTATTGCATAATTAGGCCTCGTGTTCCTCGCTTTCTGACCTAACATGCTTCGGTTCTCGAGGATTGCGTCAACCGAACCGTAAGGAAGCGAACGACGGTGCGCGTAACATATCCCGCGTCAATGTGTCACTGAATGCATAACTTCAAGCACAGTTGTTAATTGTCCATAAATGTTTCATATGAAAAACCGCGAAGGGCCCACTTCGCACCAGTAAGGCAACACTCGCACCTACGCAGCTCTTCACTTTATGACGGTTTTGCTGTTGATGCCCCGCCGCGGTGGTCTAGTGGCTAAGGCACTCGGCTGCTGACCCGCAGGTCGCGGGATCAAATCCCGGCTGTGGCGGCTGCATTTCCGATGGAGGCGGAAACGTTGTAGGCCCGTGTGCTCAGATTTGGGTGCACGTTAAAGAACCCCAGGTGGTTGAAATTTCCGGAGCCCTCCACTATGGCGTCTCTAATAATCATATGGTGGTTTTGGGACGTTAAACCGCACATATCAACCAATCAAATCAATCGGTTCTGCTGTTGATGATGATCAAATATGTCTGAGCGCCTTTACTGCACCCACTCGTTGCGCAAGTCGCATCTTTTGATGCCTGGCACGATTCCACGCTTCTGCCAAGCAATATCATTCCACTACATGACATTTATATAGTTTCCTTTTACGAAGAACTTTCAACAAAACTCGTGGCTCTCTGGCGCCTGCTTGCGACGCAGATGGCGTGGGTTCAATCCTCACACAGATCCGGATAATTTCATTATTCACTTTATTTACATCTTTCTCGCTTTTCACCCAAAACCAATGATGCCAACGCCGATGCCGACTCCGACGCCCGAATTTCTGCGAAAGGAGCTCCTTAACCCTATCGTTTTAAAATAGCAGTATGGGCGTCCGTCGAAGTAGGTACATTAAACAATCAGTCAAGAGGAGCATGATGATTACGACAAAATAATGGATGCACAAAATCACTCGAGGAAGTTCGTGTGGCAGCAATAAGGCAGATAAGAGATTATATGGCAGTCATGTTTCTTGGATGTACCGACACACACAACCAAGTGTTTTCAAAGGGGTCGATTCTTGGTACTTCTTTTTCTTCACGACATTTATTAATTTTCACGTAACAAAACAAGTCCTGCCAAACATTTTCATCAGTCAGGTGCACGCCTATGCTGTCAAGACAAGAAAAAAAAAGAGACTGACCAATACTCAGCATTATTACTCCTACCAATCAGTTCCTTAAATGAACTGAGCGAAACTCGACAGAGCTTGCCGACACTACAGTAGTCTCTCGCGCATAAACTATAAGAGAGGCTTTCGAGCTTAGAGATTTCACTTCCATAGGCCGTTAAAGTTTCAGCCGCACAGATTTTTTTTGCCAATTGACTTGGCGATGTTGACCGGCGCCGCCGACCGACCCGCCTGAAAGGTTGCTGCAGCGGGTTGTTTACACTCCCCAGGGCGTCACTTTTTTGATCAAAGAAAAGCGTTTTTTGTTTTCTTTCTTTGCACTCTAGAACCGTTCCTATGGCGACGCGGGGGGGGGGGGGGGCCTGTGCCCACGGTATCTGCTCGTTTTACACAGCCGCGAACTGCCAGCTCGGCCGCGCAGGAACAAGCAGAGCTGAAAAGGTATAAGCATGCTTTTGTGCTATAGCGTACGCCCAAGCATAGGTAAAAGGCAAATACTTTAGCCAACAGAGAAGAAAAAGAGAAAAAGCGCCGTGTCGCGTTGCCGAGCACCGAATAGCGGGAGAGGCCGGCGAAATGCGTGAAATTGCTCCTTCGTCTTTACGCTCGTAAATCGAAGCGAGTCCTTGGCAGCGTCTCTTCGCCGAAGCGTAAGTGGGTGCATGAACGCGTGTTCGTAAGCCTATACACTGAGAAGGCTGGCTGAGTGGCATGACAGGTGGCGAAAGCGCATCTCTCCTCCGAAAGCACACATCGGTGCGTACAACCCGATTCTCTTTTCTCGCGTTCTTCGAACCGAAAACTAGAGAAAGGACGCGCCTTTATCTACTGCGTTTTAAGCAACGCAATGCTTTTGCCTGTACAGTGTAAAAAAAAAAGGAGGGGGGGAGTGCTGAAATCCACGTTTCTCGAACTTTATAAGGCAGTTGGGGCTAGTGAAGTTTAGTGGCGTATATCGAACGTATCTTTAATGAATTATCTCGTTAAACTAGAAATGTGAGTCAAAAGGGCGAAACGCTTTAACCTGGATTATATGTTTCGCTTCGGGGAGAATAAAGCGGCCTCCAGGTAGTGAAAATTGAGGTGTTATTTTTTTGACATTGTTTTCTAGATGTTTCAGCATGGCTAGAGTTACAAGTCGTATGCGAGAAAAAAATACGTTGCACTGTGCGGTTTAAAGGCATCGTTCATGTGGGTAGACCATGATCATATTCTTAAATATTTAATAGTGGGGTGTCATAACTGAACGACCATTTTTTCTTTTGTTCCCACTTCCTACCTCGGCTTGATTATCTGCTCGTTATACATTAAGGTTATGTCAAAGATAGGAGCACTCAAAATTTTTTTTTCTTCACTCGAGTTAACGCGTGTTTTTCATGCTACCGACTTTTGCTACTGAAGATAAATGCTAATAACGGTCGCCAAACTTTTGAAATTCAGAGGAACTATAATTTAAACGAACTTGCTATCATTCTAAACATCGTCCCATGTTATCGCTTTTTCCAAGCACAACTAAAAAAATTCACTTCGGAATAATTATTCCTGCCTTACTAATTTGTAGTAATCTTTTTCGCATGTGTCCATATTCGAAGCTTTATTTGTTGCATAATTACCTTTTTTGTACATCAGGTGATTACGTCATTCCTGTTTTATTGTTTAATAACAGTGGCCACTTGCTGTGATAATATATTACGTGTTAATATGTATGTTTGCTGATCGTTCATAAATAATTCTAAATTATTAGTTTACATTGCTGGTGCCATTTCATGTTTTTGATATTCTAATGTTGCTAATGTTGTTAGGGACCCGGTAATAATTATGTTGAGTCCAGAAAAGTGTAAGATACATGGTGTAAATGAAGACTTGACACACAACCTTTATCCCGGTGGCCCTTTAGTATATACAGATTTTAATTGAGAAGTGAACGATGGTGTTGTATTATATTTATGACCCTCGTGAAGCTTTTCTCTCCAGCTAAAAAATAAAGCGTTTCCTCAAGTTGAGCAATTTATAAAAGCAGCCTCTGAAAATTGCCGTTTGCGTGCTTAGTGAAGGCTTATCTGGAGGAAATGAAAAAGAAAAAAGAAACCATGAGCTCTGATTTGTGATATCGCTGCAGTTGACTGACGGGCCGCGCAGTCCGAAGGGCACAGCTAGGAGGGCTGCTGTTGCACTATAGGCTACGAGAAAACGGTGGTGTTTTAACGCAATGGCGTTAGAGAGCTCGTGTCGCAGAAATGCCGCCGTTTGGCGTTGGCACCATTGGTTGGAAGCACAAAATCATCCGTGAGCAAAAAAGCTCGTGTCAGAGATTACCGCTGGAGGCTGCTACTTGCCCACGCGTGCGCGCACGATCACACTGAGAAAGCCACGCAAAGAAAAAAAAGAAAAAGTTCTCAAGGTCACGAGGTGCGGGTGACGTAGTTTCCTTGCCCCAGTCGCCCCTCTTTCCTTAGCTTCCAGCGCTTTCGTTTGCAGCATGTGACAAACCTTTGTAAGTCCACTCGCACTGGACTGATTATCAAAATTTTTAGGGCTTTGAATTCGCGAGTGAGTGAGTAAAAACTTTATTGAACATGCCCGGCGTCATTGAGCGGGGTGGGGCTACAAGCACCCCGGCCTAGGTGACGGCCTCGAGTCCTTGGACCCGGGCGGCATCCCGGGCATGCCGGACGGCCCACAGTTGATCGGCAAGGTCGTGGCTGACCAGAGCCGCCTCCCATCGCGCCTCGCGGTTTGAGACCGCCATGTCTTCCGGGTTCGTAGGGGACTGCTGCGCGTTACCGGTACACCTCCACAGCATGTGCTGCAGCGTCGCTCTGGCTCCGCACGCCTTACACGCGTCGGACGTATAAATGCCTGGGTAGCAGAGGCGAAGGATCACCGGATTTGCGAGGCAATAAACTTTTCTATTGAATTAATTCCATGGCTACTTCAAAAAGTGTTGCAGGGCCTCTTCAACACATCTTGTTCGACAGGTGTCACGACTAAAACGAACCCATTTGGCGATTTTAGGCGCATTTGGGAGGCCTCAAACTACTTCGAAAATGTCGAAACAGGCCGGGATAGTGCAGCTATCACCGCTAAAAACACACAGGAACTTTCAAACAGCTCTAAAAATAGACAAATATGTCCATCTAGCGGAAAACATATGCCTTTCCAGAGGCGTTGATCAAGCAAACAGCAAACGCTAGATAATGTGCTGCCATCTGTTAGGCATTGTGAAACTCTTTATGGCCTCCGAAATGGCGAGCGCGTGGCGTGCATCTTGGAGGCCACGCGACTCTTGCTTTAGATCAAAAACCTGTATAAGGGTGTTTTTGAATGGTATTGATTACATTATCAATTGAACTCTTGGGCCTGCTGGTGGAAGACAAGGCCTTCGTTTTGACATTTAATAATGCGAATTTCATGAAAGCTTCTGGATTAGACTGGATGTGGATGCGAATACAGCTATTGAATTGTTATATATCAGTACTAATTGACAATCTACAGCACCTCTCATTTTGTTATGCGGCACCACTCAAAAGAACACTAAAGAGAAAAAAAAACAACTTTTCACGTATAGCAAAGTACAATTTCGCAATCTCGAAAACACCACTCATACCACGACATGATGCTTAAAGGTTAGAAAACGCACCAAATGAAATTTCAGGTGGTGACGTCCCGTTGAGATTTCCGCACCAAACACCGTGACGTCAGAATATACGAAGGCGTCTACCGGGTCCTAAGTAGCTTCCAATCGATAAAATTGATGTATATTTGTAATCTTCGGGTGCCGTAAACCTAGCACAATAAATTTCAGAAATTTTCATCAAGCCGATGGCACGAAAATACTGAAAATAGATTTAAAAATTTCTTAAGTCACGCGAAAATATCTCGGCGCGAAATTATATATGGAACATCCACCTTGATTTTCTCTGTTAATAATAAACTTACGGCAGTGAAACACACCACATTAGAGCTCTCATGCAGAGTGTAGTATGTCGATCTAAGCCAAGTCATTGTTGCTCTTTTGTCACTTTAACGATAGGGGCAACAGCTCTGAAGACGTGCATTTCGTCCTTTCCCTGCTACTATTTTTATGACTGCACAGCCGCTTTCATTTGATCGCTTATTCTCCTTGAGCCAGAAGCGCATCACCCCAGACACTCCCCGACGCAGGGGGATTTCTTTCGGAGATGACAAGATGCCCGAAAGATCTGTTTGACGTGTCAAGGATTGTTCTGGGAGAGTATAACGTCTGTGCGATATCATCGATGCGTGCTGGGAGGAAAGCAATGTGGTAGCTTAGTGGTTTCAAGCCTGAAGGAATAGCGGAGTTGGGTGGCCTTCCTTGCCTCTCTTTCTTTTCTCGTTGTTTCTTATCTTTCTTTTTCTTCGTCTCTGCTTCTTGTATAGCTGTTTTCATTTTGTCCTTGCTGCTTTCTATTTTTATTTCTCTATTGATCTATTTTTTTGTCTTGCGCACTCATTCTAAATTTATTTCTCTTTCTTGCCTTTCCTTCTGTGTTTTGTTTCCCCTTTTCTCTCTTTCATTGTTCTTCTGCCTTGCTCTCTGTTTTTTCGATCTCTTTATTGTTTCTATTATCGTGTCTTTATCGCGTATTTATTTCTCTAATTCTCTTATCACGTCTCTTCATTTTTTTTTCTTTTTCACTGCGCCTTTCTCTCCCTTTCTGTGTGCCTCCTTATTTCCGTGCTTCGCTCATTGTTAAGTCCCGTGGTCTATTTTTCTTGATCTTTTTTTCGTGATTGTTGCTTTCTAATTCTCCCTCTTTCAATTTTTTTCAATGTTTTCACATCTTTATTCTAATCATTTCTCACATCTTCTTCATTATTCTCTTCGTTTATTTAGCTTTCTTTCTTTCTTTCTTTCTTTCTTTCTTTCTTTCTTTCTTTCTTTCTTTCTTTCTTTCTTTCTTTCTTTCTTTCTTTCTTTCTTTCTTTCTTTCTTTCTTTCTTTCTTTCTTTCACGTATATCAGGTGCTCCACTTCGTGGAGCAGTGTTCTCAGTAGTGGGTTACAAGGATACCAGCGACTCACCTCCTGTGGCGGATACCCACCTGTGGATTTCTACGGACACCAAAGTTTCTACGGCTGACCTAGCCAGCTCAGCTGTTAGAAGTAAAAGAAACTAAATGTGTAAAAAAGAAAAGGGAACGTAGCACTCGCATTCTTAAGACACAATGTGCGTGCTCAAGGTTTTGGAGGTCTTTGCTTCCACAGAAAAACTAGAGCCACATGTTCTCTGCGTCTGTGCAATGTCCGTGTGACTATAAAAAAAATCTAAATAGAAGCGGCCTTTGCATGACTCGTTCTGTTGACTACTGACATGTATGGAGTGAATAAATCGAATGCTTTGTCTCAGACAAATGATCTCAACGAAGGTGTAGTTCTCAGTCCAGGTCCCATGTGGCAATTTTGCGAACTTTGCCAATAAGCTTGAGCTGTTAATTTGGTTCTGAGCGGGAAAGCACAACCTCGTGCAGCTTTGATGTGAATGCGCAGCTAATGGGCACTACCTTTTGGTTTTTGTCAAGCCCATGCAACGTAGTAAAGTTTCGGGTGTTTTCCGCATAGCGCGCATTGGTTTTCATACGCTCCCAGAAAAGATTTTGTGAAGTCGGCTCAAATTCGGAGATGTATCAATCTGCATTTGTTTCCAGGCAACTGATTGCTGTCTACATAAAGCATTTCCGGTAACGCGGGAAAAGAGCGCCGTGGAAGACGCTTAGTCTAATCCCTGCCATGGCATCCGTCATATCGATGGAAGTGAAAATTACTGCGGCCCATGTACTTCGGTTCAAATGCACGTCAAAAAACCGTGGTCAAAATTTTCAGAGTCTTTCACTACGGCGATCACATAATAATATGGTGGTTTTGAGATGTTAACCTCCACAATTATTATTAATAAACGTTAAGCCTAGTGTGGTAGATTACTCAAGAGCCAGTGCTGCTCACTAAGATTCGAATAAATGTGTAGTAACGTAAAAGTAATAAGGGTCGCGATATTAAACTTCCTCACCTTCGGTAGCCGCTCATATGTTTGTCCTCACACAGATATATACGGGCTGACAAAAAAGTGAAGTACGCTAATAATGTCAAAGGCATAGTTAGCTTAACGGTTACATAACCACCGCCCAGGTCGAGAAAACCCCCGTCGGGTAGATGAACGTTTCTTCCTTTCTTTCTTTCTTTCTTTCTTTCTTTCTTTCTTTCTTTCTTTCTTTCTTTCTTTCTTTCTTTCTTTCTTTCTTTCTTTCTTTCTTTCTTTCTTTCTTTCTTTCCTGCTTGTCTGAGTCACCACTCTGAACGGTGCCGCACCCCGCAAAAACGCTGAGAATGAGGGGACACTTCACGTGGCGGATGGCGTTAGAAGCAAATCGATAGAAACATTGGGAAGGGAAGGGCGGTTGTTACAAAACGTTGTTGCCGATGGCACTTACTGCCTGCTGTCGCTAAATGGAACTCCTGACGAGATCTTCCTGACGTGCTCTAGTGCCATCGTTCACGTCCTTTAGTCTCGAAAAAGAAAACGCCTTAATGAATTAGGCCGGAAAATCATATAATAATTGTGACACGAACTCTAATGTAGGAATGAAAACGAAGCAGGAAAAAAGTAAACTCAGTTGACATTTGAATCGCTAAAGCGGTCTCTACCTACCTGAGCTTGAAGTCGCGGCTCTTATTCCTATAAAATCAGCACTTTCAGTGTTACTGCCTAAAGCAACGAGAAAGGTTCCGGAATGAAGAAATGTGAGATCTTTCTCGAAAAAAAAAAAACGAGAGAAAGAAACTATAACAACAGAGGTGCACGTGTCGGGTTAGATGAACAGGAGATGCCATTTTCGCCAGGACTTATCGACGATTCAATTATTTCCGTATGCCATTACGGAACAGGCGCGGCTCCCACGCCACGTATAGAATATGGCGATCGTTCTCTCGACTCGCTGTTAGATCTCCTACGCTCGTGCCTCTCGAGCCGAGTCGAATAAGGGCGTTTCACGCGGGAACAGTTCCCACTGCCGGCGGGAATTGGCGGAAATGATGGACCCGGCGCAAACATTTCCACCCGCATTATGATTCGTCTCGGCTGTCCAGGGAGCGAACGTAAGAGTGCTGCTGTCTCCGTGTGCGTCTGTGCGTCTCAGTGTGTCCACGCTGGCGGGCCGTAAGTGCTCAAGTCGGAGAGTTCCGTCGCAATGAACGTGTCTCCTCGGAAACACAGAATCACCATTGGCCGCACGAAGCGTCACCCGTAAGCCCGCAAGTGGACTACTTTGAAGTCAACACTGAGCTGGACATTTATGCCATCATTCTGATTTGTCGCCTGAACTGTCATGATTACACCAAAACGCAATTCATTCATTCATTCATTCCGATGATTCATTCATTCATTCATTCATTCATTCATTCATTCATTCATTCATTCATTCATTCAATTCACTCAGCCTTGGTCAACGTGCATGAAGCGAGCATTGGGACACCGGCTGGACTTCGATTATTGTACGTATGCCATGGCTGGCCCTGTCACCTTCGTTTGTATAGTGGACGTCGCATCATAAACACCCTATTTTTTAACATTCATTTATGCTAGCAGGAACGAATTTCACACGTTGCCGTCTGAATTGCTCTTGACTTTGGTATCGAAGAGAAATCGGTCTCTTTGCGACATGCCTCAATATGATTTACTATATAGTAGCGCTCTTTTATTTGCATTTCACAACATGTTACTTTCTTCGTGGTGGTTATCTAAAACAAAGCACATGCTACTACAACAACTACAGTCGTAATGACTATCCTGATAGGCTATCCTGAATATCCTGATCGCTCGCGAGTAATGCCCCGGCGATTCTTTGTAGCTAACGTGGTCATACGGGATCATTCGTATAGAACACTGAAAAACTTGCCACCATCCTTCGTTTGCCTCTTAAAGGGGCTCTGCAACACTTTTTTCCAAGTAGCCATGGAATGAATTCACTAAATAAGTTCATTGACTCGTGAATTCACAAACAGCCACAAATGTTTTTCGAATCTGTGCAGTACGAGCGGAGTTACAAAGCTTTGTCGCACACTGTGATTGCATTCTCTCTTCGTTCGTCCGAAGAAAGTGCTGGAAGATAACCAGGGAGAGATGGCATGGAGAAAGAAAATACACCATGTGCATCTCGTGAGCTTGAACACTTTTTCTCTACTTTCTTCAAATATGCAGCTTCTCAGTGCGATCCAGTAACGACAAAAAGTGTCATGTTCAAACCAGCCAATGGCTGATACAGTGGCTGTGACGAGTGATTTTTGACCTTGTAGCATCATTTGTCGAGAAAACAGAAAGTAATTTTTTTTAGCTGACTTAGAGAATTTATTGTGAATACCAGGCCGCTTGCTGCATTATAATATTTGGCTTGCGTGTTCTCGGGAGCTTCGACTACCGATTGACAGCGTTATCTAATCATGCTCATAAAGTGTTTAGGATCCCTTTCAGTATCCGTATACTTAAAACACTTTAATATGAGGCTTCCCGGCTGCAAAATAAAGTGCATTTGAGGATATAATTTCATTCTGGAAGTTTTTTTACTGCTTCAAACTATAGAAAGAAATGTGGCCTTTTCGCAGCATAGGTGAACGATTAGGCGATAGCAACAAATTCAAATGTTGCCCCACTGCGGTGGTCTAGGGAATAAGGTACTCGACTGCTGACCCACAGGTCATGGAATTGAATCCCAGCTGTAGCGGCTGCATATTCGATGCAGGCGAAAATGCTGCAGGCCCATGTGCTGTTTGGGTGCCCGTTAGAGAAAGTCACAGTCGAAATTTCTAGAGCCCTCCACTACGGCGTCTCTCATAATCATATCGTGGTTTTGGAACGTGAAACCTCATATATCAATCAAACAAATTAAAACATTATACTATGTAAGGATAGCAACTTTAAAAGCAATCTTATTCGTAGTCCCATTACCTTCCTAAATACACACGTGCACTGCAGCGTGTCTACATTCATAACAAAGGGGCTCTGCAACGCAAACTAAACCTGTTGTTTTAATCTCTTCTTCTGGTATGAATGCACCAAGTTTGTCGCAGAACGGTAAAAACAAAGAAGGGGTTCTTTCAATTCGATGGTCAAACCACTTGGGCTTCGGACTGGTGTGACACACAACGGCCATTTTTGTGACTGGAAGCTACGTTTTCTCGCGTGACACTGACGACGATGACTGTGGATTTTGATTGGCTGACAAGGCATGACATATGTGATATTTATGTGTCCCCGTCCAGGCTCCACCGCTGTGTGCTCATAATTATTTTAAAAAAAAGTTATTTTCTTTCGTTAGATACTGAAGGATCCCCGTTTTTAAACATGAACTTAAAAAAATCAAAATCGCGTTGGATGCTCTGCGCATCAGGTCCCATGATGAAATACTTCCGGTATATGTCTCGATAAGGGATGTGGTTGTCAGAACTGGCTGTTGACATGAGTGGCAGGACGAACTGCCAAAAGGGGAGTCCTTTCTCGTCGTAAGCACTTCAAGTAAAAGAAATCTGAATAACTAAACTTCGTAATGAAGGAGGAAAAGAATATTAGGACAAAAGATATTAGGCTATTTTGGAAAAAAAACAGTGAAGAGGAAAAACATTTTCTCGTGGATTAGTTGATCGATGTTTCGCAATGCCAAAAGCTGCACTTTTTTTTTGTGAGAACTCGCTTGAAAACAGAGAAAACGTACAAAAAAAAACGTAGGAGGTGACTTCATATTGACGTTGCTGCACTCCTCGCCACGACTTCATGGATTTTGGCGGTTCCTGTGGGGGTCTACGCACTTCTCAGGCGGTAATAGACGATGTGCGTTTTGCGCTTATGTAGGTCGGCAGACTTGACGCATCAAGTTCGAGAAAATTTGGTTGAGCAAACTCGCAATGACTGTGGAGATTTTGCGTCGCAAAACAACGACATGATTATGAAGAAAGCCGCAGTGGAGGGCTCCGAAAATTTCGCCCTCTTGAGATTCTTTCGCATGCAGCTAATTTGAAGCGCAGCATTTTCGCCTAAATCGAAAATGCAGCCTCGGTGGCCTGCGGCCCAACAGTTGAACGCAGTAAACACATTGCTACCACGGTAGGTGTGTGTTGAGGTAATAATGAGCGAAATAGGAGAGAACATTGTTTAGAACTACTAGATAGAGCCAACCACTGGGCATGTTGATTTTGCATGATTCCAAAAAGAAGGCACGCTAAGAAGACGACGGATGAAAATGGCGACGCAGATCCTCCAGCGAAGTAAGACAGGCGTCCTGTGTGTGTGTGTTGCCACACACACACACACATGGCACAGGCGTCCATCGTCTTCTTTGCGCCTTCGTACAGATAATAATTCCAATTAATGTTGTGTATAACAAAAAATAAACGAACCTTTCTTTTCGTTCGCTCAAGAAAAGAAATAAAGATGACTTAAAAATTTATTACGTCACGTGCACTTTAATGTGCGGGAATATTGGCACAATACTTTTAATTGAAACTTTGGCATTCGTTTCATATCGTATAATGAACCTGTCATAACAAAATTAATTAGAGTACTCATTGAACAAGTCATGAATTTAACTGCTCCATTGTTGCACCTTAGCGTCCGTTCAACGGTAACTTGGAATGTCGCACAAAACAAAAAGAAAAGCAAAAACTGCGCATTCGAATTTCTGCGCATTCAAATATGTAACGGAGGGGCCAACAAAAAAAAAACAACTGAAAACCACCACAGCGACGCATAAAACTAGTCTGTCGGTCCAGATACGTTGCCCAATTCTGGCTCCTCATTGCATGATTCTTCCAGTAACTGCAGCTTGCACAAGAGCGCCCACTTTTTGTTTTATCTCACTTTGCTACCAAATAGCGGAACAAAGGATCGCTATGGGCAATCAAGGAGCGTCATTGCGTGGAATGGCAGTGGGCTGCCATTGCGACTGATAGCGTTTTACCCGCCGTCATTCGCAGTTGAGAGCGTAAGGCTCCAGTTGCAGTGACCATAACTACTGGTAGTCTCCACTGAGAGATAAAAATAAGAGATACAAAATTGGAGCGCGACAGTGCGCTCAAGTGTCGTGCAGGATGATGGAAGCTGATCCTAACGAAGAACGCACCTCTAACCTTCGCAGAAAGAAAGGAAAAATGCGCGATATCTCACGTATTAAAATGCAGAGACGTTAGATTACGGTCAAGATTTCGGTAAGATACGCCGAATTCCGCGAAACGCCAAGCAGCTTTTATATATTTTACCTTACGTAAACAGTGCTGGAAATAATAAGCATTGTCTGCGCTCTAGTCAAAGACAATTTTATCGCAGTTACTAGCTACGAATATGGTTACAGAGTGAAAAATTTTAGATATAGATCTGAGTAACCTTTTACTCAAATATTAGCATGCATTTGAAAAGCGGGCCTACCTTGACCATATGCAAAAAAAAAAGAAAAAAAAAACAGCGGGAGAGGTACGGGGGATGTTGTCGTTACGTTTCTTCACAGAATATGTTTTGCTCACGGACGCAGCAACGCTTAATATTCACGCTATACTGTCTAGAAATACGCGAAAAATCAAACAAAAAACAAGAACAAAAGAACTTAGCCGTTATCAGATGCCTTGGGGTAAAATGTGAGACGCCATGAAGGCGCGCGATCACCGCTTCAAGCTCGAGCTGAATCGCCGCTTTCGCTTCGCCGCCGTCGCAGTGAGCGCCCGAGACGCGGTCATTTCCCGCTTCACTGGGCTGAATTAAAAGACCGTCTAAGAAAGGACTTCCGAGCAGATCTGTCTCCGCGTGGCGAGCACTGAGGCGGTTTATTGCCAGAGTTCTCTGCAAAATACACGATACATTGCACAACTATCTTGAAACTTGCAAAAGGTCATTTGCGTGCTCCTAATTATTTACAATAAAACAGTGTGAAACCAAATGCTTCTTATTATCAGGAACTTATTAACAGCATCTGTGAATAATATCGAAATGGAGAGAACGAGAGAGAAAGAGAGAGAGTTATTTTAATTGTGAGCTGAAGATGTTTGTCTGGCTTTTCGCCTGACGTGGAAATAGGGCATAGTCATGCGGTTATTGATTGTACATTGACAGCAATAATAATAATAATAATAATAATAATAGTAATAATAATAATAATAGTAATAATAATAATAATAATAATAATAATAATAATAATAATAATAATAATGGGTTTCTTTCTTTACTCAACTTCTGAGTATCTTTTTTAGATTTCATTTGCTCGACGAGCTCAACTATGCTTTCTAACAAAGCCTGCGGACGTCGAAGCTAAAGGGCAACATACGGGAGAAACCATGAAATTCAACATACTGAACGTAATACACACAGAGGCGGCGAAGCCTGTACGCAAGAACGCAACGAACCATCGCCTTCCTGAGATATTTGTGTACGTGCGTAGGTGTGAAACGTGGTCGTTGGCACACGCCGGACGCCGTGCCACGCTTTTGCAGTCTTCCCTTTGAGCGGCGAGTTTTCGGAGGTCGAGTCTACCAAGTAACCGGGTCACGTTAGCACCCTCGTTTAATCCAATTAACTCTTTGACTCCACGCAGCAGCGACAGGCGCTGAAAGGCGCGAACATTAGCGTGGTCTCTAACGCGTCCTCTTGGGTGCTCAGCGGACTTTGTGGGGTCGTTGTTCGTAGCACCTCGTCGTATACTTTTTCATTCATCGATTCGTCAAAATACCTGACTTTCGGAGAAGAGATGGCTAGCAGAATGCCGCAGTTTCGCCATGGGCCGGTGCTCATGCAGTGAACGCGAGGTTGTGTTGCCGGAATGGTTATGGCCCTAAAAAAAGCTGCCTATAGTGACTTTGGCTCTATTTGTTTGCCTTGCTTCTCTTGCGAAAACTTTCCGCCGTGAGGATATCGGGCACATAAAACACTTACGCGGCAAGAAATACGTGCGTAAGGAAAATATGTGGCACGTGGACTACGTTCTTCGAAGCTTAAAGAACGTTTAGGGAGGGAACAAGATGTAATGGGGGACAAAAAAGCACCACTTAAAAATCTATAGATACGACCATTGATTTTTTCAATTGACGTGCGGTATATACAAGCAGGAACTATGTTCAAAAGCCAAGAAAGAAAAATAAAGGACCACCAAGCCTATGCGGAACGATCAGCACATTCATAGCGAAAGCCGAAAGAGGGGCCTTTCTAGGGCCCATTTAAACGTTACATGCACTTGGGGCAAATACTACGAGCCTACTTGCGTGGTACCCACTACACCATAAATCATAATTTCTGCGTAGTGAGGAAGCGTTCACTATTCATGTCATTATTCGTCATTCCTGGGGAAGAAAAATGTGACAGCCGCTACACACTCGTAAGACGTCATGAAAGATTCGCTGATGTTGAGGCTTTCTATTCCGTCTTCGCTATTTCACACAATAGTGGTCCCGGACATCGGCGCACAACTATACGGTGCCAAAAGCGACCTTTATTGTGATCTCATAACAGCTTTCAGTGTAAAAACAATTGTTGCACACAGAAAAAACACGTCATCAGACTATAATACCACGTTTTCCATGAGTGATGATGCATGCAACCGTGGCAGCCGTGATTAGCGTAAAAAATGCCGTTGCTTGTGTTAAGTCGCGCAAGCGTTAACAAATTGAAGCTGGAAGATCTTGAAGTTTATTATGGTTGCTGGTAGCTTGTACCTAGTCTTTAGTATAGGTGCTGCTAAGTTATCTTTAGGTTGCTTCTCAGCGCAGGGTTTCTAGTTTAACCCCAGACAGTCACAGACGTTGCATGGTTGTAAAAACTCCATAGACAGAGACTCACGCTGAAACCGAGCATTCGCACTTCCTCTAGCTGTCTCACAGAGATACTTAAGCAAAGCTGAAACGTTTTGACATGGTCTCAATCCCGGCAGGTTAATCCCGATGGTCTGTTTAAGCTTTTCTCATTTAGTGGTTGCGTCTGCCTATGGAAACATTAACTAGTGTTTGCCGCCCGTGTGTTGCGTTTTTCATTTTTAGTGGACAAGCAGCGAGTTGTGGAATTCGCCCAATGTCTGTGGCACAAAACCGTTCAAGGTGGGTTTCGGTGCCGCCCATATTGAGCAGTTAACCTCCGCGTTTTTAATCTTTAACAACTAGACGAACGGTCTTACGGTAGACGCATACGCATAAAAGCAGTTGGGTTGGTGATTAAGATGTTTCGTGGTCTCAATAATACCCTTCATGGTGTACAAAAACAAAACATCGGTTTAACAGCCCAAGGTGACGGCACGCAGATGTCTGACAGAAAATAGTCTATATACAGGAAATTTTTATGGATGGCTTAAACAGCTTAGCTGGTAAAAATAAAAGGTAATAAATCTTTAGGGACTTTTCATTCATAAGGTTATGATGTGATAAAAACGACAGCTGCTTATATAGAGTCTATAAATAACTTAAGTAAGGAAATCATCAAGACGGATTTGGTAATATATTCTGTTTTTTACGTGCCAAAACTGTGATATGATTAGGGGGAATGCCGTAGTGCAAGACTAGAGATAAATTTCCACCACTTGGGGCTCTTTAACGTGCACCGAAAATTTAATGCATGCGTATTTTTGTATTTCACTCCAATCGAAATGCGTCCTCCGTAGGCTGGAATCGTACCTGCTACCATGAGCTTAGCAGCTTAATAGGTCAGCCTGCCGAGTTACGAAGGCGGATGGGGGTATTTGTAGCTCTCAATTTAAGAAGCCGTGACAACGGGATAAAGTAACAATGAAGTGGTCAAAAAAAAACAATTACCGCGGGTGTTATGCGTGTCGTGACGACATCTGCTTCATTCACCCGGTGCATTACGAGCTGTCTCACAGAGGCGGCTGTTCTACCGTTCATTTTATTGGGCATTCTGTTAAACTTGCAAGAGCTACGAATCGAGAAACGCAAATGAAAGTGTGCCTCATGTATAGCGCTACTTCACTGTATAGGGCGAGTGTACGAATGGGACAACGTGCCCGTACTCCCTTGCCGAATAATTCTGCGTCGGTTGCCTCGGTTCCGGACTACACCACCGCAGCAAGAAAGCGTGTGATGGGGAAAGGCGGTTCGCCCTCTTCAGCCCGTGGGGTCGCTGAACATCGGAGCAGCCGGCGGAGCGCGAAGCGAATGGATGCCGACGCGATCGGCCAGGCGCACCGACAGCTCGGCCCTCCCCGTCGGGGTAACATCCCATCCCCCGAATCCCCGGTTCGATTCGTCCCATGGGCGTTCGAATGCATTGCGAGGCCGGCTCCTGTCGGGAGCGACCTTTCCCTCGCAACGCAAACTAGTGCTTCTATCAACGGCACCGAATGCAGTATACGGGATGCGAAAAGCGATTGCGCCTAGTTATTGCTTACAAGAAGCATTGGCAAACAGCGGTGTGTATCATCGATGCCGCTGCTGCTTCTTGCACAAGCCTGATTTTGTGCAGGATTGAAGGATAAATAAAGAGATATTGTGTCTTAAGTTTTTCGTAGATCGTATGTAAAATGCACGAAGTATGCCTTGCATGACACGCAATAGCACTCGGTGCAGGCAAAGGAGTACAAGCACGTTGTCACATTTGTAGACTCAACCTACAGTGAAATAGCGCAATACATGACACACCTTTATTTGCATTTCTTGATTCGTAGCTCTCGAAGTTTAACAGAATGCCCAATGAAATTTCGCAACCACTGTAGCAGCCCAGATACGTCATTCGAGTGTATCTATCGAAACTATCACCCTATATTCGACGCATCGTGCAATAATTGCTCGTTGACTTTAACAAGCACCCGGGCGACATTCGGGCAGTGCGTTAGTGCGCCTCACTGGTGAGCCTCCGCTTTCAGACCATGATTCGAGGTTATCTTATTGTTTCGAGAAGAGATCCCGACCTATCAGTCCTGGTATGTCAGCTCACCGACCACCTGTTTGTGAGGAAGAACACACGACATGCATGGCACGTACAGTGCTTGGCGATTGAAAGCGATATTCGGAATTCTTGGCTGCTCCCGCCGCACGGTGGTTTAGTGGTTATGATGCAAGTGTGCTGACTCGAATGAGGCGGGATCGAATCGTGTGGCGGCGAAGGTCGCATTTTCATGGAAGGCAATAATTCCTGACACCGGTGTGCTTAGATTTAAATGCACGTTAAAGAAAACCCAGGTGGTCAAAATTTCCAGACCCCTCCACTTTAAGTATCTCAATCGTATTGTGGTTTTGGGACGTAAAACACTAAAAATTATTAGTTGCGTGTAGCTGCTGGATGTGAGGGTGACAGTGACAGTGAAGGTGTTTATAATTGTATCTGCAGCATGACCATCCAATCTTGTGTCACACAGCATGAAGGAACAAAGAAAAAAATCCATGCTTGTTGTGAACTGCTCCGGCATTTCTACCCGCAGCTCTTGGGCGGTCACAAGCGCAGTGGTTATGGCGGGTGCGCTTGCAAATGGCTAGGCAGTCCGCCACAAGTGCATGGTTCTTGGTGGCGCCGGTGGAGCTCTAAAAACCCGGCAACCACGGGCTGCACAAGGTGAAGTGGTTGGACATGGCAGATGCGCGTTAAGAAGAATCATAGCGCTCCACCGGCGTCATCGAAAACCACACACTGGAGCGATTAATCGCCGGATGCAGTCACCATGCGTTGGGAACACTCCCACCCTCACAGTCCCTTTCACCTCCAGCTGTCACGTGCTTGGGGCTTTGTTTTAATCACCGAGCACTGCACAGTATTCTTGCAGCTGACATGCAAAGCTTGGATGACATGCTTTCATTGGTTTTTGATGGTTGCTTGGCTCTACAAGCTTGACTTATGCAGCCAAATTAGGAGCGAGAACAAATGCCAAGTTTGTTGACACTAAACGCTGAGCAACAACTCTTTAAAATGTGTGCCAAAGAGAAAGCGTCACCCTAACGTAAACCATTTTTTAGATGCGGAAGCATCTTATACTCGCGCCTTGTAGTGCGCCGTCCGCGCCGTCCGCGCCGTCCGCACCGCTTCTCGAACATTCGACAGCTGACGCGCGCGCATGCGCCGTCGCGCCGTCGCCCACTCTTCCACCATCTGTGCATCCCTTCCTCCTCTACACACCGCGCGTGCTTCACTCCTCCACCATCTGTGCACCCTTCCTCCTCTACACACCGCGTTCGACATCTACAATTCTCCTGATTCTCCAGTGGACGCGCATGTGGCGTCGCGCTTCGAGAACATTCAACAGCTGACAGTGCATGCGCCGTCGAGCTGTATATATACTCAAGGTCGGCGCTCGCTCGCTCAGTTGCCGCGCGTCGGTTGGTTTGTACGGCGCGTCGACGTCCAAGGTCGCGGTGAAATGAATTCCAACGAATCCACAAACACAATGATCGACGTCCCTTCGACCAGCGCCGCCCTTTCGCATACGTGTGTACGTGTTCACTCATTTAACACCCCCTCCTACAACCACGTTAACCAATTTAGCCATCGACCCAAGTAAGTCGCAATTTAACACCCCATTTCACAACCACGTTAACCAATTTAGCCATCGACCCAAGTAAGTCGCACTTTAACACCCCGTTAACCAATTATATGCTCCGCATCCTCCTCAGTGTTCCCCCGAGGGAAGCTGCGGGCAATTTTTTTTTAAGAAGGGAATCTTCTATATACGTGCGCACGGAGGGGCAAGGCGGGGAGAGGGGGGGGGGGGGCACGAAATCATTTAAGAGTGAAGGGAGGCGAGGTGTTAGGTATGTTTCATGTTTTTTTTTTTACTGAAACGGACCTG
Source organism: Rhipicephalus microplus (assembly GCF_043290135.1). Classification (NCBI taxonomy): domain Eukaryota; kingdom Metazoa; phylum Arthropoda; class Arachnida; order Ixodida; family Ixodidae; genus Rhipicephalus; species Rhipicephalus microplus. Next base: position 31,779,336 of record NC_134703.1, read on the forward strand.
TCGCGCCATAGTTTAAACAGCAGGGTTATGTCCCCACCACTTTTTTACACAAATGGCGGCCTAGGACCCCTGACGTTGCACTCTGAGAACTGTTTAACCTTCTAACTTCCGTAAACCAAAAGCCGAGGGCAGGCTACTGTGAGAAGCACTTCATCACTTCATTTTAATGTATTCATCCAATGTTCAGTTTTTTATCCATTATTCATCAATTGTTCAAACTTTGCACCCCGCCTCCACCACCCGTTGGGGAAGTTATGGCACTTTACGTTGTATATAAAACATGAGGCACATTCGAAAAGCTAGCACCGTTTGGCAGCACACACACTCGCACAAAAAGAATGTCTTTCATTAGTTGCGTCTCTTCGGGCGATTCTCGTTCCGCCCACGCCTTTTCCTTTTTCTCCATAATTGCGTTCTATTTTCATCACTTTTCTTAACACTACATCAACTTCCTTGAACCACTTTGGTAGTTCACCACCTGGGAATAAAACCATATCACAACGATGGCCTAAAAGTTTTCTTTATAACTAGGTGAGCAAAAATAGTGGCATCGTATTGATCGTTCTTCTTTTTCTTCTTCAATGTAGTATACTTAGGTAAAGTGGCCCGTGATAATGTGAAAAAAGAAGTCCCTTTCGTTAAGTTTTTAAGTAGTAGTCCGCAAGATGCTCTTTCTCATCTGAGTTGACCCGAAAGCATTTCTAGTCTTCGTACGTTTTCGTGCTTGCCTTATTTAGCACGCTTCCTTCTTTTTAGTGTCCCAGCAAGAGAAGCTCATGGTAATTTTTGGTATCGTCCTTGCGTGCACTTTGCACCATCGGACAGACGGCTGGTGCATCTAGCGAAACAAAATGTCGTGGGGAGTACGAATAAACATCAAATCGAATTTTTTTGGTTCACTTGTTGAACTGTTTGGTTGGTCAGGATACCATAACTGCCGCACTTGATCATGCACTATTCTGCGTCCATTTTTAAAATGAATGAAATCACACGTACAGCCTGGAAGCCACACGTACGTATACTAACAGCGTAGAACAAATTTTCAAGCACATCCGCATACGTTCTGACGACTGGTCCAGTGAGTGTTGCACTGGTAATGAGAGTGAATTTGTCGCGCTGCATGACACATGTAAACTGTAACGTGGAGAGGCGTAAAGACGGAATTCATGTATACAATAGTAGCTGCACGCCAGACAGAAGTCAGAGGTTTGAAGCTATGAGAAATTCATCGGCGAATGTCGCTGGAGCCAGCTTTGCTCTGACCACCAGTGCCGCTGGTCAGATGACGTCTACTGCGAAATTTTTATCTGCAATGATTCATCTTCAATTAATGCTGGAGTTATTCCAGACAGTTGGCGCGTTTGATCAGAAATTAATAACTTTGAATACGGTCACGCGAAGTATGGCATGTGCGTCAGTTTTCTAGCCCATCTTCATCCTCATCGTCGACAACACTCTGCGCTCTTTTCCACCCTCTTTTCCTTTCCTAACGCTGAGTAGCGGGTCAGAAAATTGATTCAGGTTGACCTCTCAGCTTTTCTCTCATACTAAGCCTCCCCTCTCTTTCCCATGCCCCATTTCATAGGGATCCAAGATGAAGGCGAGAAAAGGTAGATGGAACCTTGCGATGAGAGACTCGTAATCAGGGGCAGGGGAAAAAATTGACTCCATGCACCCATTCCCTGTGTATGCGAGTGTCTCACTTCGCAGAGAGATACTTAAATTAGAACTCAAGAATGTGGGTGAATGTTTGAGGAAGTTGATCATTCATACGACGCTTGTGTGCAGTCAAGTGAGCGGAGAGAATCCACTGCGTCACTTTTTTTTTACTTACTGTTATTATTATTAATTCTTTTTGCAGTAGAACGCAAGCACACACGTCAACGTCGTGCCTCCGATAGCTCCGGTTTGAAATTAACAAGTCGATCGCATTTTGACTCTGCTAAAGAGACAGAGTCGTGTATTCAGTAACGTTTCGTTTTTTTTAGTAACTTATCATTCACGCAATCGCGTCATTCATCTATCAGTTACGCGCAGTGTTGCTGCGGTAACGCCAATTCACAACGCAGCTCGCTATACGGCTTCTCACGCGTCGCTCCGATCAAGCGAACACAAGCGATGCCGATTACTCTGACCATCGATCGCTGTCGCTGAAAGCAAAGCGCCGCGCCTCGTTTGCACAGCGCACACATCGACAAACAAGAGTCGCGCCCCGACCGGAGATGGGGGCCAACTTCGCTTTTATTCTAATTGCGAATAGCAGCTCTTAACCAATTGCTTCCAGTGCCGTTCAAAGGGCGCCTCCGTTCCTGAATCATCCGGAGGAGTCGCGTAAGTCTGTTCGCAGAGGTAGAACGTTCTAGCTTTTCATTTTGGATTCGATGCAGACCCGGCCACCTTGCGCCGTTTATGGGAGCCCGTGCACGTTGTTCAGCCACGATGCCGTTGAAAGGCGAGCGAATCCAGGCAAGTGAACTCGACAAATAAGGAAATGCCTGTGACGGCAGCAGCAAGTGCATAAAGGCAGATCGAAGGAGCGTTAAAGGTTTAGTAGGTACGAGCGTGAACGAAGCGCTGTATTGTGGAGCTGACAGCTATCTTCCTCAAACAGTCGGCAGGTCGATTCGTTTCAATTTTCGCATGACTTGTCACTGGGCAAGCACGTGACTTCTTTAGTTCTAAATTATTGATGGGTGAATGAAACAAGAAAAGAAAGAAACACGTGTGCACTTGTTTTATAGCGAAAGTAGCTATCAATGTAATAAGGCGAAGTAGATGAGTAAAGAAAAAAAAATAAGGCAGCTTCGCACTAGCGCTGCTAACATTGAAGATAGTGCGGAGCTCGGAGGACTTGTTTGTTTTTCTATTTTTCTCTTTCTTTTTTATAGATTTTTATTTTCTCTTTATGTGTATATTTCTTTCCGTTTCTCACTCATTCTTTCTCGTTCATCCTGTCTTTTTTTTATTTTTTTATCTCTCTTTAGTCCCGGCTTCTTTTTTCTGTCTCTTTCTCCCTCTGTATGTATATTTATCGCCCTTTGTATGATTATCGTTACTTTTTCCTTCTCTTTTTTGTTTTCTCTCCTCTCTTTTTTCAACTTTCTTGTGTTTCCTTTCTAAACTCTGCGTCACTCTTTACCCCCGAATTCCTCATCCTTGCCCTCAGTTCCCTTTCCCATCCCCTTGGTATGCTATAACATACAAGGCAAGGTTATGCTCTGCTAACATGTCTGCCTACTAATTGCTCGGCAATGATAACCGAGTGATTAGCGATTACGATACCCGCCTACGGATCGTGGATAAACGCGTTTTCGAGCTCCACTTTGTCAAGACTTTTTTTTTCAAGAATTTCTTTTTCTCTTGCTGTCTCTCTTTCTGTCTTTTTATTTCTTTCTCTCACTCCATTGAACTCTTTTTGCCCGTCTTTTTTGCTCTGTACATGTTCTCTCACCCAGCAGAGATATATTACCCAACTATGCGTTGACACCAGTGGTAAACTCGAGATTCGAGACTACAGTGCAAAAATGAGATCGGTTCTTGGCTTGATAATCTTAAGCTTTGATTGCAGCCTAAAGAACGAGGGTATGCTGAGTACTCTAGAAAAGACACGTGCAAGCAGTTTTCTTGGCTCGTGCGCCTGCTCATAATCAGACTCTGCTATACTGGTCACAAAATTGAGAGCAGCTGTTACAGCCTACAGAAAAAAGTGAATGGCGAAAAGCGGTGTCTTCGGGCACCTTGGTTCCCTTTTCACAAACTTATTATTTGCGCATTAGGCTCATGCAAATGTGTTAATCTCGAAACGTTAACAAATTGATCGTTAGCATTGAAGATATATTTGAGTCCCACTACCTATTGCTTCCATTTCGCGATCAATTTAGCGTTTTGTTGATGCTTCCGACGTATACTTTCTCAAAGTGTCATTTTAAACTAATCAGCTTGGTAATTCAGCGAGCCTAAGTTGCGGCTACAGCTGTTTCCAATGTAAAAACTCATATTTTACGGCCCAACGTTCACAATCCACTGCCTCGTCAGGACGACCATCTGCTTTCAGACGATCTTACGAACGTTCCCAAGTAAAGCGGCGATGACAAGTTGTCGGCTTCTCGGGTGGTCTCCCAGCTTTTAACGTCTTTCTCCGATCTTGTTCGAAATGATTTTGCCGTCGAAACTGTTCCACCTTCGTCGCCATCACCGCCACTGAAGGAAAGAAAATCACGGTCAGTCGATCTACTTTTCCTGCCGTGCACTGTCGAGGAGACGGTGTCTGCGCAGTGGCTCAGGTGCTAAGCCAATATACGCTCCCACTCCAGGACTCGGGCCAGACGCGAGAGCACTGCAACGGTGCACTTCGGACAAGAGGCAGCGAAGACTGAGCCGAGCCAATAAGGGCGGCTGCCACTAAGCTCCCCCCCCCCCCCCCTTTTTTTCGCTTCTCCTCGGAGCAGGGCAACCTGGCTTTTCTCCTTTCTGTTTCTTTTTTTTTTTGCCGGCATGGCCGCCAGATGGGCGACCACCACGCAGATGGTCGCTTTCTCTTCGCAATCGGTGAAAAACAATAGAGCCGGCAGTGAATGAAGATGGGAATCGGTCGCCACCTGATTTACTTCAATTCTCGCTGGCTTGCCTGTTTTTTTTGTTTCTGTTATTCCCGAAACGTCTGTATCACCACCATTACCGTAGTATTAATGAACTAAAAACAAGAAAAAAAAACGAAGTAGGTTTGGGAGAGCACGTTAATGAGAACGGCTGCATCTTTTAGCCGCGCAGGGAGCTCAGATTTCAATCTAGTACTCGTAGCTCTTTAAAACTGCCTACCAACAGTGGCAACGTCTTGGCATATTCGAATTTATGAATGGGCGTATCGTGCTTATATGACATATACATAGGAAAGAGAGGTAAGTCGTCGTCACCGAAATCATTAGTGGAAGCAGGGCCGGATTAACAATGTGGAGGGCCCGATTAAAAGAAAATAAGGGTGGGGATGGTCCACGCTCACCCTCTTTATTTCTCGCTTTGTCATGTGGCCATGCTTGAGACTTGACGCCTTTTTTATTTAGCTGCAAAGAACACAAACCATATTTATTCTGACTCTCCGGTGTGGTTAATATGGATCAGCGTCATATCGGATATTTTTGTTGAGCGCATCATTCGATATTTCAAACAGGAACCACTCTTTATGCGCCTTGGCATTGCGTGTTGAACCATAGCTGCTGAAATCTTCGTCAGGCTGCTGTATGCATGTGTCCATCCACTGGATCAGCTTCTTCTACACGATGCATGGTCTTGGGCGAGGAAAATGTTTTTAACATGATAGCGATAAGAGTTCGTTTCACAGATATTCCGGCATCAGTGTCGTTGGTTCTGAGCAAAAAAAGTCATCTTATGCGTGACCGAAAAATCGAAAACGGTGCAAATGAAATAAATGACAAAAAATTCACCAGCTATTACGTACCTGAAAATCGACGTTATGCGAAGCATGCGGAGGAAAGGTGACCGTGTTGCAATTTTTTTATTGAGCGACACGTCATGAAATGACGCTAAATATATTCACAAATGTTGCGTGCACAGACATATGTTGCAGATGTTTATATAACCAACTGTTTGCACTTGCGCAACGTTGTTAACTAGCACATGCGTACTAGCAACACCAGAAGCTGATATGAGCACTGATGCTCGCGAAGATGCTCGGCCTTGACACTGCTACATAAATCAACACCACAACTGACGTTAACTCGACGTGACGGCTATATTAAAGGGGTACATATGTGTTTATAAAACTGGGTAGGCATCACTGCAACCACTATTGACGCTTAGCGAAGATTAGAGTCTATTTGAAAAGTATAGTTCCGATACCTTGCCTAGCTCTGTGGTAGAATGCTTGACTGCCACGCTGGATGCTTGGGTTCAATTCCTGCTGGGACCCTGAAATTTCTTATTTGCATTCGTAGAGGGGTCAACGCTGTCTTTGTGAAGTTTTTCTTAACAATGACATTTATTCTATGCCTTCATTGGGTCGATGCTGCCGATGTTGGGTATTGCTTAACGCTCACGCGTTAAGATATCCCGTGTGTGTTCTCGTCGTTACTGGGTTGATACTAAGTGTCAATCACCTATGGCACATACCCGCATACCAGCGGCACATACACGCCGGTGGGTATGTGCTACTGTCTGGTGGGAAGTGTTTGACGACGTACGCGACGGGATTGTGACATTATCAACGTATTGACCAGCGGGTCATATTCTTCAAACCATCTTACCCTCCCACGCTGGTTTTAGTTCACGCCAAATTAAGGGGGTGGCCACGAGAGCACCCAAGCATAAGCGGCTATATAGATAGATAGATAGATAGATAGATAGATAGATAGATAGATAGATAGATAGATAGATAGATAGATAGATAAATAGATAGGCTAAAAGTCGCCGAAGTTCGCTAAGAAATGCTTCACATAAAAAAAAAACCTGTGTCATAGTGGGGATTTAATCCGGGTCGTTTGCCTGGCAAGCGGATGTTCTACTACAATGCCACGCGTCTGCTTGACAATAAAGGGAAAATAACTTCCTCCGCTTGTAAATGCAGTGAAAGTAACTTTCACGTTTTGCCAATACACGCGTCCTGTACACATGCTTCCTAATACAACGTGACACATTTTACAGCAATGATGGGTGGTACAACTGCCCACTGCCAACGGGCATCAGAACATGCGACTATCATAATGGCTTCATGTTGTAATGCCGGTAATCCACTACGAAAGGCACACACGCTACTGCGCCTATTACCTTAAGGCCACCTAGCGTGCACAGCAAGTTCGAGAAGGTTTCATGGAGTGTGTGCTTGAAGTACCCGCAAAAAACAAGACATCGCTATCGCGTTAAGCTCTTAAAGGCGAAGTTTCGGGGTCACCTGATTTTTACCACAGACTGCAGAACTGTGAGTGGACTTCCAGGTTATGCACGTTATGCAACAAACAACCTCTTAGAAGTATGAATATTGATTAATGAAATAGATAACCTTTTTCTGTCAGTGGAATCCAGCAGGAAGGTTAAACATTTTCGAACAAAACAAAAATACGATCATTTTGTGGCTTTTGGGGGGCCCCCTAACACCAGAGGGCCCTGTTCATTTCAACCCTTTGAACCCTGGATAATCTGCCTCTGAGTGGAAGATGTTGCATCTTGAGGAGTAAATTTTTTGGTCTCTCTGTATGAGTGCGTGATGGTGATGTAGATGGCCGTGCGATATCTGCCACCGCTTTCATCGACTATGCGTCTTTTCGGCTGTAACGCACAGGCCGATGGGGATAGAGTTAGTGGTGTTGGCCTCAAGCTGCTAATACGTCATTAAGCACTTTCCTCTCGAGATTTCTGACACTTTGTATAAAACGAGCGAGCGAGGTTTCACCAATAAAGGAAACAAGCCGCTGAACAGTAACAACCCTTGCGTGTGTAGTGCGCAAATGCACGACTGTCAACGAACACGTGTGAAGGGTGAGTAGAGTGAATAGACAAACATGCCGGTAGAATCTCCGAAACGCTGGACCAGTGTTCGTTTTTATTGTGTTCCGGTCTGATTGGCAATGGTAACCATTTCGGGTTATTGATTTTTCGCACTACTGATAAGTTTACATTTCGCTCTGGCTTACACCTGTCGGCCACGTGCCGATGTTCGCGCATCGGCACGTTGTCGGCAACATGCGATGAGCTGGCAGGAACGCTCGTGAGCATACGTCAACTGCTAACAGAACGTCTGAGCTGCAGCGGCGTACAAGAAATCCTCGTCAGAAAAGTGCTTTCTGTGGACCCGCGATTAGCAATGGCTTCTTCTCGCATTTTTTATTTTACCAGCTAAATATCGCGGATTTTTTTCTTCGTTTGGTGTATTGATCAAAACTCACATGTGAGTTCCATATGTTTCCGTAACATATGGAACTAATTCCATATGAAACATAATTTCATATGAAATTTCATATGAAATTCCGTAACATATGAAACATAATTCCATATGTTTCCGTAAAAAATACACATGTTTTTATATATTTTTCATATATTTCCGTAAGATTCTTACGGAAACATACGGAATTATTGGACATTGCATACGGAACGTTTCAGTAGGGGCAGCTGGAATCTATTGCATACGTCTGGTCCTGAGACATCGAACATTAAGTACACTCACAAGCTGAAGCTTCTTGCAGTACACCGCTTCGGTGTATCGTTTACGGCATACTCGGCTGCTGGTCCGAAGGTCGTGGGTTCGATACCGGCCCCGGCAGTCGCATTTCGATAGAAGCGAAATGCGAGGGCCCATGTGAGACGCCAGCGCTACTGAAAGAGCGCCAGATGGTCGAAATTTGCGGAGCCCTCCGCCACTACGTCCAGCAATCATATCGTAGTTTTGGAACGTAAAACCCCAGATAATATATTACTATCATTTGAAGCTGCCTGCACGCAACCTATAGTACAGCTTATACGGTGATAATATTCCCAGCTAGCCAAGCCAAGCTTCACACGCTGATCACTGTGTGACGCGCACAGTTACTATACCCGAACGTCGCGTCCCAAATCAACTCTGCAGCAAGCCGAGCAGAAGCATCCTATTTGTGACGTAAAAATGATGGTGGTGGTGTGCAAAACTTTATGTGAAGGACAAAAGGTAAAACAAAACTTTAGAAAGGCTGCCCGTCCAGTGGAGGCCCTCGCAGCCAGTATCTGTCGGCTAGGGGGAATTCAGAGGTCAGTGCGAGTAGGAGCAATAGGAAACCCATAAGCTCCAACCGAACCGCGAATTGTAGTTGCCTTGAAGCCAGTTCTTGCAAGCCTGGTGGCTTGCGTAAGCTGGAGTTCCCACAAAATTTTCGCGGTGCACGTTAAAAAACCCAGTTGGTCAAAGTATTTACGGAACCCTCTACTACGGTGCCTTTCATAACCATATCATGGTTAAGACACGTTAAATGCCAACAATTATTTTTTTCTGACCTAGTTTTCTGGCGGTTTACAACTTGGTGTTCTCGTCATAAACCCTCAGATAGGCCTATCTTTAGAGTACGTTTAAAAAAAAAAAAAACTCGCGTGTTCTTTTTCGGTAGACAAAACGCATCATAAAATTGATAAGAACAGCCCAAATTACGCCCAATAGATAAAGATTACTGAGGTACGTCACCTAATAAATCACAAATGCTTTGCCCGAGTCCCCTTCGAGACACGCTTGGTGAATACACGTGCGACAGCACTGCGAGGGAACGCAAAAAAAAAAGGAAAACGGCAAGGCCGAAGAGGTCGACACAGTGCACGGCAGCACCTTTGTTTACCAAGTCGACTGCGCTGGTGAGAGCAGCTTTTTTATTGCGCATTATTTGTGGCGCACTTTACAGCATGTCGCGAAAATCCTCTTACGGCCGTCGCTGTCCGGAGGGATGTTTCGGTACGGTTTAAGTCGCGCTGCCAGCAGCGTGACAGGTCAAGCCGCTCACGAGTGAGAATTCTTTTTCATTTTTTATTGTGCATCATCACATGCTTCGTCGAAAACATGCCAATCTTTTCAGGGAGCCCACGCGCACAGCTGCTTCACAAAGTATGGGAGGAAGGCGCTTCTCACGCATTGAGAGATGATGACCAGCTATTCCGAGAGCTGAATATCCACTACATATGCGCCAAGCAGGTTGAAATGTCTGGTTCTCTTTGAAAGGGGCTTTTTTTACATATATCGGCTCTCACTGTGACATGCAAGAAAACTAACGCAGTTTTGAGCTGCTGCGGAGAAAAGGAAGACAGCACGTTTTGGAAATCGTCCTTGCATGCAAACGCCATCGAAGCAGCTTCACAGTCTCGTGCAAAGACAGGCAGCAGTAAAGGCTTTTCAAAGCTCTTAGGCTGAATGTTTAGAGTAACGGTGATTGGATATATCTCATATTGGAAACGAGATAAGCAAAAGCAAAAAGAGTGAGAAAATATCGGTCTATTCACGGAGTGAATGATGATGAGTGGGGCGAAGCGTCCCTCCGTCCGTGAATTTGTCCTTCCATGCTTCGATCCATCCATCCGTGCGTGTGTTTATCTGTCCACCCGTCTGTCTGAGCACACGGGCCTACAGCATTTCCGCCTCCATCGGAAATGCAGCCGCCGCAGCCGGGATTTCATCCCGCAACTTGTGGTTCAGCAGCCGAGTACCTTAGCCACTAGACCATCGCGGTGGGGTGGACCAACTCATTAGTGCATTTTGAGTATATATCATGGGTAGAACCTAGCGAAGAAGAATATTTTCACGAATGCAGTAGGAGGGAGAACCACTTGCTTGAAGACAGCCTATTTTAAGGGAAGAACCTATCTAAGGAGGCAACGTTCCTTTTCTTTTTTTTGGCAGGGGGGGGGGGGGGGGCACTATGCGGCTGATACTGTTGAAGACCTAATTCCATGTGCCACACGTGGGTGAATGACGTTCATGATGAGCATTTCAGGCTTTTTCATATACTGACCCGTTCGTCGTGTTCGTCGTACAATAATGCCCTCACGTTCAAATTTGGTATATAGAGATGGTAGATAAATAGATAGATAGATAGATAGATAGATAGATAGATAGAAAGATAGATAGATAGATAGATAGATAGACGGACGGACGCATGAACGGACGGATGGACCAAACGTACCCTTGGTTCACTAAGGAAGGCTTTGCATTAAAAAAAAAACTCCCAGGAGCCCTCCTTTTAGGGGGAAAACTGAGATGGGCAAAGCTTGGACTATGCCCTACAACTTTCTTTCGATTGATCTTCGTGTTTTCCTATCCTAGGTGGAGGCGAAATGGCTCGTATTTGTTGCTGGCATGACATGAAGGTGCGTGTATACGCAGTTGGCATCGTTTCGTTTGACTGATGTTCCAGGTCGCTTTTTAAATAAAACAGTCACTTCTGCCATTTATATTGTGTCTGGAAATACTGATGTATCAAAAAAAATATTTACATTGTGTTTGATTCTTGCCGTTATAATATCTGCAATGTTCACGTCTAACCGCACTACAGCATAGCAAAAAGAAAAAAAGAGCAGGAAAGAAAAATACATGGTTGGTATCACTCTCATAGAAATCGGTATAAACCGAAAGTGAAACGATTCCTTAGAGATGTAATAGAGTGTTTATTGTGCATCCATATAGGAGAGCTTGCCTAATGTACTTTAACATTCAATGCAACATTGATGTTGATGGCGATGAAGAATAAGCACGTTAGCCCATGCAAGGCAGCGGATGAAGATGACGATCATGGAGTCTTCTCTTTCTGTCATGTATGCAAACGAACGTAAGGCGCTGGAAACAGAGGCTCAACGGCAACGCCAACGAAAAGCTGCTCCGGAGGCGAGGGCGCGAGAAGCGGTGGCTCAATGGCAACGCCGACTGGTTTGTGAAGTATATGACGTCTCAATACGCTCCACGATGCATTTAGTACGAGTGGAAACAACCAACTACTACCAGGGGAACTTGAATAGACCTCGTCTTTGCTAATTTTTCGCTAGATAGTTCACTAGATTTTAAAGAAGAGCCATTGGCTACACATTTTACGAACCCCGAAGCAGTAATAATAAAAGGCAAAACGATGTGCACAACTCCACACGATACACCATTTAAGATGAATAAAGATATTATGTAACTCTTGAGCTCGTCCAGCACCCAGAAAACTCCGGCTACCACTCGCAGTCACTTTAAGTGTTTCCACTAGCCTGTCCACTCAGATACATGTCACGGTAGATACGTGTCAGGGTAGATACATGTCACGGTAGATACATGTCACGGTAGATACATGTCACGGTAGATTTGCGGTAACACCGAAAAATCTCACCACTCCACCTACTCATCATTCTTTACTTCGTAAAGGTGCAGTAATTTTTCTTTTAATAAAGAAACTCGTTAGCAGACGCTGCCTGCATCAGCGTTTACCCTCGTGGGCGAGGGCACTTTCTGATCCCTTGCATGTGACTGGCAGTTTAGGGTTCATCGCAGTAAGAGCGTTTGTACAGTGAACTCGCCACACAGTGATCGCCACACAGTGATCGCCACACAGTGTCTCGCCACACAGTGATCGTGGAGGTGGTATATCTAAAAAAAAATCTCAGCATATCCATGGAGTGAATAATGATTAGTGGGGAGAAGCGTCCGTCAGTACGCCAGTGCTTCCGTGCGTCTGTCCGAGTGTCCGTCCATCCGTCTGTGCGTCTGCGTGTCCGTCCAACTGTCCACATTGCCCCACTCATCATCATTAACCTTGTGGATATGCTGTGATATTCTTTAAGTGCGCACGTGGCTTTGTGACTAGCTACGCTTCTACGATGCTTTTAAACGAGTAAAAACTACATCGTGAAAGCTCTTCTTGACATTTTAATATGTTAAGTAGTATTCTATAATAGGTGATCGTAGTTTCGAAATTCATGCAGTAATCGTGTCAACCATGCGTGTAATTGAAAACCTCCTTATAACTTATTTTTATCACTGATTTCTTTCGGCTGCTCAGGTGTGAGCCATAGTTTGCGAGCCTTCCGAAACGATTTACGCGTTACGATTGGAAGGCAGGGGCGATAAATCTGTTTAGAGACACTCGCATAGTTATGGTACGAAGGAAACAAAGAGAAACATAGAAATCCGGGAAGTTAACCAGAAATACTTGCTTTGGCTACCCTACACTCGGGGATTTCGGAAGGGTATACAAAAATGAGAAAGAGAGAGGAGGGAAGAGATGAAAAAATAAAGCGAGAGGTCACCAACTTACTGCAGCGTGTAGAACTCCACCGCAAGTCATAGGTGTTCTCACGAGCCCGTCGTCCTGTAGGCTTCACTGACACTTATAAGGCGGGGGGCAAAAAAAGAACGGGAGCTCCACCGCTGTGAAACCCGAAAAAGTGCATAGCACGGGCGCCCAGTGATTCCCGTTCATAGAGTTCACACTGCTCCGCTTACCAAACCGTACCAAGCCGTCGATGACGTCAGTGTTTAAGGTAAGCATGTACAGTTTTTCCCCTGCGCGTGCAGATTGTTTTTATGGACATTCGTAAACTCGGCGTGCGACATATGCATAACTTTTTGCGGTGCTTCATCGACTGCCTGCTTGTTATATCGGCTTATATATGCGTCGTTTGAAGCGTGTTTTGCGAGGTTGTTTCCCCCATCATAAGTAGCACTGTGGTGCTATGAAGGCGCATTCTGTCGCTCGGCGAGGTGATGGTGCCCTCTCTTGCGTGGCTCTGGAGTCAGCCACAGGTTTTTGAAACGTCTTGAGCGATTTCTAGTTAATCATAGAGAATAGCTCTTGGTTATTTCTGTTAATTATATTGTTTTAGACCTTGTTCTTGTTTTAACAAGGGTTTGAGCATTGGTAGCCCTGTCAAGGCCAGTATTGAGCGCTTTACTGCTAGCGTGATCACGCCGTATGAGATGCATAGATGAACGGCGAAACCGGGCACCTAGTGCGTAGCGCACTTAAAAATGGGGGGGGGAGTCAAGTTAAAAGAGAGTTCCGAAAAGCGTCCAGTGCAGCATCGGTGATACGCTGGTACCCAATACTTTTTGGCTGATTGAGCATTTGCACCAAAGGAAAGAAGAGAAAAACTGACCTTCTGGCGGGTTACGCAAGGCGGGCTAGTAATCAATGGCTTAGGTGAACGAAATAATGAATTTCAAGGGCAGTCGTGTACAGCAAAAAAAAAAAAGGGGGGGGGGCGAAACGACATTAACAAAGTATTTCATGTATGCGATGGGATCATTTCACGGTGGACAGAGTAGGCAGTAGATCATTCGCAGAAGCCTTCATCACGTAAGGAACTTATGATACTGCGATGACGACGAGGTAATATATCGACAAACATTGAAGTTTAGCAGCCTTTTTTTTTTGACAGACCAACCTCGAATAGCGATTCCACAGCACGCGCAGGTCGCGGACTCGAATCCCGGCTGCAGCGGTCACACTTCCGATGGAGGCGGAAATGTTCTAGGCCCGTGTGCTCAGATTTGGGGCACGTTAAAGAACCCCAGGTGGTCGAAATTTCCGGAGCCTTCCACTACGGCGTCTCTAATAATCATATGGTGGTTTTAAGACGTTAAACCCTACAAATCAATCAGTCAATCAATCAGTCAATCAATCAATCAATCAATCGATTCCCCAGCTAAATAATTTTCGAATTCAATTATGGGTCGAGCGTGGTGTTTCCTTCAACATTGATTCACATTCAGCGAGCGCATTACGTAATAAAAACAAGGGGGGTTGACTGTTCTTTGGATTTCTGTGCATTTTAGCGTCTAACACAAACAACGAGCCTAGCTAAGTGTTCATAAATCTTATTGTGCATTGTTGTTCTAACGCATGATAAATTAGCGTGTGTCTGAGGCGCATACCATGAAGCTTTGGTAATTTTTTTTTACGTTTTGTAACATTTGGTACATCTGATCATTTGGAAAAAGAGCATGTACCAGTGGATAGCGCTTATGGCCGATGCTCCAGCGCGGGGCTGCATTACTCTGAGACAATTACACGGGGCTTAAATCAATTTAAATAAACCTCGCACTTCACTGCATTTACAATTCTCATCGCCCTTCTTATTTCGATAAGTTTCATTTGTGTCCAATATTATGACTACGTATTAAATTGAATTAGATATACATACGTTATCTTTACACCTTGATTAGTCTTCCACCGTGACGTTCATGGAAGTTATTTTGTGCCATTCAACTGGCACGTATGCATGTATGTTATTGAGAAACGACAGCTGTCAGAAGCCTGCTTGGCTGTTCTCTGCGAGGGAATTTTATTTCATGAATGAAGAGGCTAGCATAGAAGGAAGCAGGAGTTTTAAAATGAAAACCGGCGCCTGTTTTGCGTTTGTCAAAAACGAACAATCTGCCTTATGTAGCGATGACATTTGTTTCGTTTCAATAGATGCGACAGTAAGGTTATCGCCCACACCTGACGTACCCGAGGACAGCATGCGTCCAGGAAAGCCTGCGCGCCAACCTCGCCTCTCCCACACAAATAACGTCAAACGTGCCACTTCGTATGGGGCCATGACGTTCTATTCGCAGTTCTCTTTGGCTGTGTAACAAAACTCCCTAAATTCAGCACCCCGTATGCTTAGCGCATTTGGCTTTCTTCTAAATCCTGCTATCAATTCCTATGGACGTTCGTCTAAGCTGCAAATGTCACGGAACAATGAGCCGTCGAATCGAAGGTGTCTCACATATTTCTGGCGCTTTTCAATTCTCAGAGATCCTTGGAAGAAACGAGATAGCGGGATGTGCTTTGTGGACATTGTGTACGTTCAATGTGTTCATTATTTCGCCTACCTGTCTGAATAGCATTTTTCTGCTACGCTAAGTGAGAATTTCACCCTTCTTATGCCGTCAAGCATTTCCTTTGTTCAGAGAACGGCGCCAGAATTTCTTCAGACCATTGTAGAAAAAAAGAATAAAGGATATTCTTCGTGCTTGGTTGACACTGAAAAAAGGGGGCATTGTTGGAGATATCACGATTTAATTTCGCTGAACCGTGCTTGATGCCTATAAATGACAATAGGTGGCAGTTATTCATTTGGTACGTTCATAACCTTGTCAGACATTGCAGCAAGACGAGTGGGCATAGAAATCTTTGAATTTATTGTAGAGAAATCGTGCGAAAAAAGAAAAACCAACCAAAGAAGGACACATACAATACTGACATACAACAAAAGTTTATTCGTCAAACTACGCAACATATACATGCGCAGTTTAAAATGAAAAAAAAACAAGGCAAATAATTTGCCTAGTCTTTCGCGCTGTTGTCCTTTAGTGAGTTGTACCAACATGCCCAAGCAACCACTTTAGCGGCATATGCATTACTATACACACTTTGTTGTTCAGTTCCATCACGCAAAGCACAGTGCCGTTCGTCATTGAACTTTGTATAGCCATTATCCAACAGAAGAGCATTCCAGTCCCTTCTCGGTCCACACACACACACACACACACACACACACACACACACACACACACACACACACACACACACACACACACACACACACACACACACACACACACACACACACACACACACACACACACACACACACACACACACACACACACACACACACACACACACACACACACACACACACACACACACACACACACACACACACACACACACAAACACGCACGCACATACATACATACATACATACATACATACATACATACATACATACATACATACATACATACATACATACATACATACATACATACATACATACATACATACATACATGCGTACATGCATACATGCGTGCATACATACATGCGTGCATACATACATGCGTGCATACATACATACATACATACATACATACATACATACATACATACATACATACATACATAGTAATTTTATCCGAAAGTACAACGTTCCCCAACCATTAGAACTTGTTCTCCACACTCTTCGTTTGCTTCGTTTTCTTCGTTTGTTGTCATAGACACGAAAAGTGTCTATGACAACAGGAAAAAAATCTATTCTCACTTGTATTGGAGTACTGCTAAACCAGCCAGTTTTAGTAGATGCCCTTCACAGCACACGGACAAAATTATTGAATGATCACGGGCCAGGAAGCTATTGAAGTGAAAGATTTAGAAGCCTCATAAAACAAAGAAATCGAACATCAGCAGTGTCAACCCTTGTGGTACAAAAAAAAGTCATCCCGTGACAACGTCGCCATGCGGTGTCATCATAACGTCACAGACCACCGCGATTTGTGCAGTCACGACGCGCCGTCATCATCACGTCACAAAACTTAAGTGACCTAACTTGATGACGTCATCCCTTGATATCGTCATTTGGTTTCACGTGAGCAGATCACGGAGGCGCCGCGAAACGAGGGGAGGAGCCGAAAAAATTCACTCTTTCGACTGGTTGTTTTCGAGCGCTAAGATGCTTTGAAAAATGTACATAAAATAGCAACCAAGAGCAGCCACTAAAATTATGGGGCAAATACATGATCAGGAAGGAGAGAGATGACTGCATACACACTCCGTGTTCTCATTGTAGAGCCTTAAATCTGCTGAATTCACAACTTTAAAACACGGTGGAGGGCTCGCAAATGGCTGCCCGAATGTGCCGACAGTCTGTGATGCTGCAAATAGTCTAAAGCACGTTATGTGGAAAAGGCTTTCGGAAGAGGGTGGGGGGAGACCACTATATCTCCTGAGAAGAAGATAGATTTGGCCTTTAAGTCGTTTTAGGCGATTGCATGAGAGGTCCTGAGCATTGTGTCTTTTTTTTGCACCCAGTAAATCTGTTATGTACGTGAGCTGTAACCTTAAACTTACCTGCAGTTAGTTATTTGTAAGCTACTTTTATGAAATGATACGTTTGAACCGTGAATGGTGGCAGTTGGTGACGGTTTGAGATATAACTATTCCTTTGCGTTGTGTCTACAATGATGTCCAAATAGTTTTAGAATGAATAGAAGCTTACAAGCTCAACAATGTATAAACAAATGTAGGCACCTCCAATAGTGTAAAGATGAAAGCCATTAAAGATGTAATCGTGCACCAGTACTTTGAGCTGTTTTTACGTAGAAGAAAAAGAATGTGTTTTTGTGTATCACGGCGTGAGTTGATGCGGGCCGGTAACGTCAAATGCACCAACCCAGCTCTTCTCAATTCATTTACATACGTCCACAACATCCCTCAAGAGCGAAGGAAGAATTCTTTTTTCGGAGGGGATAGGATCAACCATACATCACATATTTGTGCATTTGTTTGTATGTAAATACGTGAAAAATTAAAAAAAATCTTTTGGAGGCGGTGTTGAATTCCCCTCCTACCCAATTAACCCTCTTTCCCCTCTGCTTGCTGCACCAGTGAAATCACTATTCGTAACGAAACCACTAGTTTGTCAGCCCATAATGGCGGCACGAGAACACGTCTGTAAAAAAAAAAAGTCTACAGGCTTTTGACTTCTGCATCGGCTTGGTGGAAGTCGGGATTACTTCAGCGAGCTCACGCACATATATAGGCCCACTCCTGTTTCGTTTTCTCAAGGTTGCTTGCTCATCGGAAGTGTGGCTATACTAGTAGCGCTGGTAAGTAAACAACTGAATCACAAAACAGTCAAAGTGAGGAGGGTTAGGGGGTGGAAAGAGGACTTCGATGAACCCTCGGGCGGCCCTAGATGACCGCACACATGTGCTTCGGTGACCCCTCTGGCCCAGCCCAATTTCCGGAGCTGTAGTCTGGTTGTGCGCTGCGCACAACAGGCTTCCGTAACTCCTGGGGTTCTCACCCTTCCCACAGGGGTTTGCGTTTGGGTAGTGTAAAAAGACACGATTAAAGTTGGCTGTGCAGCTCGAGATCGAGACGTCTGCAACACAAGTTACAGTGAGGAGTTGCAGACACAAGTTGCAGTGAGGAAAGGTTTCGCCATGCGTTATATAACTGTGGCCGTTTGAAGTCAGATAAAACCTGATCCCGATAAAACCAAAAAGAGAGCGGAGTGGATTAGGGAACAAACGGGGGTTAAGGATATCATAGTTAAAATCAAGAAGAGGAAATGGACATGGGCCGGGCATGTAGCGCGTAGACAGTATAACCGCTGGTCATTAAGGGTAACTAACTGGATTCCGAGAGAAGGCAAGCGAGTTAGGGGGAGACAGAAGGTTAGGTGGGCAGATGAGATTAAGAAGTTTGCGGGTATAAATTGGCAGCAGCAAGCACAGGACCCGGTTAACTGGCGGAACATGGGAGAGGCCTTTGTCCTGCAGTGGACGTAGTCAGGCTGTTGATGATGATGATGAAAACCTGATCACTTCAGGAAAGAGAGTTACACTGGTGGGTGGAGTACATCAGGCGGGATTTTCTGTAAAGCAATGTTACAATGCAGAGGATATACTACTCACTAGTAGTATTTTTTTAATGAAATCGCATTTCTTAGTCGGGTTATGTCAAGCATCTGGCGTTGTCCGCAGTGATGTCCGCGTGCTGGCAGAAGTTATCTTTTCGCTCTCACTTCCTCTTTTACAGCAACAGCTGTTGGCGCCCGCGCTTATCCTCACCCCTAGCAACCATAGCATGTGGTGCGAGAGAGTGTAGGAGAGGGTAGGTGCAGTGCAAGGAGGTTTAAAAAATGCTGAAGTGGAAGCTTTTGCAATGTTTCGCCAGCACCAGCAAAGCCAGCTTTTGCTCTGAAAAGATCTCAGAAACATGCTATTTTCTTGTGGTGCCCACGTAGACACACTTAGGCGTCAAGTGGCTTTGATTTGTTAGTTTAAAAGCTACGGTAATTATTAATTAAAAGATACCCGGAAACGTGTGCTCGAGACGCTGCTGTGAAACGCCAACGCCAAGCCGAGAACGCTGGCGCTCCACTCTCATATCCGTTCGCTAATCACTCTCGACTGTTCACTGGCTGGGTGCCTCTTAAGGCGATGGCAGAAGTCAGTGAAGGCGAATGTCTGACAGCAACGGCACCCTCTCTCCTCGCAAAAATTGCATTCGCATTTCCTTACGATTCCCTTCTGGAAGGTGGGGGACACTTTTCGAAAGTCTGCCCTTAGGTATGTACTCGCTGTTGGGCTTGTTGGTGAATGCCTGGAATCAATAGTCAACTTCGCATTAAAGTCACGACCACTTTGAATGATGGCATCAGTGATATCATGAAGGCAATATTTTGTTCGTTAGTTCTTTCAAGTTCGATACCCTGTAGGGTTCCAGCAATGAAAGCAGAGCGGCCGTTTTGTATCGACATGTGAGTGAACGTCCCAACGTATACGAGGGGAATTGCACACCTTAACCTCGCTCAGGCTTACTTCTCTGCCTTGTAATTAGTTCTCTTTCTGATTTCATTCATTCATTCATTCTTTTTTTATTTCTGACCTCCACTGCTGGCACAGCACTACAGGAGCATTGCTGCAACCGCAGCATCTGTTGATGTCTAGGACCCTGCCTAAAACCAAGCAAGATTTCGGCAATAAAGTTTTACTGTGAAGCCACAATGATGATAAAAAAATGTACATAAGGCCGCAACAATTACCTGCCACATAAGGTGGCAGGTAATTAATATTTTCAACCCTTTTCAACTGACGGCTGAGTGGAATGAAGATTATGCATATGTGCACAAGTTCTGAAAACAGTATTCCGCAAATATGTTTCACATTTTTGCGGAATACAGTACTTCGTCTCATCCAAAAGATAACGCGTTCCGACTGATAACACGCGTCAGCGTCTTCCTTTGGAATCGACACGCAGAAAGCGCCGTGGGGGAGCGTGCATCTTTGGTTAATCGAGCGCACCTTTCAACGTTGTCATTGACGCAGAGCCGGATGGCATGTCTATATTAGGCCGCGCATACCGTAACGTTGGTGCATACCACGTCGGAGCTCGCAACTAACGCAAGGCGTCGCCCCGCAGAGCAATGCCGGCTGCTCGAGCGCTCTACACAGACGCGGACGAGGCTCAACTCTTTCCTCCATCACAAACAAAGAGGTGGAGAGGGTAAGTGCGTAAACAAGGAGGATTAGGATTAGGATTAAGACGTTGTAGGTAGCCGGCGGATCTAGCCTTGCGTAATTTGCAGGCAATCGCCCCACCCGGTGTCCATTTTGCGGATTGTAGCTAATGTCCTTTTGTTTGTTTTTTAACTAAACATGGGTAGGTTCTTATAACGTCGCGCGTAGCACGACGTAAGTTTGCATAAGCTGGTCTCCTCTGTGCGAGGGGGAAGAGGAACTGCAGGAGGGGTCAGTCTAATCAACTAAAAAAAGACAAAATGAAAGACAAAAAGAAAGAGTAAAAGAAAAAAAAATGACATTCATGTTTCGAGAAATTTTTTGTCATTTTCGCAGCAGATATCAGTACGTCTAGCACAAATGCGAAGTTCGAGGTCGACAGAATGTGCCAAAGAAAAAAGCACTTACGGAAACCTCGCTGCATCCCCGCCTCCCCAGCGAATTGAATTCTTCATCTCGGACGAGATTGCTCCCAACACAAAGGCACGATCAAAAATACGGCGTAAGAATATCGCCAAACCCGCAAGCACATTCCCGCGTTTCTGCTAACTTGTGTGAGCTGTCTTGAAATGAACCGCGCAAGAAGGCTCTGGAAAAGAACAACCAAAGAAAATCGCGCCAACAGCGTGAGGTTTTTCCTTAGCTCGTTGAATATTCATAAGTCCTGCATGCCTTTAGATAGGAGAAGCGGCATGTAACCCGCTTGCAGAATACCTTTCTTTGCACCTTTTTTGTAGGAAAAAGCGTGAGCACCAAAGGGTAGTGCTTCTTTTTTTCTTCACTGCGTGATCGTCATCACAATCCAGTTTGTTCTGCAGAGAAAATGTATTTTCATTCATTTAAGTGAGAAAGAATATTAACGAGCGTTCATCATACGCCAAATAAATAAGGCTTAAATAGCCTGTGTGTGTATACGATGTTAAGGAAAGTCATGATGTCCTTCTTTCGAAAGCGTAGACGACTGCTCTACTGCCACTGTCGTTCAGATTGCAACGGATCGGCTGCTCAACCGAAGCTCGAGAGTTTGATCGTGGCCGCGATGGTCGCATTTTCATCCATGGAGTTGAAATGACAGAGGGCCGTGTGCTGATGATGCCAGCTAGTGTACGTTAAGGAACACCAGCTGGTCAAAATTTCGGGAGCCCTCCACTACGGCGTCTCCCAGAATCATGTGGTGTTTCTGGCACGTAAAATTTCAGATATGATTAATAATACATTGCAACGGAGACTGACTATTTAATAACTATGCGTACTGCATACCTTTAGTGCATAAGGTTTTAGGCCCTTAAACAATCTTTTGACATTACCATCAATCAAATCTTTTTTTTTTTCGTGATTTGGTGTTCTTTGGCCATCCCTGGCGCTTGTTGCATGAAACACCGCATATTATCTTTAACAATGATGTGTGCATAAAGTGTATGTGGACATACTGTAGTGCATACTTGTACGGCGTACTTTGCTATTTAACGAAATGACGATGAATTATGCGCCGTGGGTACTTCACCACTACACTCGCAGTAAGCACTTTAAAAGAGTTCACTACGAGCCCTAAGACTGTTACTCCTCCAGCTTACTCAGTGAGTGGGCTACGTGTTCCGTAAAGACCAGACGTATTATATCTCTGCTTCTTATTGCTTTATTTTACTCCACGTCCCAAAGTATCGTAACGGCAATTACCCATAAGTAATGGAAGATCGATACATTTCCAACCAATTGTTTGCCCCCTTCCCCCTTTCCGGCAGTTGTAGACGGTTCGGGCATGCGTATCGTAAGCAGAATAAACAACGTCGTTTTTTCGTTTATTGTTACTTTCGGGTTTATGAAAGCGCCATTCCGGCTCAAGCATTCTCACTCTTAATATAGCAACAGATATAACGAATAACTCTTTTCTGTAGTTTCTTTTAAGAATAAAACTGGACGCTTCTGTTGATCGGTGATATCAAAACGATCCCGCAGATCACTGAAGCAGGGAGGTAGTTATATATCTATCTAGTAAATGATGACATCAAGAAACCATATTATACTTCTAGCTATTCTTTTAATTTGCTTTTTATTTGGTTATTTGCGCCTGAAATGATTGAATGTGACGGGACAGGAGCAAACGCGTAATAGGCGCACCTCCCACGTCGGAACCGCCACGCTTCAACCCAAAGGCTTCAACTTAATGGAAGAACAAACGCGGTGGATTAGATCATAAAATGCACGGTTCATATATGCCTCGCGTGTGCATCTTTCGAAAATAGTGATCACAAAAAAAACAAGAAGGGTGAAATTGAAATTTTCATCGCTAGCTCGAACAGATAACTTTCTACGAAGAATGGCGATACTGAAGCGCTTGCGTGAGCCCGAAGGGTGGCCTATACTTTTCTCTTGCGTACTGGCTCACACACTCTAATGCACCCAACTGCAGTTTAATATTGTGCAAAAAGCGGCTGTGTATTTTTTCTCGTCGAATAGATTCACGGTGACAGGTCCATTTATCAATACATCGTCGACGTTATCGCCCCTTCGAACGCATGTACGAATTCACCTTGCCGTGTCGTTGCTCCTTTATTTATTATGGCACACTCGGAACACCAGTCTTCGATGTGTTTCACTTTTAAGGATGGAGTATTGATTGTACCACTAGAAAAAAAAGGTAGATACAGCTACGGTCCATTATTTCTTCTCATTGCTTGTTTAATATCATTTGCCCCTAATTGTTTTTTGCTTACGTAGACACGAGGACTACTTCTTTATTCTGCATGTAATTAATCTTCTGCGCCACGAGCAGCCACGAGGAACCATTTGGGCAAGCATGGCTTGGCCCGGGCAACAGATCATTTATTTTTTAGGCACATGAGATCGGAAAAATTGGGTTTTCGTACAATAGCTTAAGTTCCAAGTATGAACGGTTGTCGTTAAAAGTGCACTGGTTCTGCATCTGGCCGCAGAGAGAACGAACATTTCTTAGATTCCTACATCTGCGCATAGAAATTTAAATTAGGCCTGGAATAGAAAACGAAAACGAAAAAAAAAAAACCTCGCTTGCCACCGTAGTCGCCACTGTGCACTTCGATCATAATTGCCAGAGAACACCTGTCCGTGTCGCACGGAGTAATTACTCAACAAGACGAGCAAGACGGCAAGAATGTACAGCGGCAAGTTCTCATAGCAAAATAACTACGTAGGCACTAAACAAGCCAATGACGCTGGAAGAATCCTCCAGAGCTGCCGAGTGACGTGCTCATTAGCGTTGGTTCCTCCGTGTCGTTACTAATTATGACATTCCACTCCGTGAGGTGCGCGGATAATCACTCTCTTTTTAAGAGGCGTAACAACTTTCTCGCCGTGTTTGTGGGTTGCGCATAGAAATGACAAAGCGAACGCCACGCATGTTTTTCGTGAGAGGACGTGAAAGATGGAAGACGCACGTTGAGCACGCGCATGTCGTCGTTCACCCAACGCGTAACGTGGACTGTGTGCATGGTCTTCAAGCGCTCTGTAGACGCCGTTCAGCCTAACCCGACGCCTGCGAACGTGCTGGCAGAGCCGCCTCTATAGGGCTGCGGGTTTCTTTCAATTACGTGTCCCCAATTAAGCCGCCGGCGTGCCAGCAAGTTTGCGGTTTGCGGCCTAAGTAAGCAATAATGACGACAACATCCCGGCGGTCAGCTTTAATTTGCCGCTGCCCGCTTCCGTTTGTTTTGCTCCCCGAGCCGTTTATAATAACGGCGTCGGGCGTGCTCAAGGGGATGTGTACAAAAGGCGCGCGCGTGTTCGTTCCGTGCAGGCAAAAGGTGAGTCTGAGAACTATAGCACCGGAAACACGCTTCGAAGCGCCGTACTTTCGATGAATTTCTTTCGTGTTGCTGAGAGTAGAAGGTATGAGAACGCAGATACGGCGTGTATGCATTTTTAATCATAACGAAGACCGCCGAAATGGCCGTGCAAGTTATGAAAGCCATCCCGGATTATCACAAGTTCAGCACAAGAGTCTCAGGGTTAGTTTCGTAAGACTTTAGTGTGAGACTGTAGTATAAATAAAACCTGAAGCCCGAAAGAAGGAAGCACAGACATAATTTTTCCTACTGTGCTTTAGTAAAAGCTCCACGCCTCTGACATGCGATGGAGTTCTACACGCTGCAGTGAAATTACTGTCAGTCTCTCCTTTCTTATTTTTCTTTTCTCTCTCTCTTCCCTCTTTCTCATCTTTCTTGTCCCCTTCCCTAATCCTTCCGTGTAGGGTAGCCAACCGGATGTCTTTCTGGTTAACCTCCCTGCCTTCTCCCCTTTTTGTTGCTTCCTCCTTCCTCCTAAACAGTACTTTTTTCCAGACAGGACAGGGCACATTACTTTGCACACATGGCACCATAAGCTATAACGTATGTTCAAGGCGCCCAATTACGGTCTTGTGCACCGATTTCGCGAATGTAGTTGCTTGCCTGAGAGATGCGCAGAGTAACGGGTTCCCGTCAAAGAATCGCGTAGCTTTTCAGCTCATGTGCGCATGGTTGCGGATATCGGCACAAACCACTTGGTAACAGCTGCATCAGATACATCTACACCCGTAAGCAATTTCCCGAAGCTAGCTGCGACGTGCCTGTAAATTAGACACAGGCTTGTCTGCTCTTGCTTTAGGCCTTTGCTTGATGTTCACTACTATAGGCGTTGTTGAAATCACTAGCTTTCTGGGCTACATTATTTCTTGTTTTGGACCAGTCTAATTAAATATAAAGTAATGCCACTGACAATGGAAGCCGCCCGTTCAAGCCTGCAATTACGTTGTTTCGCACATAAGCAAATCTCATCAGGCACCACGAAAAAAAAAGGAACATTCAAGTTCCACCATGTAATGCGCAAACAAAATGATTAATGCGAACCTTTTTTTCTGCTCGTACATTCCCCTCCCCCTTTTTTTGAGATCAGTATTTAATGTAACCCTAAGCTAAAAGCGTTGCAATCCTTTTATAAGCATGGATGGAGTTACTATTTTCTTTCGCACAAGAGGTTCTTGAATTTTGTTTTAGTTGCTTTTTTTCCCTCACAGACTCTCATTTTATCAATCCAATTTACCTCTTCTGGCAATCCTGTTCAGTGGAGTGCAACGCAAAGGCACTGCTTCCGGTGAGTCAACGCAGGCTCTCGAAATGAGTCAAGACGGCTCTCACAGCCTCTAACTTAAAGGCAGCGTCAAGCTGAAGGGATTATTTGCACGAGCAGGAAAGTAGTCCTCGGCAGACGCTCCCGAAGTGCGCCAAAATCTGCGCAGTTCCTCAAATGCTTTCGCTCCACGGCTTCTGCGTCAGCGCTAACGTCGCCTCGTGAGCGATGTTCGCAAAGCCGCTCGTCGAGAAGGCAGTATGTCCGAAATCGACGGCGACAATTCCTTCTCATTAACGTGCAGCTGGCTCAGCTTCCCGCAAATGGAGACACGTGACGTTCTCTAAACCTGAAGCTACCCTGCAGAGCAAGCGTTGTTGCCTTTATATGGTCCGCAGACCTTCGATATTCATCATTACTTCCAGCCTATCAGAATGAATCTCTACTTCCGGATGATGACACTACCCCCGCTGATCTCCAGAATGAGCGGATTTCATTTTATGCCTGCAAACTTAACAGTCAATTTCGTCACCCCATCTCACTCGCTGCATGCCTCCCTCGGCTGTATTTCCCATGGCTAGAACAAGTTAAACTACAAAGTATGGAGTGAGAGAAAGATAGAATAAATTGAGAAAGGCAGGGAGGTGAACCAGGACAGTAGTATCCGGTTTGCTACCCTGCACTAAGGGGAGGGGAAAATGAGAAGGGAAGCGGAGGGAAAATCAGGCACGTGAAAAAAAACAGAATCAATAAGACACTAACATGCAAAAATAGTTAATAAGGCCTTGATTGATTTTGCTGTGCGAAGACAAATCGAGCACTGACTGTTCTGAGAATGGTGAGTCGTCAAGGTGGCACAGGCTACAGCTAACTGCTGCGTTAGAACTCTCGAGTCACCAAAGTAACATATAGGGGTAAAAACAATGTCCTTGCAACAAGTGGAGTGGTCAAATTGGATGGTACAGAGTGAAATAAATTCTGTGTTTCTTTACAACAGTCAGTACTTGAGGAACCACTGTTTGTTTATAAACTACTAGTGAACTCCGTAGAAGTATGACCACATTTATTGTGCACCTCAATAAATCTAAGGCAGAAAAATGACTTCGTGTGCTAGCATGTAATCTCACGTTGGACTTGTGGAATTCACCGACGTATTCAAGTTCGCATCTACGTATTTTGGATTTGGAAATTCGATTACGGATCTTGTCAAAACTATCACGGTTTAGTTAAACCCCGCTGATTCACCTGTGGCTTGTAGTGGCATATGTTATACATTACTGAAGCAGCTAATATCCCATTGTGCATACTCTGCGGGTACATAGAAATCATCGCGCACCTTCTTGTGAGTGTACGCGCGTTAACGCCCAAAAAGAAGGCCTCTCAGCCACGATGGGTCAGTTAGACAATCGGCCTATATACAAAGCAACGTTTTAGGGCACTCGCCCACGCGGAAGTCCACGTACGCCGCAATGAGGGCGCTGCTGTGGTTTGTTGGAGGTCGCGGTTTCGAATCCCGGCTGCGGATGCTGCATTTCCGATGGAGGCGGAAATCTTGTAGGCCCGTGTGCTCTGATTTGGGTGCACGTTAAAGAGCCCTAGGTGGTCCGAATTTCTGGATCCCTCCACTACGGCGTCTCTCATAATCATATGGTGGTTTTGGGACGTTACACCCCACACATCAATCAATCAATCAATCAATCAATCAATCAATCAATCAATCAATCAATCAATCAATCAATCAATCAATCAATCAATCAATCAATCAATCAATCAATCAATCAATCAATCATGTGGTTTTCTGGAGAAACAGCACTGAAAGACGCGTCGTGACAGTCTGCCGTGTAGTGGTTATGGTGTTCGGATGTTGTCCCGAAGGTTGCCGGTTCGACTACCGCCGCGGCGGTCGCACCTCGACGGAGGCGCGATGCTAGAGGGCCGTGTACTGTACGACGTCAGTGCACCGTAAGTTACATAAGATGCTCGAAATTTCCGGAGCCCTCCACCACATACGGCGCCCCTCGTGATCATATCGTGATTTCGGAACGCAAAACCTCAGATATTGTTAATGACACGTTGTGGCAGTTCAGTGACCAGGTTCGCGTGTGGCTTCTACGCAATACTATAGGAGTGACTTTGCAGCGAAGCTACAGAGTCTCCCTTTTAAAGATGATAGCCTTTCTTGGGGACCTTGAACAAAAAAAAAATTTGGTCTGTCTGACTATACATTTGTCTGTTGTCCGCCCTTAACGATGCCTCAAACGGCACCAAACGGCCGACCCCATCCGCAGCGCCAACCAATTTCGCTCAAGATTTAGCGTTAATAGTTGTGCGATTGTCAACTAAAAAGCAATTATTGCGCATATCTGAGGCGTCATAACAACACGCCGATGTTTTGTGTGTCTGCCCTTATACTAGGAGAGGCACACACAAGTAACTCTAAGGATTGTAGCATTTATCGCGCTGCGCTGACAGTGCAACGCGATGCTCAAGAAGGTAAGTGTTTCCAACGCTTTGCTACGACTACACGGTGGTGGCACCTGCCCGTCGCTTTGCGTTCTACACCTTATCACTTCCGAGACAGGCGCGCACCTTTCTCTGCGGACATGAACGCCTTCGTTTTGGAAGATAACTGCCAGATGGTGCTCAAGTCTAACGTTCCTCGATGCGCTCGAGGCACTCTAACGCCGTGCCTCCAGAACACAATTCACCGATTTTCATGCGTAGAACATCAAATAAACGTTTTGTTCACTCTCTCCGGACGCAAGACTATCGTCTTTCGACGACATTTGCAGTGTAACATGCAGATTCGGGGCCAACGTTTTTTTTTTTATTCTTAAACATCCCCTTTTTCCTTTCTTATACTACCTCCCTCTCTCAATGGGCGGCGCGTTTTTCGTTTTATTTTTTGCTGCTATGGAAATGCATTTATGGCTGAGAATGAAATCCGTGTCCTCGAGCTCCTTCGCGAGACACCTACAAGTCAAACAAATCAGAATGAGCTATACGGATGGTGGCTCTATACGGCTGAAAGATGTAGCGCTCGGCAAGCGATCGCAAGATGGACAAAGTTAGAAAGCCGAGATAGAAGCACGTACGAGGCTCACTGGAGCGGCTTAGCTGCTCTGCTGTGGAGGCTGGGGAATCAATCGCAGGTCCTGTTTTTGAGAGAAGCATAATGCGGAGGCCACCAGCAATGGTAGTCGGTAAAATCAAATCAAAATTAGCTCTAATAATACAAATAAAAATGTTTGTACCATATGTTTGACCATATCGCCTACGTCACTAGTTGATGGATTTTAATCTATTTTCTCAAAAAATAACTATGCTTTTGTGTGGATTGTTATCTTGCTACATTTTTTTTTTCGCGCCGCGGGTCATTTGCGTACGCCATATATGTTCATATGGTGAAAAAATGATTGACTGGCACGCATAGTGCTCTATACACTCGCATTCTGAGCGCGTGGGTGCCTGAGCTGAACCAAACTACCGAAGAGAAAATTTATTATTTTTTTATAATAAACGGCGGTCGTCTTACGTGACAACCTTCACGCTTATTCGGGATAGAAATACTCATATCTTTTTAAATAACTTCATGTCGGCGTCGCCTTCTCAGTCGCTGTTTGTTCTGCGCTAGTCACAATGCTCGAGGAACGAAAAGTTACCACCGCGCTTTGATACAGCGGCTGTTTCAGGGTAGTATTCTCCACACCGCGCGCGAGCCGACGCAGATCGCCATGAATTCTGGATTGGACGTGAGTCCTCCCAAACCGGTTGAGAGGGAACGACAGTCTCCTTCTCGCACACCTTTTCCATTTTCTGTCTCCGGTATTCCTACTTGCATACGGTTATTTTTTTTTTTTTTGGGGGGGGGGGGGGGGGGCGACTTCTACCTACAGGCTGTGAGTGCTCTTACAAAGGCTGGAGTGGTCTTTCAGTTCCTTGCTTCCCAGTCCACTGCTTCTGTTCGCAGTATGGCGTGAAGTACACGCTTCTCCCTTCTTTTCCTGCAGGCACATCCTGCCATACCCTGGACTAACCGTGCTTTTTTTTGCTGCTTTCTAGTTCTGTCTCCCCGCCGGGAATTCCTTTTGTTCCGGCGGTACCCCTGCAGGGGCTTATGAATATTGCATCACCAGAGAGTGTGCGACGGGGGACCACAAGCGCAGGAAGCAAACCAAAATTGAAATTAACCCGAAAAAAAAAAGGGAGCGAGACAGACAGTGGGCAGAGCTATAAGGTTATGCACCGCAAGGTATACGTGGCTGAGGGGCGAACGTCGAAAGAAAATACGAGAAAGTGAATTCGAAGAAACCCCGCTCTCATAACCCGAGAGACAAGCATGGGATGCTTACTCTGTTGCCTTTCGCGATGAATAATGAACTTTTCCGATCCCGGTTTCAAGGACAAAAAAAAAAACTGCCCCACCCTAGCGAGCTTCCAAACCGGTCATATGAAAAAAAAAGAATGAAGCAAGATAACAATCAAGTGTGGCCGCACGAAAATCGGAGAGCCTGCCGTCATTTTTTGCTTACACGTCTTAGGTACTCAACACTCACCTAGAATACAAAGGAGCACGGGGAATCAAACTGAAAAGAAAAACGCATGCTAAAAAAAAAAAGTTTTTTCTTCCAAACTAGAAACGGTGGGGAATTGCGTGTGTCTGTCTCAGCGAGTGGCTGAATGCAATAATCATCAAATGAAATCAGGAAATGCTAGGAGGCTCAATTGATTGAGTTCAGAGTGGCGAAAAACAAGCCGCTCTTTTTCGCCGAAAAAAAAAAAATGTGCCGTGATTGCGTGAAAGATTAAGCGCTTTTTTTGAGGAGCAGTCTCTGTTGAATTTGGTGCAAGAAATTTTCCGCGTTCCGTGCTGCCACAAGGCAGAGCGCCGATGAGTAAATATAAGTAAGAACAGAAGATGGGAACTAATTACGAGTAAAAAGATAAACGAGTAAAACTTGAAAGGACGAACCAACAAAGCGAGACTGGAAAGGGGCATAGAAAGATCGCCTTGTTGGATCGTGTTGCAGTTTTTTTCTGGTTACTTATATACGTAATAAATAAAGCAGTAAATTAAATGTCTGCTCCTAGTTATCAGCGAAGAAATAAAAGAAAGTTTTACGGAGAGTGTTTTATTTTCTTCATTGGTAAGTATTTTTAGAAACATTTTTAATTTCTGGGAAAGAATTTATGTTACGCTGCAGCATAGCCTCTTAAGCTTAAATGCGTTACTGTTTTTTTTTTCTTGAGAGAAAATATAATTAGGATAAGGTTGCAGTGTAGCACCGGCCATTCTTTTCGACTCTCATCAGAGCACACACTGGTCACTTATAAATTATGTCCTAAATGCTTCCACAAGAATACAACTGACATGCTTTTTAAGATAAAAGGCTGCATAGAATGAAAGCAATCCTGATTTGATGTGTCCACGCGTACCTGTTAATAATCTAGAATGTTATCAATACTTTATGTCTAATTTAGTGTTTTATATACTTTTGTGATTTCCCCACAGGTAATACTCATGCGCTTGCAGAGCTGTACATGTCCGGCTTATGTTGGTGCAAAGTGGCGACAGATGATTTTATATTATAACTGCTCAGGTTAGGAAAAGGGGTGCAACTTGATTGGCAGTGCAAAGAACGAAAAAATCCTGCTTAGGTCGTACCATGGGTTCGGACGGTCGATGGCATCGCATATCTGTATTATTTTAGCAGGCTTGGTACTTGGTATCTCTATTGTTGCAAGAAATTTTAGTTTCTATTGTGAACGTAAAAAATTATTACACAAGTTAGGAATTTTGTAGAAAATCTTGTTGAAATTTTGCAGAGAATGCAAGCTAACGCAGTTGCTCCTGCAATGAATGCATGGATCGTTAAACTGTATGGAAAGACCTGAAAGACATGGGGTACCATAGGCGCCTCCCAGACTTGGACGGGCAGGAAGAAAGAAGCCTGCCTGCCACATCATGGACTCTCTTGACGGCCCATGGTTGCTCTCTCTTATTCGCACTTCTGAAGGTCGAGCATCACGTGGTCCTGTTGCAATTCAGTTATTTGCGGAAAAACTTTGCTGCGAAGTAACGTTCCCGAAAGCGTCTTGAGTACGTGCTACCATTTAGTTTCTTTTTTTTTTCATTAAGGGTGAGGCGCTTTCATAATTTACACATGTTGACTAGCAATTTCTGAGCCGAAAAATGGTTGTATGGCATCAAATCGTGTCTAACTGGCATGGCAGTCATGTTGAACAACATTACGAACATTCTGTGTGACAAATCGCTCGTACACAGGTGTAAATAAGTAGACAGGAAAAATCACTCATACTCACCACTCTGGTTTTTGTAGGAGTATTTACTCATGAACTCCGATCAGCTACCTTGATGTGGAGGAAAGAATAATATTCATTTTTCCTTGAATGTCGTTACTTTCGAATAGTTTCAGAATTAATCAGAAAACATATTGGCTTGATATCTGTCGTCAAAATGCGATATGCGGTCTATAGTTCTGGTGAATGATCAAGGAATGAGTGTGCGTCCGCCAATGCTCACAATCATTCCCGAATACATGTCATGAATTTATTCAGACAAGGTGCGATTATTCTGCTGATGAGACAATATTTATCAACGTGGAGAGGGAAGAAGAAAAAATGATCGAGAAAACCGTGATGCCGCTTTTTGATATCATACCGATACACTTGTGTACCTCTCTTACACTGTATTATTACGCGAACACATGAATATAAGAATCATTGCCTGGGCTTGACGTGTTTAAAATAACAACATGATCACAAGACAAGTCACAATGGCTAGCTGTTGTTCAGCTTCGATCAACGGGGTTCATTCAACGCGGGCATAAACTTGAGCACACGGGAGTTCTTGCAATTTGCCTCCTTCGAATCACAGCCACCATGACCGGAAATCGAGCTCAAGTCCACGAGCTTAGCGGGATGACACTTTCTAAACCACCACCACGGGTGAATTAATTACCGATTTAAGTTGTAGCCAAGACCACTCATTAAGCCTAGTCATGCATATTACACAAAACATTTATTAGGATCAGAATACGTTTACAAGATCAGAATAGGTTTACAAGTTATTACCAGTATAAAATAGCCAGCATATGACGGAAGCGAAGTTATCGCATTCATATAAAACCATTATTTATTCACAAAGCCCTCACAGGCTCCAGCCGGTGTATTGTGTGCTGTGGGAGGGGGGGGGGGAAGGGGAGAATTATACAGTGCATAATCACACTAGTTGAAGCATCAATACACAATTATACGTGTTACAGTGCATAACAGCGTTATTTATTCGCAATAGAATGACGAATGTCGTGACGAATGCAAGGATACAGTTCAGAGCTCTCTATACTTGGAAATCTAGATTTCCTTACAACTCAAGAGTGCTCTATGCTGTAAGAGATTTGAAAGACTTGCCTGGCGTATACTTCCGATGCTCCACATACGCTACCATCATACTGAATAGTTCATGATTAGATTGTGCTGTACTAGCTAATTGTCTTAAGCAGCTTTGTTCTCGTAAATGAAAGTTCGAGCAGAGTTGCGTCTCATGAAGCAACGGAAGGCTGCTCCGTTTTCTGTAGAAGTGGTGTGGGGAGGTGCCTAACCACCGCATGTCGGCTTCGACGACGCGTGCAAGCAGTCAGTGCACCACGGAATAGAGCGAGGCCTCCCAGCTCCAGCTTCCATTTCGCCCGACGAGGTTCTGAAAAAAAATGCGACGCTTATTGTAAAACTTGGGGCAACACGGCCGAGCCCTGCGGCCACAAGTCGGCCGGAAGAACGATGAGATAAACGTAATGAAGTTCTTTCTCGCAGCCTTCGCCAAACGGCTGCCGGTAAACTCCGACTGCACGCGTTCGTAAAAGGGCTGTACAGGAAACAAAACATGTTTCCAGGAACACATTCATTATCGCACGAGTCTATTTTACGTCTGTAAATATATTCACGCATTTTGAGTAATGAAGGTTCTTTTCGCGCAGAAATTCAGTTAGCTTTTTGTAAGCATTTCAGGCTTGCCTCTATTTAGAATGTTTCAGTTTTTTTCTCTGATCAAAGTACATAAAAAAATAAACGGGTGTTATGTACGTTTTACGTAAGTCCTCTGCGATTCCGTCTTGGTACATCTAGTGATAGCAACTTGTGTGATCTCATTAACATCGATAGTAAAGTCACGCAATATTGCTTGGCACGAAATGTAAGCAAGAGCTCTAGCGTCCACGGAATGAACTGTTGGTTCTTGCTTGTGCGCTCCACCTGGTTACCACTGATCGACATCAGCGTCAAGCAAATGTTTCAAAGACAAAAGTTGTCTTCCCAGCAACAGCTCGGCATTGGTTCGCGAACACATGACACGTTGCACTAACACCATTTTCGGATCAAATGTAGCTTTCTGGTTCATTTATTGTATATTCAGGAAAACACCATGGTTCTGAGGTAAGAGCTGGAAAACCAGCTAAAAGTGACAATTATCGATAAAGTACAAGGGATGGCGATGGAGTTAGAGTAGCCACATAATCTGGCACACGCCTTTTTTAAAATTGAAATTTAAAAAAACATGAACGACTTCTCGTCGTTGCTTGGCGACCATTGTTCCTGTTCACTCGGTTATTAAAAAGTAAACAATAAAAATTCGTAGTAGCAAAGTAGTCTTGCATTTGGTGCATCCATAAATTTTCGTTTTCACGCAGTCTACTAGCCCCATATGGCCGCAATGAACAAACGCCGTGCAACTCTGTTGCGGCTATATGCAAAAAAAAAAAAGCGAGACAATGGTGGTAAGGTTAATTGTCACAGGTCTGGATGTAATGTGCTTTCTTCGGTGCTTTTTTTTTTTTGCATGCATCAGTGAATCGTGTCGGAGTTTTCATCCTCACATCACCCTTTGTTCCATGTTTGAAGATTAAGCGAATGAATACAGCATACAGACAGGTTTCGAAAAGAACGAAGACCATCTCTTTGGTTAAAACTATAGAGCCTACGCCTACACTGTCACATTTATTGGCTGGCCATCGATCTTGAGTTCACGCTGGTTCACTTTAACATTTCATTTACTTTGCACGTAAACTTGATTCACATTGACAATCGTTGACAGTAATTCACTATCATTCACTTTAATTGATGATTTACACTCTAGATACCCTTAACTATTTCGTAAAATCATTTGCCATATCTTTAATGCTTTAAATCGCTTTGATTCAGATTTTATTCCCCTTTAAGTATCCGTAATACTCTTTTTCGGCGTGCATGTATGCGTCACGCAGGTCTCTTAGTAGCATTCATGTTCGCGATACCAAAGTCGTATTTTTTTTCTTTGCTCATCAGCCATAAGAAGCTTTTGTTTTACCAGTTACACAATTGAAATGAAGAGACACATCCTTGATTGTACCGCTCTACGTATATATGCTCTGTTATACTTTCTTTTCGATTGTTTTACCATCTGTAGGTATTCCTCAGCAAACTCCACATCTAGTTCGCACTCCTCTGGTTAGATCACGTTTTTCTTTTGCTGTCATGTCCACATGCTCACGTTTTGCCGCTACAGCAACAATTCTACGAATCAGTCGCGGACACGCCCTTACAGTAGAGTCCAAAATGAAACGACTCGTCGCATGAAGACTGCTGACCTGCGCTCGCTTTTTTCTATCAGAGCTGTGATCTTCCTGCACGAAGCCGACGCGAGGAGGAGTTAGATCAGATGTCAGTGCCTCAGAGAGAACTCGAAGGTGGCTGAGTCGCTAGCTGTCGTGTATCGATGTTTTCTGTGGCCTGACTTCGTTCGACCTTAGTCGAGTGACTAGCCGGGGATGCAAGAAAGGAAGACTGCTTGTTTTGTGTCGTCCCTCCCCTCTCCTGATTAACTCGTTCTCGGCTCTAGACGCTCGTCCGGGCAACAACTCGTTTCCCGAGTCGATACTTGCTCCTCCCAATTAGCGTCTCCCGCTTCAAGCACGGGGACGCCTCCCGGGGATCCAGTGATTAGAGCTCCTTCATTGATTTTTGACTCTGGCGAGCGCCAAGTGTAACGATTAATGGACATCATTTGGTTTAGCCCTCGTTCACCGCCTTCTCTTCTTGTGCAGTCAATGTTCAATTTCCTGTGTTCTCCGCGAAGTTCTACACGAGTGCAGTGCCGCGATTTGTCTTTACGCCGTTCTGAGAAAGCACGTGATTGTGAGAAGCCTGCAATCATGATTCCGCGATTGGGTCTCCTTTCCGTAAGCAGGGAAATTACGGAAAATGTAATAAGGACAAACAAAAAAGGCTGTTACTTTCCCTGAATATTCCGTAATAATGTTTTATGATAAATGCTCGTGACAGCGTAAGAGCTAAGGTAAGAAAGTAACTTATTGCAAACCAGCTTCTGTTTTTTCAACGGTAGCGTTTAGTCGCATCTATATACGGTGCTTCTTGTTCACTAATCCGCTTTGCTTTGGCAGGATGTAGTATTCTACATCATGACAAATCTTGTTCTACTTCAAGAACTCTAAGAGTATGCTGATAAAAATGCATGCCATCGTGACGCGATGTGCACTTCGTATATAGTTTACTGGTCTTGAGGCCACTACAGAAATGATGGGGTTTCTCTATGTTCTTCACTGTCAGTAGATATCAGCTAGGACTCAGAATTCAAAAAGTACTATTATACAGGTATCACTACCGAATTCCACGTAACGCGGGTGTTTACGTCATGTAGGGTTGATCAATCATTCCTGTGGATCTTGATTAAAGCGTTTCTTGATTTTCCTGGCCATGCAGGTTGCGCCTTTCTCACGTACTGCGCCCGGGACAGCGCCATCAAAGCACAGCATGCCCTCCACGAGCAGAAGACTCTTCCTGGGGTAAGTGGTGAACCCGATGAATCCGCAGTTTCTCTTTATCCTTCCTTTCTTCCGAATTAGCTTCACCAAAAAACAAATAACTCGCACCGCAATTCTCATTTATATTTCAGTGCTCATACGAATGGGATGTTGCTAGCCCTTTTCCTGGACGGCGCTTTTTTGCTCAGCCACAGAAGCTATCTAGGCGATTGTATTTGTGTAAGGAGCACGGTATTATGTCACGCATCACTAATTTATGAGGTAAAGCCGGATATAAATTCATGCGATAGCGTCCTTGCGCGCGACTGGAGTAGGTTTGGTTTCAAATAAGCGAGCCAAGTGTCATAAGACTCGTCCTCCAGAAATCGGTTATGTTGATTAGTCGGACTAAATTCCCGAAAGAAATCGAAACGTGCGCCGCTTTTGTATACGTTTGTATTATTCCAACGAGAGTTTTCCTATATTCATATTGAGCAGTATCGCGGGCGTTCGGCCATTAGTATATCCGAGTGGTTCTCATATCAACAGGGGATTCAATAATGTTACAAGAAAACGGCAATATATGATACCGAGGTGTTTATTATGTCTTTCATGATATTGACGGCTTCGATACGCAACTGGTATATGTTCTTAGAAGAAGGTGTCCAGTTTTAAATTCGCAGAATTTTATGACTGCAAATGAGCTATCAGCTTAAAACGTACTTCCTGGCTAGTCGGTGAGTCACGTGGCAGCGCACACCAGGTTACACAACAAACGCGAACACAAAGGGACGACACAAGAGCCGAACTTCAACTGATTTTTATTACGGGATAGAATCGCTTAAGTAGGCATGCGTCGTGCACATATGACGTGTGCCTAGTGCAACGATCAAAACCAAGGGTGCCTTAGCAGAAACCAAATTGATTATACAAGAGCATAACGCAGCAAAAGGTAGACGATAATATGTAACAACGGCACGTGTTAATACCTATATAAACTTTACTTAGAAGCTAGAACAACCGGTGGGCTACTAATGCATCCTTCCTTCCAGGGCATTTGTCGTCCATTTGTGTGAGTTTTCGTTGTATAACCTAGTGTGCGCTGCCACTTGCTGTAATGATTTGAAAAGCGCTAGCGAAAGAAAGGCTTAACAGGCAGCCTGGACAAATGACTACAAATAACTAAAACATTTTTTTAAAACATTTATTGGTAGTTCTTTGTCATCCGCTCTATCAAAGTGTCCGTTCTAGGGGTTCTTTTCCCGCAATCAGCTTTTACAAACATGCTGACTTGACAGTTTGT
Organism: Rhipicephalus microplus; assembly: GCF_043290135.1. NCBI lineage: Eukaryota > Metazoa > Arthropoda > Arachnida > Ixodida > Ixodidae > Rhipicephalus > Rhipicephalus microplus. The sequence continues at coordinate 31,817,040 of NC_134703.1, forward strand.
CTAAATGCACCATTTGAGGTCCTGCTTGATTGCGAAGATCGAAAGTAAAAAAAACAAGATGTCGTACTCACGCTGCATGGTGTTTGGCTGATGCACTAAGGTAACGATAACTCGCTGGAATACCTTGATCTGACTTAACTTGTATCTCTCGTTATTGAGACGCATCTGATTTGTTTCTAAGTTTGTGCTTTCTAAGTTTTTACTTTAATGGCGCACTTGTGCTAAGAAAAAAAAACTCTGTTTGAAGCCTTGAAAAATTGAAAAGAAAAACGTAAAAGCTGATTAGCGCGCAAAACAGTGCGCAAAAAAAATAAAGGGATAGAGAGAACGAAAAAATTGGGCTGCTTTGTGTTTTTTTTTTGTGCACTGCCCCTTCCCCCGTTTTCTTTTTATGGAATGGTCAGGTGGTTAGTATCCCTGACTGTTTCTTAACTGCATCTTTGGTACATGCGGTCAATTTTCATAGCGAAGTAGACCACTACACAACCCTGTTTACAATTATGATAAAGAAATAACTGCGGACCTGCATGACGCGAACATGTGTATAACGAAGACAAAGACAATAAAACAACCTTTGGGGCTGGTTTAGGTTTCTTGCACTCCCTCGCTGCCGTTTTCCGCCGTGCAGAAGGGTAAACGTAAGGCGTGATCGTGACTACATCGACATCGGCAACGTTACACACCATTAGCGATTACGACAAAGCAAGATTTTCTCTACGCGTCACTCTCATTGCTTTCTCGTAGGTACAGCGTGGTCAGCAAGCGTGCTGAGACGCACTGACGGGCACAGGCGGCAACAACTGCTCGGCCGAAACCGCATGGGCACACTGCCAAAGCGTATTTTCGTAGCGCAGAGAACTAATCGACGAAGACAGCGCTACGTAAAGTCACCCGCGCGCAATATTACGTCACATTGCCGGCAGAGTGAACCGTCACCTCCGGAAGCTTTTCAGGCCTGCGCGTCACGTGACGTGACGTCGACGACGTCACATCGCGCCGGCCGGCCGGCCGCCCTTCGCTGGGTGGCTGCGCCAGCCGCGAGCGCTTGCCGCGAGCGCCCTTCACGCCTACCGACTCGGGCGAGGTTCCTTGACACCATGTCCGCACGATTTATCAAGGTATCCATTGATTGTATGGTTTAACGCGCCGACGCAACGCAGGCGATGAAGCGCGCCGTAGGGGAGGGCTCAGGATCAAGTTTTACTACCTGGGAATCTTTATTGTGTGCCGAAATCTCGTACACACGGGCGTTTTTGCTTTTCGCCTCCATCAGAAATGCGGCCGCCGCAGCCGGGTATCGAAACTGCGCCCTAGTGCTCAGCAGCGCTACGCCTTAGCCACTGAGCCACCGTTGCGGGGGAACTTATCAAGGTATCAAGAAATAATGAATATCGTGAATGGAATAATGCGTATTTATTTATCACAGCCAGACGTCGTCTGTACAAATATCACAGTGCACATTGTTCTCGGTCCAGGCAGACGACAGGCAACACAAGATGTTGCCCTTAATGCTGAAAATATGCCAAAAGTACAAAACACAATATCTTGCCACATAAAACTCAGAAAACAAAACAGATTGTAACAGCAAAAACATCCCCGAGCTTTGGAACAGAAAAAGCACACTTTCATTTAAATTGTAGGTTAGAGGAAAACATACCATTCGTTTATCATAGTAGCAGTAGCAACACAAGGTATCAGGTTCAAACACTTGCCAAAAAATACAATACATAAGAACACTGGTGACTAAATTGTGGTCCACAGCATGATAAATGACAGAAGGAAAAGTAATTGTACTGCCACAGGTAGGTGCATGTCCTAGGGAAAAAATCAAACAAAAATCTAAGAAAAAACAAATCACAGTGCACAACATGTCTGTACACAGAGTGCACAAGGAAAGTGTACACAGCTTAGGTACCAAAACGGACTGTACAACTGCTACAGTGGACACCGAGGCAGTTCGAGTTAAAAAAAAAGAAAAAAGTACAGCACCTTTAAAAGCTAACAACTTGTAAAGAGATACAAAACTGGAAACAAGGCTCAAACAAGGGAATGTATTGCTTGAGCCAGGTGGCAATAAGTGCAGCGCTCCTCAGACAGCATCGACTGGTTGTTCAAAATTTCCAACAAGGAACTTACTTTTTGAACTGAGTCTGGTACAACAGCGCTACCAAGGTTCTTGATTGGTGAACCTTGATAGCAGGCAAAGACTTCAAGGTTTGCAAACACGGTCAATGACGCATTCAAACAAGGTTCACGATAGTCGATAATGTTCAAAAACATGGAGCACTCTTCTTTATGAATCACAGTCCACTTCGGAGACACTGACACCCCTTGCAGGCGAGCCCTTAGTTCTTCGAGGGACGAAAACCGGTCTCGTTCTTGCTCCACTTCATATGACGCCAGCGACTCTTCTACAGCACGGGCGAGTTGGGAGGCTTCTTGTCGGCTCCTCTTGGCGTCAGGGGTTTCTCTCGTGCTCTGGTCTCGCAGTGATAGGTAGGACGGACAGCCGGGAAATACCGTTGGGACAGATCCAGGACGCAACCGTGGTACTGGGAGTGCAACTTCAATAACTCTCCCTGTCCTTGGATCCGTCTACGATGTCGTCTTCTCAATGCATGAAGCGTCGAAATGATCCGCGCACACCTGCACAAACGTTTCAAGAACGTCTGAGACGCCACTTCTCAAAAGAAAAAAATGCGCTCCCGTTTGCATGACCGTGTTTACAGTCCGTGTAGCTAAAACAAAGTCTACCTACGTTTCGCAAGCATCTAAATAAAAGCGCTGCGCTAAGCGGTACAAGCAACATGAAAGGAAACACGGGAGCGTGATGTCACCGCACTCCACGAAGCGCTTCCACCGAGAGCTTGCAAGAATGGACGACACCACGGCACTGTTAGTGAACAAAGCGCAGCTGACCATCCTTGCTGCGAACGCTGCTGGCGTCAGCGCTTCGCGAGGCCCGGCGGCCACACGCTCAAGTATTTCCCATCATAGGTGATTTCTACCCGAACAAGCAACGACAAGCTAAGAACAGGAGCATCTCAAATTCTTACCTTAGTGCACGAAGTCGGCACGAAGTCCTTCCTAGGAATGGCGCGTAGCCATTGTTTGAGAGCGTCGGCGTCTTTAGGGAAGGAAAACACTTGTATCTTCTTTCCTGTTTTGTAGTTGCCGGTGCATCCGGGGACACAACACTTATTCGGCATTGTCGCATCACTCCAGCATCACGCACGGAAACGAAATTGCCGCAAAACAACAACGGAAAGCAACAAACGTGAAACACCGTCAACACCACGCCGCCGAACCGTCACCACCGCCGCTCGCGCTGCGCTCGCTGCCGCTGCGGCTTCCCCGAGAGTCGGCCGGCCGGAAATGACGTCAGATTGCTGGGCGCAGGCCTGAAAAGATTTTCCGGGGGTGACGAGTGAACTGGAGTGTAGCCGAATAGGGACGCGGGATTCGTTGTTTTATATAGAGCGCATGCGCAGCACGCAGTGATGTGGCGCCGCGAATTGTCATCGCCGCGGCCTTCGCCGTAAGTGAGCGACCTCGCTAGGGTGGTGGCATATGAACAATTGGGGCCGCCTTTTACGGGTCCTTTAAGGCATGCGTTCATTATTTGCGCACCTCACTATTTGCCTTACCTTAGCCTAACCAGAGTCTCAAGGAGCGACCAGCGATGTGAACGCCATTTCGCGCCATCGTGCAACTGTAGCGGTCTGTATGTGCTCACATTTGACCACCTCAGCTTGTGGCAGCCCACTTAATCTCGTCACAGCTCGTCATTGAGACAATTGTTCGTCCCTCTCGTTACTAGAGGGCTACGCTTTTGTACGTACTGATAAAAGAATTTGTCATAGCCGTGGTGTGCGGATAAATTGTTTCCATCGAGCAACCGCATTTCATTCGCATGGCGGAATCTCACCAACTCACGACATCATTATCTTCCACAGAAAGAGCCTTCGCAAATGGTGGCCAACACATCTGCTAGGAGTGAATAACAATGAGCCGTAAGAAAATGTTGTCGTTACGGGAAAATAATGCGCCTGTGCTGTTCTTGTTCTGCGGATCTACAATGTACATTTCAAGTTTCAGTCTACGATATAGACATATTATCATCGCTACGATTGGGAAAAGCCATCAGTTAATCAAAAATATTACCGAAGCATAAAAATTAAATTGAAATATCACTTATTTAGGAGATTCTCGAAGACATTTTGGTAAAACGACATCATTACTTCAGCGCATTCTTTGTCAGTATCTTCCGTCGTCTGCATGAGGAAAGAATCGAAGACACTAATACATTTTATCAATGCACCGCACTGAAATTGCACATATACCACTTATAAATACCGGCAAGATCGTTTATGTTGGATCTGCGGATATGCGAGGAATTACCAAGAACGTTTATAGCTTGCTGAGTATACCACAAATGCAGTTGATAACGCTGATCTCTTTTTAATGGACAGAATGAGCAAACTTCAGTGCGCATCTCTTGTGTACGTCTGATTTACCATTAGGTTGCCATTGAGTGATTGCGGCTGAAAAAAGATCGAGGAACTCAGATGGGATATAAATGGTTTTCATTATTATATCTGCTGTTATCTTCCCCGGTTTCTCATTTCTCGCTTAAGCATGCGAGCATGCGCTTTCTCGAAGGATATCAGCTTTAAAGTTGCACGTAATATTGTTACGACGTCAAAACAGAGATCTTGCCGGAGAGATTGAGACACCAGAAGCAGGTCGATCTTGTCTTGTCTTGTCTTGTCTTGTCTCCTAGGAGATCTCTTTAATTAGAACGCGCAAGCGAGTTCTTCTTTTTCGTCCATTTCGTAGTCCTTCGTGGCACATGCACAACTGCCATCGTCTTTCTTGAGCAAGCACGTGACAATATTATCCAAATTAATTGCATAAAAACGCAATACTTGGCATTTTCAATATTTGATTTTCCCGAACTTCGATGATGACCTCACGCATTTGAGTGGTTTTCACAATTTCACGAGTGGCACCTTATATATGCGTTCCTAACAATTTTTTTTATCTGGAAGCTGCCGTATGTGCTAGGTACGTCTATTTACGAATGCCATCTTACCTCTTCTCCACTGACACCAAGACGAGCTATCATGTACCGTGAAGCAGGGCCTCCTCAAGCTGTATTTACACGACGGGTGAAATCGCTGTACGACCCAGGGGATCGCGTTCTACGTCACTTTACGTCACCCAATCCCGCGTCTTCACTTCGGTCCGCGTGGAGCGATTTGTGAAACGACGGAAAGCCTAATCACAGTTGGGATCCTCGGGCAGCAATGCCAAAATCCTCGCTTGTAGTGTGAATTCTTCCCTGTCGTGTGAATGCTGATTGCGGAGCGATTCGGAACACGTCGTATGTAACGTGACTGATGCGTTCGCGAATACGCCCCTCGTGTGAATACAGCTTTATAGACGGTTTTCCGCAGCTAGTTTGTCTATGCAAATCTAGATGGCACGACTGCACCGAAGTTCCACGGCCTTGTCCTCGCTGGCGCGGCCGTGATGTGGTACGTGGCAGACGTTGCCCTGCAGCCTACGGCGAGAGAATGGGATGGTAGTGATTCTTGAAGAAGGAAACAGACACCTAATTTCCGACAGCCATAGGCGACACGGTGCAATGCCTAAGAAGAAAAAAAGAGAGAGAGAAGCGGGCGGCGTGGACTTTGCACTGCACCCGCTTTGCTGACCTTCAGCCCGGGAGTGGCACAGGCCATCGGCGACGGTGAAAATTTGGAAAGGAGAAGGCCATTAGATCACGTGTTCAAACGTGGCAGCGCCCGTTCGGCGCTGCGGAAAACCGTCTATAAGTAACGTTACCTGCATATAGACACGTTCAGTACGAGCAAAAATGTTCAGCAAAAGTTATACAAAAATCATTGTGAAGATCATAATTATGAAGATCATTACAGTTTTGATCACCTCGAACATATGTGGAGAAAGAATAAGGCACAGTGCTAACACAACAATGGGATCATCTGACAGCTTCCACTGGTAGATCGGCCTTGATTGGGGTTTAGCAGATAGAAAGCTATATTTGTTCACAGTTGTCGCTTTCTGAACTAGGCATGGAGGAAAATAACACGCTATAGAAACTGTTTGGGGTTTAAATATTCAGTAAATTGTATCTCTGTCATCACAGTCTAGTTATTTCACACTCTAACGCGCAGAACAGTCGTATTTTAAAAACAAAAAGCTGAGCTAGTTTTAAGCATTCATTCAAAAAAATTCCGCCATATCCACGAAGTGAATGATGATGAGTGGGCGAAGCTCCGGAGGTAAACCTGGTAAACCATGAATCCTCTGTACATTTTGCCCACTCGATTTTATTACATCGCTCCCCCTAGCGTACGTCGCCGCACTAAATCGAACGATTGCCTTCAACCAATGACACGCGCCACATGTGACATCATTCCTATTTTATAAGATCTCGCGTCTTTCATCAACTACAAGTACCGCTTTCTAGTTTATAACATCTTGCATCTTTTCATCATCAGCTACAAGTACCACCATCTAGTAAACACTACAAGAACTAAACGAGAGGTGGCTACATACAGGGGACGGTACCGCCATCTAGTGAACACTGCAAGAACTAAACTAGAGGTGGCTACATACAGGGGACGGTACTGCCATCTAGTGAACACTGCAAGAACTAAACTAGAGGTGGCTACATACAGGCTACAGGGGACGCACAGCCCACGCCCTAAGGAGCTTCGCCCCTAAAAGACAGGACGTGCAAACGCGACCACAAGAAAGAAATATTGCTGCAGATATACAGGTGGGGCATTACAATGTGCATCGAATCATGAATCGTGGCTTTCTATTATGTTCTACGTGACAGCCTACTTGTATTTTGTTCTTGATAACCTTTTTTCTATCTTATGCATTGATTGATGGTGGTTAAACGTCAACGTTTTTGCGGTTTTGTGGCCTTTTAATTTTTTAAAACTATATGCGCCCTACGAGCGCTCTGCAGATGGCAATGCACACACACCTGTGCTTCGACCAGAAACCCCGGTGAGGTGAGGCTCAACGACAATGGCTGGACATTGCTCGACGCTACGGTGCTTCATCCCTAAAAAAATGCGACAGCACAAACAATGTTTACGGCGTCGCGCGCATGTAGAGAGAGAGAAAGAGAGAGATGCTGCATGATCTTAAACCTCTTTCATGCGTAGAAAAATTCACAACTCCTGAGAATGGCTTGGCATCCCTTGTAGTACATAGAAGGTGACGCTGAGCGCTCAAAGACAGCAGCGCTCTTTTTCCACGCTAAAGGCCTGCCATCAGAATTTCGCCGTCGTCCGGATACACGCGCGGAACAGCTCGGCCGCTCGTATACAGTGCAATAAGAAAGGAGTGCGAATGTTCTCCGCGCCAGCACCACCGTATTGTTGGGATCACAATCCCCAGAATAAGGTCCTCGCCGGGGCACGCTTTTTTCACCCACTCTGAGGTGCCACTGCCGACAGGCGATTTTCTGAAGTTCTTCAACTTATTTGCGCTTCCTTTTTTTTTGAGGGGGGGGGGGATATTCCTTCTCTTTTGCGCGCCTTGTAAGCAGGAGCGAAAAGCGGCCTTGAACAAGCAGGACGCGATGAGACGACGCGCTGAGGCGCGTCCGAAGGCTCTGACAGAGAGAAAGGCGCGCTGCCCGCGCTCTCTGAAGGGACGACCCCACGCGAGACTGGATTGTGTTTGCCGACGCACGAGCCAATATTGACCAGGCGCGGCCGACGCGCTCTCCCTTTCTGGTGTGTTTTGTGCGCGAGAGAAGGGAAGCGCTCTGGAAATGAATCGCCGATGGACGCCACGATGCCAAATAGGAAAGGTTCTTCCTCAACTATGGAGCACAGAACACGCGATAACGGTCTAGCGCGCTTCCCATCGAGGCGTCCTAACTGTTCAAGTCTGTGAAGAGATGTTTGTGTGCTAATGTGCCTGGTGATGTGGATTGAACTCTTAGAACTGTAGAACGGGTGAATGTCCAATATGCTTCACCGAGTTGGTTTACGCCGTTTAAGGGGCCCCTGAAACACTTATTTGAGTAACCATAGAATTAATTCAGTGGAAAAGCGTAATACTTCACAAATTGAACGCCGCAAAAATTTTAAGAATCCGCCCAGTACGAGCGGAGTTACAAAGATTTGTCACACGCTGCAATCGCATTCTCTCTTCTCTCATCCCGACGGAAGCGCTGGAAGCTGAGCAGAGAGGGATGGGAGGGGCAAACAAAGAAATGCCACTCGCGCCTCGTGACCTTGAGCATTTTTTTCTTTTTTTCGATTACGCGGCTTTGTCAGTGCGATCGCGCGCGCATGCGTAGACAAGCGATCGCCTCTCGTGGCAACCTCTGTAACAACTGAGCACGCCATGTTCAAATCAGCCAATGGCAGATAGATTGGCTTACTCGGCTTATTTTCCATGATTTGTCGAGAGAAGAGAAAGCTATTTTTAGCTGACTTTGATTATTTATTGTGAATTCCAGGCCGCGTGCTTCACTATATTATTTGGCTCGCGTGTTGTCAGGAGCCTCTACTACCGATCGACAGCGTTTTCTGACCATGCTCAAAAAGTGTTGCAGGGCCCCTGTAAGGTGATCGGCGAACATTTTTTTAGGGGCGGAGCTCCTTATAGCGGCACCCGTTCGTCCCCCGTAGTATGTAACAAGTATAACATTTTGACCTCCAAGGTGGTGCCGGTGAGAGACTTCTTCTGTGCGTTGTTGAACAATAAAAAATAGTGCTCAATGTACATGTCAATGGCTGCTAATGGGGAATGAGAGACAGGAGCATTCGGCTTTTAGTTAACGCGCAGGCTGCGATCACCATTAGCAGCCATTGGCATGTACATTGCGCACTATCTGACAAGAAAGGGTGTCTACGTTATACTCGCTGCGTGTAACCTCCTTAGCTTTAGAAAGGTTTAGCGAGCGTTGAGCCGCAGTGCCATGAATACAATGAACTTGTATATACCATGAATGAACTCGAGGTGGTTAAAAATGGGAAGTAGATACGAAGCGCAAGCCGTAAGAAAGTAAAAGCCGAATTCTCCGCCTCTCATTTCCCATTAGCAGCCATTGACATGTACATTGAGCACTATCTGACTGAAAAAGTTTGCTACGTCATACTCGCTGGGCGTAACCTCCTTGGTTTTCGAAAGGTTTAGCGAACGTTCGGCCGCAGTGCCATGAATACAGTGAACTAGTATATACCATGAACTCGAGGTGGTTAAAGGTGGGAAGTGGACCCGAAGCGCAAGCCGTAAGAAAGTGTGCGTGTGCCACCTATCGTTTAGTCCTTGGAATGTTTGCTGGATGGCGGTGCTTCTATATGAAGAATATATGATGAAAAGATGCGAGATGGTGGTACTTGGAATGTTGAATAGATGGACGAACGGACACATAGACAGATGAATGGATGGACGCACGAACGGACGCAGGGGCGGCTGCATGGACGAACGCTGGGACGGACGCACGAACAGACGCACGCACGGACGGGCAGATGGACGCATGGACGGTCACACTGACGGACGCATGGACGGACGGAAGCAAGAACGAATGGACGGACGAATTCTTCGCCCCACTCTCCATCATTCACTCCGTGGATATGCTGCCATTTTTTTTTTATGAGTCGTCACAGCATTACGCGAAATAAGTGAGAACATACGCCTATTTTAGTTTGTCGAATTTCGTTCGACTCCATCAAAACGGGTCTCGTAGCTCTGATGGAAATGTATATACGTTAGTGTAATCTTCATTTTTGCAGAAACTTGAGTACGTGAGCGACCAGATCAACCCGAGTTGCGCCATTCTTTTCACTTCGCTTCACTTCTCTTCACTTTACTTCACTTAACTTCTCTGCGCTTCACCTTATTTTATCTTCTGAGAGTGCCCCTTCACGGGTACTACATAAGGGGTGGTGTTTAATAAAACTATACAATGATGTTTTTAATCGCTTTGGAACACATTGTGCGTTCTTTATTTTTCTTTTTTGAGGCCAGACTTGCTTCTTCTGGTCGAGTTGAAACAAAATGCAAGAAAAAAGGAAAAGGAAAAAGTAACAGGCACCTACCAAAGATAAGAATAAGAATACCAAAGGTATATACTGCCGTCACCACGGCGATATATATATATATATATATATATATATATATATATATATATATATATATATATATATATATATATATATATATATATATATATATATATATATATATTTATGTGACGCTACGATGAATGGGTAACGTGGCGTGGCTCATACTCCATGTTTATTCTACTCTGACTTCTTCCTCATCTACTTCTCCTAACCATCCCTGCCTTCTTACGTCACAGGATTCCCCCTCCCCCCGAAAGATGGCACCGGTTACAAGCTACAACAAATTGCAGAGAATAAACAAAATAATGGCCAAATTCACAGTTTGACGTCCCGACAGAGTTTCACAATTTCACTAAGTATTCAAGGCCGAGGGAGCAGTCCGGTGATTTTTATGACGACTCTGGTGGACGGGCTTGACTGTTTCGTTCCGGACAGAGCGGGCTACACATGGATACTGACAATACTGCTTGAACTGTTCTGGGGACTAAGCAAGGTTGGATCGCATTGTTGCATCGGCGGCGTCGTCGGGATTGTATTTTTCGTCGTGAATGGTGCAATACCGGTGCTTCTTGCTTTCGTGCTTTTTGACCGACTGGGACGAAGTGCCTGAATGCTTGCGGTGTGCAAGCAGTGCTTTTGTGTCTTTCTCGGCGTTTTTTGTGGTGGTGCAGTCGGTGTAATAGCAGGTGCAGGGAGTGTTTCTGGTGACTTTTCTTTGTGCGAAATTGCCTGACGTCTTGAATCGGTCCTTGGTTTAGAGATCTTATTTTCCGATGTTCTTTTATTGGTGAGTGCGCTTCCGTTGAATCCTGTCGACTCGTGTAACGGGTGAGACATGGCGCCAGTCAGAACACCAGTTTATTCTATACTGCTCAGTACTTCTTCCTTCTCTACTTCTACAAACTATGAAGCATGAACAAGTGGTGTCTCATCATAGGAAAAAATATCACAAAATAGAGTAGTTCCTTGTAACACGGCAGTTCCATGCACTTGCACAAAAACATTCACAGGGAAGGCAGTCCGGTGAGATCTAGGAGACCTCAGGTGGACGAGGTTGGCTGTTGCGTTCTGGAGAGCGTAACCATGAATTCGACGTGGAAAATGATGATGACACAGCCTGGATATTAGCGAAAAACGAACAAGGTTGGGAGTCTTTGTAGCGTTGGAAGGTTGGATGTCTAATGCGTTGGATTCTGAGTCGTGGCCGCGACAGATGCATTGTAACTAGTATGCGTGCTTTTTGAGAGATGGTGACGACTAAATGCCTGTGTGCTGGCGGCGTGCAAGAAGTTGCTCCGCGTATTAATGGGCGTTTTCCGTGGTGTTGTCGTCTGTGCAACCGCTGGCGCAGAGAGCGTCTGTGACGATGTTCCTTCATCCGGAAAGGTCTTTTTTCTTGAAATGGCCCTTGTATCAAAGTTCTTAATTTTTTAAGTCGTTCAATTTGGTAGCGTGTTTTCGTTAAAGTTTTCATTCGTCGTCGTTTTTGTCGGTGTATCCGTTGTAGTGTCTGCGATTCTTGGACTTGCTTTTGCTGGCGTTGCTGCTGTTGCTGTGAAACGCATTGCGGTGAGATCCCTTCTTGAACATCGCGCTCGTTTTCTTCACAACTTGATGTGGGGCCAAGTCGGCAGCTGGTAGTTTGTGGGCTGTTGTCATGCACTTCGGGCAATGAAGATAATGCTTCTGAATTGGTAGAAAGTTCTTCAGAAGCTTCTTCTACCCTGTTCACTACGAGAGGCTCTTGCGCATTGCAGCGTGTGACGTTCGATGTGTCGGAGCCTTCGGTGTTGCTTCCACTGTCGAGTGTGTATGGACTGGATGGCGATATATGAACCCGTGTGGAAAGAGCACGGCTCGACAGGGTTTTTTCCCGATGCGCCAGGTCATATATCATAAATACGGCGTCCTTATAAGGCAAATGGTGAGCGTTAGGAGCGCTTGAAGAACCGCGTGATGAAAACCCAGGTGGTGGACCACGTATGCGAGACGGAGAGTGAACGGCATCAGGTGGTTGGGCAACGTCTCGTGTCATATGCTGAAGCGACGACTTTGAAAATACCGGCTTTCGTGAAGGGAAACGCGCTTGACGGTTGGGTTTTTCCCAATATACGCATGGCCTTCTGTAAGTAAACGCATGTGCAACTTTGTCTTCAGCCACTTGCCGATTCGCGCTGGGCTTTCGAATGGTTGAGGACTGCTTAGGAAATCGACGATAGTGTGCGGTTGTCTCTAGATGGTTGGCAATGAGTAGGTCTTGGCTATAGTCATTAAAACGGGTAATCATCTCCTCTTTGATTTTTTGCCATGACTCGTCGTTCTCAAATATGTGAATTAGGTAAAATTTGAATGCCTCACCGGTGACGTAGTCGCTGAAGTTCGTAACCATCTCCCGTTCCGACCAAGATGCAGCGGTAGCGTGGAGCTCGAACAGGTTGAACCAGTCCTGTACGGGTCCATCGTCCGCTGATCCGGTGTACTTGGGGATGTCGAGGTCAGCCGATGGTTCCTGTGACGTAAGAAGGCAGGGATGGTTAGGAGAAGTAGATGAGGAAGAAGTCAGAGTAGAATAAACATGGAGTATGAGCCACGCCACGTCACCCAGTCATCATAGCGTCACATATATATATATAACCTACATTCCACATGCAAGTACACAAGCTGATAAAAGCTCTTTTCATTTCCTTGTTGGGTTTTTTCAGTAAGTAATGGCTGCACAAGGGACTCTTACATTTTTTTTAACAACGTGCGTAAATCTAACGCGTGCATATATATATATATATATATATATATATATATATATATATATATATATATATATATATATATATATATATATATATATATATATATATATATATATATATATATATATATATATATATATATAGGACTAATCGGTTACGGTTAGCACAGCCTTGTAGGAAATCAACAGATAAACATATTTTTGACAATTTCAGATATATTAGCAAATCGCAGTAGTGAATTAAACTAACAGCATATTTTGCTAGTTTTTCAGCGTATTGGACGTTGCTGATTTACTGCAATACCTGCTTTCTTTATTTCCTTCCATTCACGCAATAATTGTAATGTCTAACATATGCTTGAAAAGGCGTGCACTTTTGTGTGTGTGCGTGTGTTCAGATTTATGCTGGATAAGATAACTCGTTTTTCGTGTTCACACGTACTGTTTGTATTGTATTTCGGAACTTGAGGGTCTGGGCTTGCCTTCCATTACATCTATTGACGATTCAGAGGCCTGTGTGTACAGAGCTGCATCCAAACGTAAATGGCGTAAAGAGTTAGAAAGCGAATAGCTTCCGGCTGCCTTCCGGCGTCGAATAAGTAAGTGCTTCCTGCTTCTAAATAACGAATACATTGGTCGACTTCCTGCACGTGGTAGAAGCAGCCATCCAGCAAAGATGAGCTTTTCAGCTCACTAGATCAAGCCTCTCTTTGATGTTTCTCATAATCATATGGTGGTTTTGGAACGTTAAACCCCACAAATCAAATCAATCTCTTTGATGTCAATTCTTTCTTTATTCATTTTTTTTTTCTTATGACTCGGTGCGTTAGCAGCTGATGATTGTCTCCAAGGCCGGTGTTCAGGATACATACATCGGTCGCCTTACGTAAAGTATAATTGACACAAATTATCACCCAAGGCCAGCATTAACATATTATCCACGGCTCCTTTGCTCGTGGCTGGATTGTTGTTTTGCTCGTAACCTATATATGATGAGTTTATAGGCCTTTCCCTGAACTCTGCATCAGTACTATTCTTCGCCAGCATTCGTACGCCCCGAACAGCTGCTCTCGTCGGACCTTCTCACGTACAATACACTATTATCCGGTTGAGCCTCGCAAGCAGCCGGAATAGCGCGCTGCGAGGACTTGAAAAAGTGCTGTCGCGCCGGTAGGCACGGAAACGCGCTGAAATATTGAGCGTGGAGTTTTCAATGATGCAAGAGCGCGGCCTACGGTGCTCCGCTCCTATTTTTCTATGACGCGCCGCTCGGCGTGGCGCATATAAAAGCAGCGTGGCACGCTTGGAGCCTTCGTTGAGCCCCTTCACTTTCTCGACCTGCTTAGGGCGAAGTGGGAAACCCTAGCGGAGACGGCTGCAACCCAGAGCTTTCACGACGGCATCCATTTGCATCGCCGCTCGTTTGAGTAAAGTTCAAGGCCGACTCAAGGAGGCAATCAACTCACGTGTAGAGATTATCTAGAGTGTATAAGGGTGGGGTTCGATTCTGGCCGGCTTCGTGGAAAGTCTACAGAATAGAGCCTACAGCTCAGCGCTTGTCCGGGGCTCGCGTCTGTACGACGATGGATGAATAGGTGGTTGCTATATATGAGTGTCTCCTTTGTAATGAAACAGGGACATGAGCGCCACCAGGTTTGTAAAACAGATTTCCTTTCATGTTGGTCGAATACCTCAATTAAGTCGATCTTACTAAAGAGAGAGAAATATAAAACATGAATCCATAAGCCAGCTCTCTGCTCTTATTGCAGAATGCCCTAAATTTTACCCATTTATTTTGTCCTTCAGCAGTATTTTCCTGCCACCGATTTTCTAACTCTCTATCGCGGGCGTGTTCAGCTTTCCATTGTTGTTCCTAGAGAGAGAGAGAACACAAGGAGAAAGGCAGGGAGGTTAACCAGGGCTGATCCCCGGTAGGCTACCCTGCACTAGGGAAAGGGAGAGGAGAAGGAAGGTTCAGAGGAAGAGAGAAAATGTCACTGATTGGGCCGACGCGTAATAGTTTCACCATCGCAAACGATGAAACAAGCCGGTGTCTTTGCGAAAATGCAACAGTGCTTTCGTTGCCTTTCGGAAATTGGATGGGCAGTGCCATGGTCCCCATACTTTCTCGACAGTGAAATCACTTCTGTCCAGTTGATTTAAAACACTGCGCAGGTGGGGCCTCTTGTTTGTGTATGCCGGGCAGTTCCTAAAACACAATGCTTCGTGTAGGCTGATGTTCCAGTGTACACCCGAGTGTATATATTGACATTCAATCATAACAAGCTCCGTCCATTCCTTATCTTCCCTACGGCATGCACAATGTTATTGGCGCAATGGGACGGTGACTGGCCAAGGTCGGTAAACCCTACCTCGGCCAGTCGCATGTGCGGTAACCTGCGCTTAGGATTCATGGAAAAATTGCACGAGTGGGGTTTATTACCTATACATCACGCGCCGCATGCTTTCGTGTGTCTCATGTTGTTGGCATACGTTTGCGCAATATTTGTTTGTAATAAATACAGTCAGTTTCGCTCCACAAAATTCCTGTATTATTGACATTTGCAAGAGCACAGGATTTTCGCTTTGCACGGCACTTACGAGACTTATTATTACACCAAGAAGTATAAATAAAGAAGCATCAAAGTATTTTTTTAGTTATCTAACAAATGAGATACCACTGCACAGTGCATGCGTTAAAGTACACTGTTATGTAATCGCTGCAGTCTTTCGCAACCACCACATTGTGAGGTACGCTGTAGGGTAGCACGGATTAATTTCCACCAGAAGGGGAAGGAGACGACAGCGATGAAGAAGAGAACGTGGGCTGATACGCGGTGATGATTGATCCGCCCGACTCATGGCCGATCCCCCAGACTGAATAGGTGCCAGTGATCCAAGGGGCATCATCATCATCACCATACGATCTCTTGACTCTTCACTGCGCAGTGGCCAATTTCAACAGATCTACTGATAAATATTACAAAGTCTCTCATGCATTCGCCTAAGACAACAAGAACGGGAAAGCTATCCTCTTCGCAGATTGATCCTCCCTCTGCACTTAACGTGGCTTCGCATGGCCTCAAGCATCCGAGGCATTGCAAACTTTTTGAACCTCACCTAATTTCGCATTGTCTGCTTGATCGGGTCAGCTTCGACCATGCGACGATATCACGAGATGACGTGAGCGTGCGACGCCAATGTGACGTCATAATGACGTGGCGAAATTTGGCGATTTCTGACGTGACGTCATCGCGTCAGAATGTTTCGTGTCACTCGTGCAGACGCCGCCGAAGCGAGATGCCCCCGACGTCACCTCTCGTGTTTGACGCGGCATGCGAAGCTTTCTTCCGTACAAATAGAAACTGCAACACTCTCGCTGTAGCTCTCACGAACGGAAATTTACCATCACGACAGTAAATGCGGTCGCAGCAGCCAAGTTCGCCAGAACAGTCAAATATCGAAGCACGCTGCAGCGAGCTTATCGGACGCTTTCTTCTCGAACTTGTCTATCTGGGACTCCGCACACGGTTCCGCTGAGCGGGGATTGTCAACGTCGAGAGGAGAGGGCGGGGAGGATGACGCGCTATCCGTGACCGATGAGCTCGTTTACAGCCTTGTCGGCGCGACGTCCGCTCATCCGTGACGGCCGTAGCCGACGGTCTCCGCGAAGGGGGTCGCCCTCGGAATTCCGCTCACGGCGGAGGTTCCACCCTGCGCTCCGAAGTTTCTGCGGCCGCCCGCCCATTGATTACCGCGCCCGTCTCTGCGTCAACCCCCTTCGACGTAATTCCGTGCACTGGACGCTGCGCACGTCGAGGCCTCTTCGCTATTCGCTTGTATACGTATATACGGCCGAGAACGAAGGCGTTTTCTGTATACGCGATGAACTTTATGCGCTGCATCGCTAAGGGGTCAGTATACGTTACCGAACTCGTGACACTTGTGCGTCGTGGTGGTGTCGCTTCTCTCACGTGTGTCAGTAGAATCAATAAAAACTTGCCCTCGGGTGAGTTGATGAGAGTTTGGGCGCCCAGGCGGTATAGTGGTACACAAACAGTGAACTGACTCATTTCTTTCACTCTTAGTTTGCAGCTGTGCCAAGCATGCCTGTACACCAAGTATTATACCTAAATATATCAAAGCCGTAGTAGGCCAGGAAAACGGAAGGAGAAAATTAAGGCAGTTTCGCGCTAGTGATGCCAAGCCAGTTTAAACAGTGGAGCTAGGAGGCCTTTTTTTGTTTCTCTTTATTTTTTTCCTTCCTTTCTTCTCTTCCTCTCTTCTTCCCGTTTTCTTTCTCTCTTCTTCCTCTCTTCTTCCCGTACCATTGCTGTGTGCGTCTTTCTACCTCAATTTTCGCTTCCTCTTTTTTTATGTCTCCCCCTCTGCCTATTTTTGTCTTTCTTTCTTTCTTTCTTTCTTTCTTTCTTTCTTTCTTTCTTTCTTTCTTTCTTTCTTTCTTTCTTTCTTTCTTTCTTTCTTTCTTTCTTTCTTTCTTTCTTTCACTCACCCTACGCATTACATCCCACGTCGGACAAATGGTCCCAGCCAGATAGCGCATGCTGGGTGCGCATGTTTATCGACCGAAGACGAATATGAAGAAGAGCGCTGACCGAGTTACCGCGTTGCATAGCTGTGCCAGGTGCTCGGCGACACGAGATGCCATGTACGCGACAAACTGTTCGTGATGACGATAGTTTCCTTCAAAGTCTCGTAACGAACCTCCAGCGTAAACGGCTTCGCCGTTAAAGGTCGCTTACCGTCTCACGCTACGGCAAGACGTTACGTTTAACGAGAATGCTGGCAGGTTTTCCAAGCGTCGCACTTTCTTGTGCAAGCAGTATCTAATGATTCAAAAGAATTCGCGAGAGGAAGAAAACAGCAGAGAGGTTAAAGCCAGTGCGGACTACTATGTTAGCATAATAGGTATGCTACCCTACAGTGGGGAAAGGTATGTAGAATTTTGAAATGACGTGAAGAACACCCGTCTAACGAGTGCGCTGAAAAGGTGGAATGACTTACCAGCCTACGCAAGCCTACGCTCTGTCAGTAGCATACAGAGAGAAAAATCACAGCATATCCACGGAGTGAATGATGATTGGTGGGGTGAAGCGTTCGTCAGTCCGTCCATGCTATCGCCCGCCGATTCGTTCTTGCTTCCGTCCGCCCGTGCGTCCGTCCATGCGTCCGTCCGTGTGTCCGTCCATCTGTGTGACCGTCGGTGCATCCGTCCGTCCGTACGTACGTCCATTCTTCTGTTTGTCCATCCGTCCGTCCGTGCGTCTGTTCGTGTGGCCCTCCCTCTGTCTGTCTGTGCGCCCATCCGTCCGTTCGTCCGTCCGCCGTTCGTCCATGCTTCCGATGTCTGCCTGTCTGTGCGACCATCAGTCCACACGTCTATATGTATGTACATCCATCCGTCCGTCCGCCTATCTAGTGAACACTCCAAGTACAGCCATCTCCCATCTTTTCATCATGTATTCATCATATATAACTGCCACCATCTAGAGGACATTCTAAGCACCGCTCTTTCAGGTATGTGCCACCGGTGGCCACATACACCATCGAAGGATGGACAGACCCACACCCTAAGAAGCTTCTCCCCTAAAAAGAAAGGCAGCGAGTTTAACCAGGGCAGAGACCGGTAGGAAACCCTGCATATAAGAGAAGAAAAAAAAAGGAAGTTAACGAGGAGGAAAGAGAGGTCTGTGTTGTCGCCTGCGCTTGAAATTAGAGGCTGTCCAAGTGGGGATCGAACGCGAGTACCTTTTGTAGGGTACCCTTAGGAAATAGCAGCAGCACTTTAGTTGCCTCTATAGGAACTATGACTAGTGTGAATTTTGTAATTCACGTCATCATGTGGGCGCCAGCTCTGCAGCTGCAAATGCTCTGCGAAGCTTTATATTATTTCAAAATAAATAAGTAAATTTCAAGACACACTTCTCTTCGCGAAAATCAAAGCTATATAAAGAAGGTGCATTGGGCATATGCGTACATTGCTTGTTAGGTGCCATCATGAACGGCGGTTTTACATCTTCTTCGTTAATGGTCGTGTTCTAGAGAAATTCCTTAAAAAAACCAAGAAATGCTTGCGTCCTCTCTCCGTTAGGTTATAATATTTCCCGGCACATATCGAGGAGCTGTCAAAACATGTCCAAGCATCCTCGACTCAAGCGTCGGAAAATGCGCCAGCTACAAACGATATTGAAAGCTTCCCCGCCGACATTGCTCCGGTGGCGTGGCATATGAAAACTAGAGCGAACAATGGAGAACAATGGTGAATTTTATCATCGCTAGTGCGGAAGTCTTTGTTCACAGAAATATCATGGTTCTCGGCATTCATGCAGGACGCGTATTGAACTAATAGGAGTCTTAATAAGCGGGATGAGAGGTATAACTAAGAGGTTGATGGCGGGCAGAATAACAGGAAGATGGATGTACAATTTGCTGTCTTGCATTGGCCCAGAGGAGATGCAAATTCGAAAAGAAATAATAAACGTGGGACGACTAGTAGGAACAGGGGGCTTTTCAAAAAGAGGCACGCACCCCCAATGCACACATTTCTATCAATATATGGCCTCCGCAGGACATGGATGAACGGGTGAGAACATCTCTCACCCACAAGCTGGAATGATTTGTCATGTGGTGTTGGTCACGTACGTTGTTGTTAGTGGTTCATGAGGAAAAGGAAGAAGGCACCTAATTTCTGTCTGCCTACAGGCGACATGGCGCAGTGCCGCACGTACGTGCGACAGACATTAAAATATCACTACTGAGAGTGCTAAGGAGCATAGGTGTGCGCACGAGAGGGGCATGAAGGGGGGGAGGGGGTTCTCCCACTTTCACGGCGATTTATTACCGGAGGGAGAGGAGGGCGGAATCCGCACCCTATATTGATTTATAGTAAACATTTTGTGCTCTTAATAATATTATTGATACGGGACTTTTGTTATTACTAAATTTTGGATTCTTACTTTTGCATTATTACATTATGCTACATGCTTTGTCTGTCTGCTATCTGACGAGGAGTAGCCGGGTATTTTGTTTGTGCGCGAACACGCACACGCACGCACGCACACGCAAGCACGCGCAGTGGTGCGTTTTTCTTAAATTTAGTGACTAATAAATTCTTATATACAATGGGCATAAAAAAGAAAAAAAAAACTATTGCTTTCGGCATCGAGGCATCGCTAGATTAGCTAATAGAAACAGTAATATAAATTATACGGTGCTGATTTGTCTCTTTGAAAAAGACGTGTGCTTAGAACAAACACATTAAAGCGATGGTGACACGTATACGGTTTTACTCCAACTGCTCTGAGGCGCGGGACTTTAATGACAGTCTATCAGCTTCCCACGAACCACGGCTTTCCGGTATAAACTCAGCGATGTTTCTATTTAGGATTTTTAGCTAACTGTTGTTGGGCTCAGACAATATTGACTTTATTTCTCGTCAAGCGAGATGTATGTTTTGAAGGCGTAGGAAAAGTAAATATTCTGCGTACGTCACTGCGTTCTTTTATCAGCGCCACACTTGCATTATATATATATATATATATATATATATATATATATATATATATATATATATATATATATATATATATATATGGATGTCGAGACAAAAAGCACTACACGACAGCACCACTACACCACTCCTCAAAAGGAAGCCTGCCGAACTACGAAACCGCATCCCTCTATTGCGGACCCCCGGAACTACCTACGAACACGTTCGCCGGGAGCCCAACGACAAAGGCCTGCCGGACATAACTACAACCTGCGCACCTCATCAGTGCCATCCCCGCACCCAAAAGAAGATTTACTTCTGAAATGTAAGTCCAGCTCATCGCTTCTCAGTTGCAGTGTCACTTTCCTTAAAGTACGAAAACTTGCTGACAAACGAATTAGACGTGAAATGCATAAATCAACATTGCAGGTGTACCTTCGTGCTAAAATAGCCCCCAAGGGTATGACACTCTCCCTCACACCAGCCGCTACAAACCTATAGATGAACACGGCCAAATAACAGAAAACTGTCCTCCTTGAGGAATCTCTTAAATTAACAGAAATTTCTCTTAATCACAGTGATAAGCAGGTAAAGAAACTGGTCGCTATGACCAACACCATTCTCCGCCACAACACATTATTGAACGAAGAAATCACCCGATTGACAGAATTTGAACGGAATAAATACCAAGCCATCATGACCACAAAAATTCATAAACTCAAAAGAGACCATGTGCGCAACCCCGCGTACCCTGATATAGTCCCTTATCACTAAAACACCACCACCCAGGAAACCACTAATGGTACAAACGAGCACCTATCTAGGAACACATCCTGTGACACTGTGGTTGTAAACCTATCGGACACGAGCTTGTCACCTGACGAAGAAAAACTGCTATCTAAGGGACAAAGGTCTGCCCGACCACAAAATTTTTCGATGAATTCCACTTGCTCGGAGACCTCGATCACTTCGCTTGAAACTTAAGGTTGCGCGAATATTTCTTGGACAGGCCTTCTAACCACGAAACAATTCACCGTCGTAAAACAAATGATTGGACACCGAACAGTAATCGAGACAAGTGCCTGGACCTTTATATCACCGCAGTACAGAAAGATATAGTACACGAATACCACAGACAGAAAGGAAACCTAGAAAACTTGACAAAATTTGAAAAATTAAGCATGAGAAATCTGGCATCTAGGATAGACATAGCAATAAAACCCGCAGACAAAGGAGGAGCAATTGCAGTCCCTAATACAACCAACTACTTACGAGAAGCATACCGCCAACAAGACGACTCAATATTTTACGAATGCCTCCCAGGTGATCCGACAGACGAATACAAACGTATCGTATCAACAGAACTAAAGAAACTGTTGGATGCAGAAAAGATAACCAACACTGACCACAAACTGATGCGAGCAGCATACCCTCGTCCAGGTCGCTTCTACATCCTCCCAAAAATTCATAAACCTGATAACCCAGGTCGACCAATCATATCAGGCATCGGTACAATAACTGAACCCATATCAGGGTACGTGGACAAACTAATAAGCCACATTCAATGTGCCCTCGCGTCGTACATAAAAGAACACACATTTTCTTCGAGACATTGCAGGTCTGTGTGTGCCGAAAAACTTGTACTTGGTTGCTCTTGATGTCTCTTCATTGTATACAAATATTCCTCACGATGACGGCATAGCTGCATTATAAAACATGTACACAAACCATAGACAATCTAACACTCCAGATTTCTCTGCCATCGCAACTTTGACGAGGATGGTCAGCGAGACCGTTATGGGCACCAAAATGGCACCTAATTATGCCCACGTATTTATGGGAAAGCTAGAATCGGAATATATTGCACAAAGTTCCTTGAAACCAATGTTATACAGAAAAATCATAGACGACATCTTTGTTATTTGGACCCACAGCGAGGACGAACTTCTCAGCTTTATCGACACTTACAATGTTGTACATCCGAACATACACTTCACACACACATACTCGCAAGTAACCGTAAATTTTCTTGATGTTACCATAACGATCGAAGAAGAGAAGCTCTCTACAACCCTTTATCGCAATTCAAAGGATCGACAACAATACCTCCATTACCAAAGCGATCACCCGCGCCACTGTAAAAACAGTTTTCCATACAGCCAGGCTCACCAGTTTAAGCGAATCTGATAGAGACGCTGACTTTGACACGAGCTCACAGAGGCTAAAACTTATGCTCGAGAAACAAAAATACCCCCCACATGTAATTGATGACACTGTTCAAAAAGCGAGAAAACTAAAGCGTGAAGACGTAATTTGAAGCGACCACCGCACGAAGACCCACAACGAACAAACCTCTGCTTGACTTACAGCACAAACTTCCCCAATGTAAACGAAATCCTTAAACGACATTACAACATACTGGAGCAAAGTGAACGTCTCAAACGCGCATTCCCATCCGCTCCAGGCGTCGTTTACCGACGACCACGCAACCTCAAAGACACACTTGTCCTCTCTCAAATCAATACCTCACCCCCAATAATTCTTGCCGACCTTGTTTAAAGCCACGATGTCTTGTATGTAAGGCGATGCGAGAAACACACAACGCAGCCAGCACACAATTCAAGTTTTCGATTAACATACGCGGAAACCTAACATGCGATTCCTCTAATGTGGTATACCTACGCGAATGCAACGTGTGTAGTATGCAGTACATCGGACAAACAGAAACACCATTTAGGAATCGCTTCAATAATCACAGAGCCCATGCGAAATCAGCCCAGAGTCTACCTCTATCAAAACGTCTCAATCTTCCCGACCATATATTCGACAAACTATCAGTAACGCTCTTAGAGGCGGGATTTAAATCAAATCGAGAACATGAACAACTAGAGTCATAATTTATCCACCGATTTAACACCCTGGATAGAGGAATAAATGAGAATCCTGGTACACTTGCAGCAATTAAAGCATTAGAAAACAATAATGACAATAATGAAAATAGTAACTGAGTTCACGGCACTGCATCTGCGAAGGGCACTGGACAACCCAAAACAATTCCAAATGTAACTACTCTTCCTAAGTACAGATGTCATATGTTTTCTGTTTTTACTTTACTACCCAATCAATTGTTTCAAGCATGACATGCCCAACAGCAACCCCTGTACACAGTCGGGAGGCCCCTACTGCACGCGTAATCCAGAAGCGGGCAAGCAATTCGCATTGCGCCCGCTTGCCAGCCTCTGCGGCAATACGCGGCACCCCTCTTTCTATGACGAAATGTCGACGGGCACAGAGTAGTTAAATGCTTAAACTTCTTGAAAAAGTTCTTTTTGCACCACACTCAACCACCAGAGCCAGGAGGCGCCGTCTGGTCGGGAAGAACGCGTTAGTGAAAGGAAACATACACAGACCGCAGAGAGCAGAAAGGTGAAAAGGAGAAGGGGCAGAGAGATGGAGGGGAAGTGGAAGGAAGAGTGGAAAAGGGTGCCCCGGGGGGAGTCCACCTTATACTTTTTTTATCTTTTTTTCCTCTTTTTTCTTTTTCCTTTTTTTCTCTTTGTCTCTCCTCCTGATTTGAGATTGTATAAAGCTGAACACCAACAAACTGTACCTTCAATCCTGATGAAGGCCAGACTCTAGGCCGAAACGTCGAAATAAACCACGTTGTGACCGCTCACGGAAGGTCTACTTGACTATATAT
The DNA here is from genome assembly GCF_043290135.1 of Rhipicephalus microplus. Lineage (NCBI taxonomy): Eukaryota > Metazoa > Arthropoda > Arachnida > Ixodida > Ixodidae > Rhipicephalus > Rhipicephalus microplus. The sequence goes on from NC_134703.1 coordinate 31,841,126, forward strand.
ATTTATTTATTTAATTTTGTGTGTGTGTGTGTGTGTGTGTGTGTGTGTGTGTGTGTGTGAAAAATTACGCGGACCCCGATAGAATAAGAAATAGGGAATAAAGACTTTTGTTGGTTTGGCACTGTATATTTTCACTGACGTCTTGTCTGGTCTACATATACATTTTACATCAACAACGAAGTTTTCATCAACGCTTAGGCACGATCACGAGAAAAAACTTCATGCCACTACTAGCGAATTCAAAACTCCAGTGGTTGCCGAGTGGCGCTGATGTGCGATCCACTGTGTCGTATAACCGTAAAGCGGCAGAAAAGAAAATCGAGAGTGAAACGCGCGGCATTCAGAAAGAAGTGCGTCGATCTAATAGAGAGGGGTCTTCCGTGCCTTGCGCCTACTCAAAGATTTTGGGTGGGCCTTTACGGATGCACCACCCCCTCTCCTCGCTTTCTTTCGGCAGCGTCACGTTTTCACGACAGCTGGGCGCAGCCAGCCAGCGACTCTGGCATAGGTGCAAATTCGGGCGCCGTCTGCCGACGAGCGACCCGAATGCAGCCGCTGTCGTTCGGAAAGCTTCTTTCCTGCATAATACTTACTTCTCCATCCGCACTCGCTGTGTTTTGCTTTGTGCTATGGACGTGACCGTGTGTCTGTTTGTGCATATGATGATTTGCATTCATGTATGTGCGGAGGCTGTATAGCAAGAATAGTTCATGTGTTAGTGAGCCCGAGTAAACGGCGAACTGTCTAATCTGCGGAAGGTATTCATTGCACGCTCTTTAGGGCAAAGTTCTTCCAAGGAGCAAACTCCAGCCTATGCTGGTGTTAGAGAAGTTGTTGCACTATTTACTAACGTGTAGTCAACCCTGTTCTGCTTCAGCTGTACATGATTAAGCAACCTTATGCTGACCAGTCGAGAACAACCATCCGTCCGTGTGTCACAAACACTAATCGCTCTAAGAAATGAACGTAATGCAAAATTAATTACGATGCACGGGAAGGACCTGTGGGGTGGTTAGTTTTTAAATCGCGAAGCACGATCGTAATCTTTGCGTCTAACCCACTGGGCCACCTAGCTAAACACACGTGGTTGCTCAACATGAATACTGTATGTACCATAAAAATGTGTCACACCGGAAAAACTCTGCTGCCGAACGCAAGGAAGAATAAGAAAGACGCCGTGTGAACATAGGAAATTCCCGGAGAAGAATCTAAAGGCATTTTGTTGGTTCCTTAGCAGAAATTTATTTCTCTAAACAAATGCACTAGGTGCACAGAGTGCAAGTTTTTGAAATAGATACGTTAACATATCCGAAGCATACTTTTCGCTGTAAACAAACTCTGTACTTTTCATGAAACATGGGTTTTATATGAGCAGGACGTTTCATGGTTAACAAAATATAACAAGTTGGTGATTACGTACCACATTTATTGCTGGTAAATGGTGGTCAACTGGTGTAACAAAAACAATTAACGCAGCATCTCATGACATTAGACGACATACAGTACAATATCAAAACGTTTCTGAGCCCATAGCCATCGGTAATTTTACAGAGGTGCGTTGTAAATGCGTTAAAACGTTTTCTAGTAGACAGCGGGATTGCTGGCAATCATCACAAAATAAGACATTTATGAACACGCAGCTTGTTCCGCGCACTAACCTCTTTTCTCCCCTTCATCCCTTCCCCAGTGCAGGGTAGCAAACCGAATGTGCGTCTGGTTAACCTCCCTGCCTTTCCTTGCATCTTTATCTCTCTCTCATCTCTCTATTTGTGGCACGCGTTCGGAAGCGTACTGTTGGATTCCCATGAGCCGATTCATCCCCACAAGTACTCAGACGTGTTGACTGCTATGTTGTGCCGATTCAATTCGTTGATGACCAGACACCTTAACAGAGACATTGTTCATAGCATTTCGGGCATTTACTTTTGCGTTGAGACGGCGTTGTTTGATGTGTGCGTGTGAGCGTATTTTTACATGTGGGCTCGGGGTCATTGTTTTTAATGTATAGTGCTCTTCATTTCTCCTTTCTTAAGTTGTATGTTCAGTATTCACTCAATGGCTAAAAAGACGTCGGCGCCTTACTTTTGCACCTACATGTCCTTATGTATTATATATAAAGAAATAAAAAATAAATAAAAGAAATCATACGTAGTGAGGAGCATCTGCTAGATAGGCAAATTGGTGTTGCTGGTAGGCTGCAGTATGGAGGTCTGCGTAGCTATATCTGTCGGTGGACAAAGACAACGCGATCATGTCATAGGAGTTCTTCATCCCTTCAGGAGGCCTCGCGAGACTCATTTCGCGCATCATTACGATGGCTACGTTACGCAACGATATACTATTCACTCATATACTGTGAACTTTTACAATAAAAATTCTTTGGTGTTGCCACTAAGCTGGTTCGCCATAGTAGTGCGGGCTCAGCAAGCACCTCTTGGCAGTCCAGAAGGCCCGGGTCATCGCCGAGAGGCTCCGGCTTCCGGCACCTTGATGGGTTGAGCCACGTGCTTGAGCTAGCGAGGCCTCCGGTCCCGTTCAGCCTCTGCCACTTCTGGACCAAAATAAAGTCCTCACTCACTCACTCACTCACTAACTCACTAACTCAATAACTCACTAACTAACTCACTCACTCACTTACTCACTAACTAACTCACTCACTAACTAACTCACTAACTAACTCATTCACTCACTAACTCACTCACTAACTAACTAACTAACTAACTAACTCACTCACTCACTCACTCACTAACTCACTTATCGTAGCATAGCAATAGCATATTTCCACGTCTAGCTCCGGCAGCAAGTGACCGTGAAGGAATATTGACACAGGAACGATTGAAAAACGGTCTGCAGTCCACGCTGTGGCCACCAAATCCAATACAACATTGCGTCGAAAGTTTGAATGACTGCAAACGGCACTGTACGAAATACCTGGGAGCAAAAAAAAATTAAATGCACTGCCCCGAAATGTTATGTATTCGAAATGACATTGCTAACTGCCATGTGATGCTGACTTTGTGCGTCTAGCTATATATGTTTGTTCTTTTTCACCTATAAAACTGTAGTGACATCACCTTCTGCTTAGTAAGCTACAGCTTTCACTCTTTGGCATTGTTCATACGAGCCTTATGATGCATCTCGCACTTTTGAGCCTTGTTATGTGCTTTTCTTCTCCAGACAACTCAATCAACGTGTTGAGATGGAATGAAAGTTACGTCGGTGTAACAACATCAAAGAGCAAATATTTGGTAACACCATTTAGCGCTAAGTCCACCTCGGTGAATATGTAATTATGCTGCTCGGTCACTGACCCGAAGGACACGGGTTTGACCCCGGATGCGGTGAACGAATTTCAGTTGAGGCGAAAGGGTAGAGAGGCCTGTGTGACGTCAGCGGACGTATAGAACACCGCATGGTGAAACTTTCCGGAGCCCTACACTACGGCACCCCTGATATCCATATCGTGATTTTGGGAGGTAAAACCCAGATATTATTATTAGTCCGCTCTAACAACAGGTGGCTATATGTAAGTAAATGCAGTAGACTGCGGTGCCGTCAGGGATCTTTGGGATCTTTGGGATCTGAGTCACGTAGAACTTTGGGATCTGAGTCTTTGGGATCTGGGATCTGAAACTTTGGGATCTGAGTCACGTAGAACTGCGTAGTAGAACAAGGTGGCGAGCTATACAAATTCGATTTCAATCAAGAGGCATTGAAGAGCTGCGCTTGCACCCCGCACGCACAATAACTAATAGCGAGAGGGCGTAATGACGGAGATTCCGGGACCTCTTTGTGCCAAAGTGGCTTGGCGCGACACCGCCATGAGGCTTCTAAGTGGAGCGACGCTGTGCGACCTCGAGAGCCAGCATGGCGGCCGCCATATGACGTGCTTCCGCGGGAGCAGGAAGCGAAATCGGAGGCGAACCCCTGGTGCGCACTCGAGTTTTCCCGCCGGTGGTGCGGGGCCTCCCGGGGAACCCCGCACGATGTGGGGCCCGTCTCCTCGGTAACCAGATTAGGAAGCGGGCGCCCGCGCTGGGATGTTGGCCCCGTAGCGGCGAGTGCCACTTTTCGAAAGCTCTCCTATCGAGCAGCTATGCTGGGCGGCTCGCCATTCGCTTCTTTCGTTTTGTATTGAGAGCCTTTGAGCCGGCGTGTCAGGAGGCGTTTATTGCAGGCAATGGTACGGGAAGTAATAATGCTTTTTTGTCTCCCACGTACAAGCCTCTTTATATATATATATATATATATATATATATATATATATATATATATATATATATATATATATATATATATATATATATATATATATATATATATATATATATATATATATATATATATATATATATATATACCGGGTGTTCAAAATTAAGCTTTATGATTTTTTTAAAATTAGGCGCTCGAAGGCACGTGAGAACCACTTGTGCAAATAAGTTAAGCGGCCAGGGGGACAGAAAGTTAGATGATAATTATCGCTGTCAGCAGCCCAATTAACTAAAATTTAATAATTAACTTTTTACTGGCTGCGGTAAGTTGGCATGTTTATATTGAAAAAATGTAGGCAGTGGTGTTTGTACACAGTTTCAGTTGGAAGATTTTTTCTAGCACGCCTGTGTTCCGAGATATCCGGCTCCAAAGTTTAATTGTCTTTCGCACGATTACGCATGCAAGAGGGTGAGGGTCCGCGCAAAGCTCCTCCCTAAAGTGACGCATCTGTTGCGTGTGGTGTTTAGTGTGTGAAGAGGGTGGAAGCGTAGGCATAGGTGATAGCAATTACCCTTGCCCTCTTCGGCCGGCGAAATCAAAATGTGACAGCGCGGTGCGCCATGAGCCTTACGCATGATCCTGATGAACGCGATAACAGGAGACCATTTTTCGCGACGTTTTTTCGTGACTTTAGATCACACTGAGACATCTTCTTGTGAACGCGTTAGCAGGACCGTCCTGCACTAGGGTGCCTCCGGTTAGAGCACAGCGTCTCTGCATTGAAGGTCTACCAAGGAAATCCACGTGGAGTCCTTTCGAGCTAATATGGCTGCTTCTGGCGTGAGGTATTCTACCAAAGTAAAAGTAGACGTGGTGCTTGCAATGGCTGAAATGAATGGCAACGCTTCGTTAGCAATGGAGCTTTACGCGTCTCGCCACCCACACCGTCCCCTTCCAACAAGGCCCACTTTCACAAACCTGTTTCGACGCTTCTGCACAACAGGCTCTGTCCACCTTCCGAGACGGACCAGGAAGGCAATCGTCGATGAAGACTTTGAAATCGACGTTGTCGCGTGCGTAACCTCGATGCCAGAGCTCAGCATCCGACAGATTGCCGATCAGTGCGGTCGCAGCATCGGAACAGTCACAAATGTTTTAAGAAAGCACAAGTTCCATCCATATCACGTTTACCTTCATCAGGACCTAAATGAGGCGGACTTTGAAAGGCGAGTTGACTTCTGCAATTGGGGCCTCATCAAAACTGATCAAGAAAATGACTTTTTGCACAGAATAATTTGGACTGATGAAGCTCGGTTTTGCCGAAATGGAAGTGTTAATCTTCACAACGCCCATTATTGGGCACAAGAAAACCCACACTGGCTGAGGCAGCACAAGCATCAAGTTCGCTGGAGTGTGAATGTGTGGTGCGGCATACTCGGGGACAGGATCATCGGACCTCACTTTTTTGAGGACAACTTGAACGGAAAGATGTACACAGAAGAAATATTAGGTGTTGTCATTGATGATCTTGTCTGCAGTCTTTCCCTGAATGACCTGCGCCAAGTATGGTTTCAGCACGATGGAGCACCACCACATTTTTCTACCAGGGCGAAGAACTGGTTGGACAGACGTTTTCCACAACAGTGGATTGGGCGCGCAGGAGCGATGTTTTGGCCACCAAGATCACCTGACCTTTCTCCGCTCGACTTTTTCCTTTGGGGCTACGTTAAAGATCGAGTTTACGTAACAGAGCCCAGCGATGTTAATGACATGAAGGACAGGATAACATCTGCCTGTGCGAGTATTCCTGCAGAAGTACTGCGCCGAGTCATCGAGTCGACGCGACAGCGGTTCATGCTTTGCGTTGCTGCCGAAGGCAGGCATTTTGAACACTTTTTGGGGCATTGACGTCTTGAGAGGTGAAGAGTTTCGATGAGATTTGTGCATGACCGAAATATGCTTATGTAGCAGCAGGAAATATGCGTTAGCAAGGATAAAACTGTTTCAGTTATTATTGGTGGAGTTGTTGCTCTTGTTTCAATAAAAGTTACAGTACTCGGACATCAGCAGTCACGCTATTCGCGTAGCCCAGGCAACGACCACGCATGCTTCTCTAGTGATTATTACGCACGCGCACTGGCATCCAGATTCTCCGCTCGCACCATTATCTCGGCATGGTATCTGCCACTATCGTTAGAGGCTCTGCAGTTGCGTGTTACGACACTGGTTGCAAGCGTTCTTCGATTTTTGATTTCGACGGCCGAAGAGGGCAAGGGTAATTGCTATCACCTATGCCTACGCTTCCACCCTCTTCACACACTAAACACCACACGCAACAGATGCGTCACTTTAGGGAGGAGCTTTGCGCGGACCCTCACCCTCTTGCATGCGTAATCGTGCGAAAGACAATTAAACTTTGGAGCCGGATATCTCGGAACACAGGCGTGCTAGAAAAAATCTTCCAACTGAAACTGTGTACAAACACCACTGCCTACATTTTTTCAATATAAACATGCCAACTTACCGCAGCCAGTAAAAAGTTAATTATTAAATTTTAGTTAATTGGGCTGCTGACAGAGATAATTATCATCTAACTTTCTGTCCCCCTGGCCGCTTAACTTATTTGCACAAGTGGTTCTCACGTGCCTTCGAGCGCCTAATTTTAAAAAAATCATAAAGCTTAATTTTGAACACCCGGTATATATATATATATATATATATATATATATATATATATATATATATATATATATATATATATATACTTCGGGTCACAGGTAAGACATGTTATTTGGTGCTCCTTTAGGCGGCCATTTAAAGACGGCAATTTTATTTTTTTTTCCGTAGGAAAGGTCACTTTCTGTGCTGGCAATGCAAGATATGCGTAATCCGTATTTGCGAGAGGAAGTTTAACGTGGCGTAAGGCTCCACGCATGACAAAGTAGGTTGCAAAGGCAACGCTCAATTTCAGCTATAGCAGGATTGCTATTTTTACGTAACCAGCTCTTCAGAGATGGAACTTGCGTAAGACCTGATTCTGAGTAATACGCGCTTCTAAATGTGCTCCTCTACTTCGTTTCTCCTATCTTTTTTTGGTTTGCGGGAGTCACTTTACCGCTGTTCCGAGAATACTTGAAATGCGGCAAGAGAATTTGGTGCATATCTTGCTGTGAAATCGCACTGAGCTTCTGCGAAGCCGACGTCACTCGCTCGGAATGGTACTGCGCTGATCTTGATTGATCGCTTTCTTCGTACTGCCCAGTGGTAGCAAAGAAATAAGAAGACAGTTGTTGCATGTTTGAACATCTTCACGAATGACTCTTTTTCTCGCCCTACAGACGTCCGTGTTAGTGTACTAAAATCAAAAGGAAACAAATTTTAAGAAGACCGAATGACGCGGAAAGACGCGGTACGCTTTAGGTCACTTTTCTTTCTTGCATGGGTGCGTGCTCGTTTGCTGCTGACCCCAAAGGTCGTGGGTTCGATTCTAGCCGTGCTGGTCACATCTCGATGGAGGCAAAATTGCTAGTCTCGTGTACTGCACGATATCAGTTCACGTCAAAGAACACCGGATGGTCGAAATTTCCAGAGCCCTCCGCGGTTGGCCTTATAATCATGATCGTTGTTTTGCACAGTATACCCCACACATTATTATCTCGCATGGGTCACTTCGTTCCCAGTTACTCATCGCGCAAGAAGTAAAGCAACGAATGTGCGCGGAGAAATGAAGTAATAAATAAATAAATAAATAAATAAATAAATAAATAAATAAATAAATAAATAAATAAATAAATAAATAAATAAATAAAAATAAATAAATAAATAAATAAATAAAGTAAATGAAATAAAATAGTGAGTAAAATAATACATAAAATAAATAAATAAATAATAAATGAAGTATATGGAGACCTTTTTCAATCGTATTAATGAGCTCATAAAAGGCAATGTAGCCACTTCTACTCTGTTTTTTTTCCTTGCTTGTACCTATAGTTTAGTCCAGGACCTGTAGACATGTCCTGGACTAAACTCATCAGAACTTGAGTAGGCCGCGATACATTATTTAAATTATCGCTTATATATTTACCTTGGCTAGAACTACTGCACGCTTGCGGCACTAAATAACCGGAATCGACTCAGAAGAACTCGCCCCACTCATGAACACCGATGTTTCAGCATGCGAGCCCTCTGACGAATTTCGTCCTCTGCTCTTCTTTAACGTTCTTCCTCATTTTCCCTTTTTTCGTGAGATCTCTCTTGTATGATATATTATTATTATTATTATTATTATTATTATTATTATTATTATTATTATTATTATTATTATTATTATTATTATTATTATTATTAAAATAATAAATAAATATATAAAACATCACCTTTTATCAAAACAGGGTAGCCAGCAGGCCCCAGATCTGACTATGATGTCTGTCTTTCCGTTTATTTCCTCCTCCGCCTCCTAGAGCGTATTATCGTTAGCGGAACAAATAAAAAAAATGTTAGGCCTGCGTGGAAGGCACAGCACATTCACAGCGAAAGCTATAAGAGTAGCCTTTCAGAGCCTTTTCTAAATACTCTTTGGGTACCTGATGCAAGCAAACTTGCTTTGGTACCCACTACGGAATTAAAAATCGTAAGTTTTAGGTAGTAGGCCAGCATTCGCTATGTGCTATCCTTCGTCATTCTTCTGAGAAACGTGATATCCGCTAAACACTTGAAAGGAATTTTGTGCCAATCATTCATGCAGTGGCTGACGACGATGAGGAATTACGCCTGACGTGGGTATGCGCCACAGTTAATAGCTGACCAAGAACAAGCGTTTGTAATGGGTTGGAGCATTAGACGACCCACTCGTTACGCTATTCGCATTGTGTTCCTATACTGTTATAAAACGCTTTATTACTCATATTAACGCGATTCCTTTTCCGTCATCAAGCCTGCCTAAGGCAGAATGCCGGACTGGCACGCTGCAGACCCGGGTTCGAGCCCCACTGTGTGCCTGGTGTTTTTTTTTTGTTTATTACTGTTAATGTACTAACTGTTATAAGTAGTCCTTCTTTCCCAGAACTATTTCCGATTGGAATAAACTTCAGAATTCACAAGTTCTAGAGCCTTCTCTAAGTTTGTTTGAGTCCCACCTTAATTAGCATTGTATACCAATCCTCTGTTTTTTTGTTAATTTTTTGTGTATTATTTGTAACAACTTTTTGTACCCGAGAAGAAGAGCCATTTCATCTGTGTTGACTTGTACAGTTGGTTGTTGTAAACCATGTATCCTTTTTTATGCACTGTGACCCACCTGCTAAAATCCCTATCAGGGATTGCAGTATTTATTTATAAATAAATAAATAAATAAATAAATAAATAAATAAATAAATAAATAAATAAATAAATAAATAAATAAATAAATAAATAAATATTGACTTTCTTTCTGTCGATACTGGTTACGGGGCAGTGACGGCAGCGGCAGACAACTACGGTGCCACTCGTGACCCGTGTTTTGATCTCGTAACAGCTTTCGCTATAAAACATATCACTCTACGCATGTTAGTGATTATGGCGAGCAAGAAAAATGGTGGGAACGTCGCATCTACAATGTATCGTCGAATCGCACTTTAACCAGCTCTGAACGTCCACCGGGGATGGACCGAGAGACAGGAAAACATGTTCCGCAAGTCGCCCATCGCTGTCACTATAGCACGAACGTCACTCCGAATATTAACGAGCTTTCATTTCAAGTGACTTTGCGTTCAGTATCCTGGCGAAGAGTTCTGTTTTTCCAGAGAACCACCACTTCAGGGCTCGTTCGAATGCTGACGTCCGCATTCACACTTTACGCCTGAAGCACTAATGTATATAATGCTATGCTGGGCTGCATAGGAAAGTTTGTATAAGGCCGAGAATAATGATAAATACACGCCGACCATGGAACGAAAATAAGTGCGTAATCAATGAAGATTTAGTTAACCAAACTCTCCAAGGTGGAGTTGCCGTCCTGAGCTATATCGACAAGCACAGGAAAGAAGGAAACTTCGAGGAGATGTGTCTCTAACAGTGCAGGCCGCTTTTTTTAGTTTCACGGGCTGCCATCACGGCCAAAAGCTATACAGTGGATAGCATAGGCTTCATGAGTGAAAAAAGTTAACGGAGAAGAGTGAATCGTGATTGAGGTAAGTATCTGATCGCCCCTGCTCAAGCGTTGGTTACTAATAGATCTTTCTTTCTTTCTTTCTTTCTTTCTTTCTTTCTTTTTTTCTTTCTTTCTTTCCTTCTTTCTTTCTTTCTTTCTTTCTTTGTGTCTTTCTGTCTTTTTTCTCTCCTTACTTCTTTCTTTCTGTTCGTTCTTTCCTTCTTTCTTTCTATTTTCTCTTTCTCTTTTTTCTCTTTTTCGTTCTTTCTGTTTTCGTTCTTTCTTTATCTCTTTCCTTATTTCTTTCTTTCTCTCTTTCTTTCTTTTCTTCTCTCTTTCTCTATTTCTTTCTTTCTGTTTTCTTTCTTTATCTCTTTCCTTTTTTTCTTTCTTATATACCTCTTTATTTATTTCTTTCTTTTTGTTTAGAAACACAGATTTCAGAAACACCTGCGAGTCGTTGCACGGCTGCAGTCTTCTGAAAAAATGGTCATCGGGTCAAAAAAAAAAAAAGAAAGAGTTCCGGCTGGATTCGAGTCTATGTGAAGTGGCTGTTAAATTGCTTTTTTTTTGTTAACTTGTCTGCGATAATTGTTTGAGTTAACTTTTCACTATGAATTAGGCAGAAGGTTTTGAAGGTAGTCAGTGTGTGTACACAGCAAAAGTCTCCACTACATCGCAAAAAAAAAAGGCCAAAAGATACCTCTCGAGGTGAGTATTTGGCTTAAAATATTAAAAGCAAAGCAAACCAGAGTGCGAACACGACTTGAAAAGACTGCCTCTCCTTGAATGTGTCTTACTACGCAAAAAAAAAAAGTATTTCAAAGAAGGTGAAAGGTATGCTGCAAATACCGAAGCTTTCACATTCATCTGAAAACAAATGAACGGTTGAAAAGCCTGAATGAATAGATACGTAAAGCGGGTACAAAAAAGCGACAGCAAGCATCCATGTGCGCGAAGCCCGGTGGCGTAACCTAAAAGCTGCCATCGCTTATACGGTCGCGCTTCAGGCAGCCAGCGAGAGCGAGTCGACGTGTACGCTGGAAGTCGGTGCGCTACTCCAGTGGGGCAGTAAAAGCATTTTCGTATCCATTACTCACTGTCAGCCGGGGCGCCCACTTTGGCCCCGGGCTGGGTTCAAACAACCCCGCCCCTCTCGTGCTGTGCGGCCGCGGGACATTCGCCCACCGGTCGTATAGCGCCGGTGTCGCGTTGCCTACAGCTCCGTTGGCCCGCTAAATTCGGCTGACGGAGACAGGTCGCGTGCGGCGAAAACGTGCGGCGACTGGGAGAAAGCTGCAAGAGGACAGAGAGCATTTGGCGAATGGTGCACCACCGATCGTCTCCTCGCTTCGTGCCGCCGTTGCGTCGGTCGCGTCGCAGCTCTAACCCGTGTACCTCTTCGCTTACCCCGCTTTGGGCCCTTTCTTTTCGGTGCATGTATACAATTTCTTTCTTGCTTTTCCGCTCTGCTCCGGACGATTGACGCCCATCGCCGAGCTGCGCGGAAAATTGTGCAGGTCGATATTCGATTACCCCTGGCGAGTGATTGGTGGAAGGTAGTATGGAAGGGGGGGGAGGGGAGGGGGGGGCAACCTAGGTTCGAAGAACGCGCCCATAGACTTGGGAAAATGGGTCCGAGCACGACAAGAAACGAGGAAATAAAAGAGCAAGCCATCGCCCTCTTCGTGGATTTCTTCGTGAAACGAATCGGGCAAAACTAAAATAAAGAAGAGGTCCAGAGGCTGTGTTTCGGTTCCCTCTTCACTCCACGGGACGTAATTTTTCTCGGGCATATTGTTCGGAGCTCTGTTTTCTCGACAGCCTCTTTTGACGTCTCATACTTACAAGACACGCTAGGCATAATAGTCGACTTCGTGTATACCAAAGGCGTGAAAGGCTACTTTGGTAAACGTGTTCAGCCTCAAAACATTCGCATTACTTTTTTTTACGGCGGCTGTTCTAAGAGTCAGCACTGCCGCCAGTTTCGTTAGCCTGGGGTACTGCTTTGGCAGCGCAGTCAATAATCTAACGAACTGCCTGAAGGAGACAGGCCAACGTCCTGTACGATAAATCCCACTGTTGAGTCTGACGGCTGTTCTGCCTATTATGGTGCCTACAATACTGTGTCACTTCCTTACTATAGTCTTGTTGAGCATTGAAACAACACTTAGTTCTATAATTCATTCTCTGCGAGTCTCCTGATGTGTCGAAAACAAAGCCAGCGTTAACACTGACAGCACTGCTGAAGAACAACAACTTATGTCTAAACTGAGCACTTCGTAAGGACGATGGTGCCTTGGCAAACGTGTTTCATGCCTTTCTGCCACACACACACAAAGTTGCATTCCTTTTTCAAGCTGTAACTGCCAATGTGTGTGCTTTAATTGCTGATAATTCAACAGAGTTGAGCAATATTTGCACAATGAACAATAACTTCATTGTCAAGAACTGGCTCGTATTATCAGGGACACCTATTAGTCGTTCCCTCACTTTGAAAATAGTCTAATGCGTGGGCTTGATTTCCCTTGGAGGCTACAAGTAAGATAACGAATTTCCCGCTACAATGCAACTTTAATTTGCTTTCCCGGGTTTGAATAGCCTCTGGGTGTGAGATCTACACGGCATTTGCTGACGGAGCTTTGCATGCTACCCTTGCATGCGACCCTTTCAATGCGACCATTGAAAGTTTTACGTATACGTTTAAGCTAGTTTGAACAGCCAGGTAAACTCGTTCCGTTTCTATGTGCATGCCGAATGCACTGGAATCAGGATTCTTAAAGCATGGCCAAGAAATGAGTTTCCTTCTTAGTAAATATACTTAAGGCGATGATAGTGTAGTGCCAGCTGCCGTTGCATAGAAGGGTACGTCGTTAAGCTGTGGGCACTGACGAAACAATATAATAGGACGAACACCCGCGCAGTTGGTCGGAGTACTTGAGTGCAGATGAATGTTAACTCATAGTCAAGAACGATCGACGCGACAAACACGGGACAGAAAACTATGAGAATACGAGGATGGGCGCCGAGAACGGGCGCTTGTTGGCGGGCTTCCTTTACCTTGTGACGTTGATTGATTGATTGATATGTGGGGTTTAACGTCCCAAAACCACCATATGATTATGAGAGACGCCGTAGTGGAGGGCTCCAGAAATTTTGACCACCTGGGGTTCTTTAACGTGCGCCCAAATCTGAGCACACGGGCCTACAACATTTCCGCCTCCATCGCAAATGCAGCCACCGCAGCCGGGATTCGAACCCGCGACCTGCGGGTCAGCAGCCGAGTACCTTAGCCACTAGACCACCACGGCGGGGCCTTGTGACGTTGTATACATAAGACAAACCGGTAGGTGTATCAGTCTGAGATTGAGAAAACACTACACCAAATGTCACACCCGCGCCCTCTCACACAATAGGTGCGCATCGCAGGGAGTGTGGGTGCGTCCCTTATTTTGAAAATGTTAGCATAATCGCCAGAAGTAATGACCAGACAACTCGGGAGATAATGGAGGCTGTGCACATTTCCAACACTAACTCATGTATTAGTGTTTCATCTATCGCCCTGCAACAAGAAGAAGTATGTAAGCATGACAAAACTTTGCGTGTTGCATCACTTGGTTTTTGTGACTACGGGCCTTTATTTATGTGTGCGTCAACGTGAATAAAGATTAGTGGCGAGTCTGGCGCCCACCCTCGTCTTCTCATCGTTTTCTGTCGCGCGTTTTTTTTTTTTTCGCCGTTCATAACTATGAACTCACAACAACTCGCTTAACTGTCAATGATACGTAATGTTTACTCAACAGAAAAAAACATCACACAAAACAATTATTCACGCTAACATAAAGTTCATAAAGAAGAATTCGACAAATATTATCAGAAACGTGTAATTAAAAGGCCTCGGCCAAGGGAATGTTCCTTGAGAGGTCTATGAAATTATTGTTATTGGGTTGCATACAGACACACGCGTGGACCGAGAGCAAGCAGAAAGTCTGTTCCTTTCTGCTTGGAGGGGCACGACGGTGAACTTTGTGTGAAGAGTGAATAGAGGAAATAAAAATGAGAGTCAGGAAGAAATTAGAAATTAAACTCGTGACAGAAAGTGTAGGACAGAAATAACCAGGAACACGAAAAAAAGTTATTGTAAACGGGAGGCTAAATTCGTTTTTTTTTTTTCGTGAAAGTAAGCAGTTAAAGAAACCGCGAATAAAATCCTGATGACGGAGTAAGCGTGGGCAGTGCACACTGTTTCGACTCGAACCAAAAACCGAGCGTTTGTTTGGTGTACGAGTTACATCTGTAGATCTAACTCGTATGTAGCTATTAACTGGGGCATAATTTTATCATATATAATAAAATATGCTCCAGTTAATTGCTTGTGTCTGAACTTGTACAGGGTTAAACAGTATGAGCGAACCCAGTAGCAAGACTTAAAATGTTTGAGAGAAAGACAAAATAGTTTGGCATTTTATTTTACGACTGAGCGAGCTTGTTCATAATTGTCTGTGGATGGTTGCAACAGATCTATGCAAAAATTATAATTTATTTTCTTCGTACAACAGCTTGCTCGCTTGAGACAAGTGGATTTATACAGCTCATATGCAGATAAGTAATGTTGAATAGCTTAAATAGAACTGCAGTATTAGGCGGAAACCGAGTGATATGCACTGTAATGCCACATATTGCATGACGGTGTTACCTTCATGCCGCCATGCGGCTTGCCATACATCCCTGTATAGATATAATATTGCGAAGCAAGTATAACCCACTCCGGCATTAAAAAAAACCTGATCGTTATTGTGTATATAGCGCAATTTAAACAGCTATTTTTGCTTACATTCGTTTTCTTTTAAATCGCGCGTAAGCGCACTTAGCGAAAATGGCCGCCCTTCCCTGAGAACGGCTTCGCTGACAGAGGCGGCATTAGTGCGGTGCCGGCTCGAGCAGAAAGCGACGGACGTGCGGAGGTATAGAATGCGCATAGTATAGGCCGCCGAGGAGCCTCGATTTGCAATTCCCGCGCCACCGAGTCCCTAGCAAAACAGAACCCGACAGGCTTTCTTGCCGCTCTCACTCGTCCCCAGGGAAACGGCAGGCAGACCTCCCGCTGTCGCCAATGATGAAAACGAGCCGCCGCGCACGTAAAAAAAAAACAAAAGGGCACCAACGCGATAGTGGGGAATGTGCGCTTCTGGATACGAGGAAATGGTGACCGTGGCAAGCAGCTATCTATATACATTTATCGAGAGTCGGCAGCAAAAGGGAAAGCGGCGAGAAGAGGAAGCATAATAAAGGGAAAAGGGACAAAGATTTGGCAACCGTGGACGGACAGAAGGGAAGAAGAGCGCGCTCCGATTCAGCAGCACTTTGTGTCGCCGCTTTGTCTCCGAGATCGCCGAATTTTTTCTTTTCTTTTCCCCCGCTGTCAGTCTCTATTCGCCCTGCTTTTGTGCACTCGCCAAAGAAGGTGAAAAGCAAGCCGGGGGGAGTATATATGTGTTTCTAACGTCGTCTCGATCCCCACCCGTTATAGGGAAGGCTACGTAAAATGGGGACCTCTTCTCCGCAAGTAAAAGAAAAAAAGGCATCAGAACGACGAACGGTTGCCATTGCTCGGGAATTTCGACTTATCGCACTCGTTCACATTGACGACCACTCTTTGTTGAAAAAGACGCTGCATTGCTCGTCTCAGAGAAAATTAGACAGGTCGACATGGTTGGCTGGATGCTGTGCATTATCTACCGGGTACTGCGGAAAAAGACCGCGCTTGTCGCTCAACGTAAACTGTCTGTGCTAAAGCGGTGCGGTTTGAAGCATCATTATTGAACGCTCATAGGGTGACATGCTTCTATTATTGCACGCGTGGTATCTCGCGATGCAGCAGTTTTATTTTTTGGGGGCTCTATCGACATGTGCCCGAGAACAACGTACATGCAAAAAAGAAACACCTAGAAAAAAAACGACGTAAAAACATAAACACACACAGGATTTTTTTTTCGCTTTTCGCTTTTCATTTGTACAATGAAACGCTGATTTAAAGTAACTCTTACTCCACTATCGTATAGCTGTATACAACAGGATCGCATAAGAGTAGATTTAACGATTGTAAACATTGAGCTCTAAAAAGAAAATGCAAAAGTACTTTTATGCTTCGAGTCAGGGATATTAGTAGACTTCGCAAACTGACTGTACACGTTTGATTTTTACGCACCTCTTGGCATGCGTTTTTTTACCGAACAGTATACTGAATTGCACTTCAATGCTATCAAACGTTGCACATGGTTTGTCAATGGCGACAGTTTTTATACGAAGCCTTTCTACTACCTCTCTTACAGGAGCGTAGCCAGGGAAGGAGGGAGAGGCTGTTCGGGGGTTCAACCACCTTCCCCGAAAATGTTCAATCTCATTTGCGTACATACACGTACACATACAAACACACACACAAACATACAATAAGTATGGCTGAACAACTCCCTCCTCCCTGTAGAGAATTCTGGCTACGCCCTTGCTTTATGGTATTTACACGCACCATCATCTCCAATAACTGCTGAGAGTATAGTCACTGTAAAAAACAGCACGCTGGAGAACGTCTGCTATCGTGGCCTAGCCGTCTAACGCCACACGCTACGAAGCTGGTAAACGCCCTTGCCCATTCGAATAAGTGCTTCGCAAAAATATTTTCCTGAATAATTTTTCATTGTGGCTTTTACACACACACACACACACACACACACACACACACACACACACACACACACACACACACACACATTACATACATATATATATATATATATATATATATGAGATCTAACAGACAGTAATGCCAAGGAATGTACAGGGGAAGTTATTAAAACCAATAGAATGTAAATAAGAAGAAAGAAAAGTGGATGAAAAAATTACCAACTGCTCACAGTTGGTAATTTTTTCATCCACTTTTCTTTCTTCTTATTTACATTCTATTGGTTTTAATAACTTCCCCTGTACATTCCTTGGCATTACTGTCTGTTAGATCTCATTAATATTGTGTTAAAACACGGAAAAACGAGCCCTTAGGTATACACTTCTTTCCCTTACTTTATATATATATATATATATATATATATATATATATATATATATATATATATATATATATATATATATATATATATATCACCACCAACATAGATGTTGTCACATTGAAAGAAAAATGAATTCAGTTTCCTTCCTTTCCTGGCAGTGAGTGGCTAATAAATCTAAGTGGAGGTTTTCTGTTGTTGTTGTCCTCAGGAAGACAGTGGTGTCACGAGTCAGTGTAACCGGGTATCAGTAACAAGCGACTTGGAAAACGTTGCTCGTATGAGCTCGGCGAGTCATCGCGAACGATCGTGTCTGCCGGTGCGTGTAGGTGGCACATGTACGGACACTAATAGCCTACAAGCTGCGTGACATTCGGGAGTATGTTTCTCGTCACCGTCTGCAGCGTGTCTCGTGCAGCATGTGGACCGTCACGACAGAACTCCATTAGGGCGCTGGGCAGACGGGGCAGCGTCTCCCTCTCTTCCTTTTCCCTAAGATGCAGGACGGAAACCTGGTGGTGTGGCCTTTGTTGAAGGGAACGTCGGAGTAAAAGGATTTTTTTTTTTATATCAGCTAGTAACCTTTTCACAACACCAAAAGCGTGGGTGTTGTACACGGAAGACGCTTAATGAACAAAAAACCTCGCGAAAGTAAACGTAGGTGTAGGTGGCTACACCATACTTCGTACCCCTCCCCCCAAAGTCGCTTCCTCCCGTTAACATTACAGCGGAAAAATTATGGCGCGAAACCTAAAAAAAAAAAAAATGTCTGATCTTCATTTTGTCTTCTAATAATGAACCTATATTATGGTGAAATTAACGTCAGTTGAGTTTTCCAAGAATAATTAATCAATCCTATTTGATTCATTGCTTTACTTCTAGTGCCATTAAGATCTTTTCTGCAACTCGCAAACAAGATTGACCCGTGACAGAGTCATGCCTCCAGGGTGTGACATGCTACGTGACCAAACGACAGTGGTCGATATGTGAAGGGTCCCGCAGTAAAACATCAAACCATCACTTTTTGATTCCTGATGGGCAAGACGATGTTTCTACCTACAACTATACATAATAAGAAGCATTTATCTCATGGCTCGCATGTAATAGATACAATGACAGCTATATTACTTCTCCTTTAAACTTCACTCTTTTCTTACCACGAAAGTGGCGGCAGGACAACATGAAGCTTTAATTGACATTTGCCAAAACAATCGAACCCATCGTGTCAAATGTGATGAGTTCTAATATCCGATACAATTTTGAGACAGTAGTGGCAACTTATCGAACAACCATGTATTAGTCACGTTATTTTAACACAAAGTCGTTACGTTTTGTGCGCGAAAGGTTGAGGTATATGTCACCACTCCTTAAAATGCTGCTTTCTTTAAAAGAGGGTTGTGAAATTTTTAATATTTCGAGGATATCAAGACATTCATAACTGTCTTGTAGGAATGTTTGCATAAATGTCTGGTTTCATTCAAAAGTGGTAGTTTATTTGACATCATGCACCAAGCTGAAAATAACACTTTTGGAGAATTTAAGTGCTTGTTTCTCCGAACGTCATTTTAATGTGCCTTCATTCTGCGAAAGCTCGTACCTCTTTGACAAACCAATATTTTTCAATAAAACTGGGGCATGAAGTTGTGCAATCAACAAAGATTATTGAAAGATCCGAATAAGTGTAATGTTATGGTATTTAATTCGGAAGGCACCATCTTTAGAAAGACGCTATTTCATTTTTTTGGCTGTACGAAACTTGTATCGATGCTAATGCGAATATTCTAGTTCACTGCGTAGTAAATGTGGAATGTGTTCCATGAAACGTGACCTAAAATTTTAAAAAGTACCGAAACACTGCATTTCCTCTCGGTATTCATGATTACAATTTTTTTAAGCGGCGAACATCTCTACATCAATTAAGGTATCAGTAAAAATAAATTTATTTTTTCATTATTGGAGACAGGTGGTCGGGTCACATGGGAAAATTGGAGCCCTTTCTGTGAAAAGCACACTAACTGTTTATTTTTAGGGGCAAAGCTCCATTAGGGTACGCCATGTCCCCTGTCCATCGGCGTGACACGCTACGAATATCCATATGGTTATGAATATCCAAAGGATAACCCAAAGGATGTCCATACCCATATGGATAGTCATATAGATATTCATATTATCCACATGAATAGCCATATGGGTGTAGATATCCTTATATATATTCATATGCACATGTATATGTGGATATCCTTATGGATATTCATATGTTACGGTTATCTATATGAATACCCTTATGAATGTCCATATGGACATCTCAACACCATATGCGCATTGTGATTCTGTGTTCCCCTCTTATCTCTCCCTCTGTCTATCTTTACGCTGCCTTCTAAACACACACTCTGTATACAGCGACCGACAGCCTCTCCGAAGAGTGTGCTCTCTTGAACGATTACAGAGTAACTATAACCAACTATCCATTACGCTGCACTCACAGTCATTCACATTCAAATCGCTTCTAGATTTCATTTAAGAGATAATAAATGTTATCTGACATTAAACAGTGATGCAGACTCCGAGCGCTTCCTCAAACCACATTTTCTCCCCTATGTTTCATCCGAAAATTCTAAAACCTGCATGCAAGTCTCAAAATGCTAATACGAGGTTAAGAAATCATGATTCTAGTGATGAAGTAAGTCAAGTACGAACTGAATGGCCCGCCTGGGTAGCTTAGATGTCACCGCTGCTAAGCCCGAGGAGGAAACCTTCATGTGTGGTCCCATCGGGTGCATTTCAGTAGGGCTGAAAAAGCCTACACCCATTACTTAAAATTACGCGGACGGTAAAGAACTCCTGGAGGCCAAATATAATTCCAAGTCACTTTCCTTCCCTCTTCCCATCGCTTCCCCCTCGGCATACCTCATACTCCTGATTGTAGAAGACTAGAAGGTGTTCGGCACGTAACAGCGTTCGTTACGTGCCGTGGAGGTTTAACCGTTATTGTGCTCGAGTGCTCATCTGATGGTCGTGGGGTAGAATGTGGGCGCGACAGCCAAATTTCGATGTAGGTGAACAGTTTAGGCCCGCGCACTTAGAACTAAATGCACGTTAACGAACCCTTAAATGGTCGATATTGTCCCCTCATAGTCACAATGTGGTTTTGCGATGTAAATCAGCAGCAGTTATTTATTGCATTGCTTTACTTGGCGTTCGTATACCAAAACACCGCGAGTTTTACGAACCAAACCACGACACGAAATATAAACGAACACGCCGGTTCTCTTTTCCAGGTCGTAACTGCTAATCGCAACTTATGGGTGAACATCGTTTCGATGCGGTACAGCTATACGGCTATTCGAAAATCGTGTGTTTTCTAGCACTGCTTTTACGGTGCTCGGGCTACTCTTTTACACTAAACGTGAGCAGCGCGGGCAAAGTCCCGACTTTGTAATCACGTGATCCTACACGTATTCAGCCACATGCTGAAACGAAGCGAGTGTGTTCTGCCGTTTCCGTGACATGGCAGTGATAGCGAAAATTCACGCTATTCGGAAGTTAAGGAACCGAACACATTGCACGCTTATTCGCTAACGTCGCACGCGGCACGATAAACGGACCAGTTCGCGGAAACGTACATGTGCACGCCATCATGCATGGACTCGTATCGGCCGCCTTTAACGCTCCATCGCTGAACACCGTGGGACTCAGACTCGATGAGTTCCGCAGTGCTCAGTTCCATGCAGCGTATATAGAGACGACCATTCCGAACTTCACTGGATGAAAGCAAATAATGTTTTTACTTACACTAGCTAACGCTAGAGACAGGTTTTATTCCTTTTATTTTTTTTTCGTAATTTCTATCCTTCCGATCTCTCAGGGGCGACAGAACGGACTGTCTATACTTGTGGCGTGGCACGCGAGGAGTAGCGTGTTCAATTACAAGGCTGCGTCATTGCAGGAGGTAAAAGAAAGAGAGAGAAAGAAAACGAAAGCGAGATAGCGAGCTTTTCCTATCGATCATGTCTCAGTGCGGCGTGGAACATGGCGTTCCTCTTCAAGTACCACCGTTCGATGTTCCTGCATTCCTTTTCATTTTATATACCTCCTTTTTTTTTCTGCTTTTTTCGGCGAACGCCGAAAAATGAAATATGAAGCGATATCGAATGAGCTTCCTGGGGCTGTTTGTCTAGATTCGGTCTGGCGAAAGTGGGCTGGCGCCTATGTTCTCCTCTTCTCCGCTTATTCATTCCGCGCGAACGTGGCGAATATGCTTGCCCGCTTTTTGGGGCGAGAAATCGCGGATGCGATGCGGGGATGCACGCCCTCTCCCTCGTGAGGCATCGCTCTTGACAGATCGCCAGGTTGCCTCCCGCAGCTGGGAAAACTTTTAATGATCGAGTGACGAAGTTTTGATGACGTCGAACATTTGGTACCTTGAGAATTTTTCGAGGAGGCCTCCTTCTTGAGATTCTCTTCTTTGTCAGCCATCTAGGGATTTTCATTTTTTTCTCGTGGCCTAGCCGATAATTGGGTTTTCTCGGTTCGACCGTTGTTAGGCCATTCGAAAACAAGAGAGCAGTTGCCTCCGATGCACACAAAAAAAAAGAGAAAAGAAAAAGAACACAATTCAACCTTATCCTCTTATTTTATTTCTACCATTCACTGACGAGCAATGTGATATAATGGCTGTAACGTCTTGTTTAATATCGAGGAATTAAAATTTTTAATAATGAAATTAAAACTGAAGCGAATGAAAAATTTCGCGGCTTGCTGAAGTACATTGACAACCTTCGTGTTTTAGTTTTTATCTACATTAACATCTGTTATAGATCTGTTATATAGATGACAACATAAACTGTCCTCCTTTAAAACTGTTCATGCTGTGTAAACGTATTAATACATTTTTACAAGAGTACACTGCACAGTTTTCCCGGAAATTACCAGTATTTATAACTAAATCAGGTCGCTTTCCCAACGCAATATAACTTCAACATCGGCATGTACCACGGCGTTTCAACAGGTACATTTTCCAAATAAAGTGGTTATCTAACAAGTGTCCCAAACGTGCATCTCAGTTTAGGTTAAAATTTAGGCGAGGCATTACATGCGATAATGACTCGCTAAATGCCGTACTTCTCTCCGCATGCAAGAGCCAAGGATGTACCCAGCATCCTTAAAAAAGCCCTGCAATCTTTTTTTTTTCGTCAGCATGACGCAACATTGGAGTGTCTTTACTGCTCAACACTGAAATAAACGCGACAGGGATAATCAGAATTTGTGCACAGTACCAAACCTTGTTAGCCTTAAAACTTCAATACCCTAACAAACTACGATGAAAAACGTTCTCTTGCTCATTTCGCCCTCCCATTGACGTGTTTCCGCTCGTGTCCATTGACACGAGCGGATCCTGGCAGGCTCGCCAGTTTGTGATGTTATTGGGGCAGGACCGCTCGTTAAACCAGGGAAAGAAGACAGTTTCGCTCGAGGCAGACACACGTTAAGACTGCACCATGGACTTGGAAAAACTCGCCGCTATAGGGCTCCAACTAGGGTTCTCGGGTGCAGAGCTAAACAAGTGGATTGAGGCCCAACAGGCTAAGCTAAGGGATGAGAGAGCTGCAGAGCGAGAGGCAGCCAAAGAAGCTCACGAGAGGCAGCGTGAAATTCTGCAGCTTAAGCTAAAGCTTCAGGAAGGAGCTCAGAATATGCCTGTAGCAGCTAATGACGCTTTGACTGCGCCCAGCACCTCCTCACCCCTCAATCCGCAGAAGTTACTGCCTGTATTTGACGAGAAACGCGATGATCTGCACGCGTATCTGCAGCGATTCGAGCGCGTAGCCACAGGACAGGATTGGCCGCAAGAAAAATGGGGTCTCGCTGTTAGCCTGTGCCTAACGGGTGACGCGTTAACCGTGATAGGCAGAATGACTGCCGCTGATTCGCTGGACTACCAAAAAGTAAAGAAAGCTCTACTGCAGAGATTTCAGTTTACGGCTCAAGGCTACCAAGATAAGTTTCGGAAAGCACGAGCAGCAGATGGTGAAACTGGACGACAGTTAGCAGCAAGAATTACCAGTTATTTCGACCATTGGATAGACATGGCAAACGTATCCCAAACCTATGAAGGTCTAAGGGATCACGTAATCTCTGAGCAATTCTTGCGTTGTTGCCATCCAAAGCTGGTTGTTTTCTTAAAAGAGCGAGAGTGCAAGTCACTAGATGAACTCGCTAATTTGACGGATCGCTTCCTTGAGGCGCAGAATTTGACTAATATAGGAAAAGGTCCTGACCCCGCGAAAGAATCCAGTGGAAAGCCTACCGAAGCGTCGCGGAAACCGCAACTCAAGTGTATCCTGTGTCATCGTTTCGGACATTTGGCTCCTGACTGCCGCAATCCACCTAAGCAGATGCTGAAATGCAAGTTGTGCGGTAAAACGGGACATGTCACAGAAACTTGCCGAAACCAGCATGGGAACAACAAACCGAGTTCTTCGTGCGCATTTAGCGAACCTGACTCTGCCCGGGCTGGTGCTAGAAAAACAGCCAAGCGTCCAGGAGGGAAGATTCCTTGCTCAAGTCACCACGACGACAAGAACGTGCAGGGTACAATACGTTTCCTGGCCGACGGGATGCCAGTGGTCGAAGGTCTGCTGCTAGGAAGAGAGGTTCGAGTCTTACGCGATACGGGATGCAACACGGCAATCGTCCGACGGGAGCTCGTTCCTGATGTGTGCCTGACAGGCAAGAAAATCAGTGTCGTTCTCCTAGACAGGTCAACTAGCCATCTCCCGGAAGCTATTGTACAAGTCAACACGCCGTACTTCACAGGGATGCTGAAAGTGGCTTGTATGGATCAACCCCTCTATGACCTTGTTGATTGGCTTTGGTTTTTGCCACGCTTGAAGAAGCAGATCTTGAGGTGACAGGTGACTTGGTCGGGTGTGCTTGCGCAGGTAACTCATCCACCTGGGTATGAGTCGCCTGCTTCCAGTCAGAATCTGGATCGTATGGTCCTCTGACGCCTGGAAGATTTCCCTTGAGCACCTGTAGTCCGCCTCGGAAACCCACGCCAGCCCTCCTGGAACAGCGGCGCAAGGGCAGGTTCAGGCACCCGGCGCCAGCTCTCCACGACTAGCGGGACAAGGACAGGTTCAGGAACCTGGCGCCAGCTCTCCTAGACCGGTCGTCTAGCGGAGGCTGAGCTGTCCACTCGGCTGGTACGAGTGTCGCGACGTGGCCTGGGTCGTACCTATGGGCCAGACGCCCAACGAGGTAGTCCTGCCTCGAACGACGTACCTCGCGCACTGCCGAAGGCACGGGTCACGCACCCTCGAGGCCGCGCCTCACGAGCTGTCGTCTTCCTCCTAGGCCCCGCCCGGCACATACACGCACACATCACATCCTCTTCGCCACCGCACGGCACACTATTGTCGTTTTTTTTAGTTTCTGTTTCGCGCCCGCGCAGCACATATTATGACAGACGCCTTACAAAGGTCGGTTTACATCACCGCACTTTTTTTACACAAAGACATCGGAAGACTGGCCTCGTAGTGAAAATTGTCGTTTTATAACTATTTTTGAAATTTAACGTTTAGAAAAATAAATCCTTTTGTACCTCAGGAAGTACAAGGAGTGCTTCTGTAATCATTAGCGCGCAATAGTGGCGTGTAGGTGGAACAATATGAGATTTACATGTGGATTGTTGCGCCAAACCAATCGAAACGCCACGCCGAAAACCACACGCCTAATTGAAACGCCCGGCCAAATCGTCATTCCCTCGTGATAAAGTAGCACTACCGACTACAAAAACAGCCGTTGCATGACACTCTAGCGTCAAACTGATGTGGTTTTTTGGGCCGAATAATAATACGACAACGTTTCTTTTTTTGTTTGCCGCCACTTGCACAACGACGAAGGTCTATTGCACAGTTCCAGACTAAGCGATGAAAGCGGCATGCGCTTAATTTCTATCGCAGAGCCCTTTTAAGATAACATAAGATGGACGCGAGCCGTAACCACCTACTCACTCGTTTTTCACCCTCAAAATAATTTGTTATCTCTCTCAAAACAAACATTACCGACCTGGGAGTTATAACACGTGTTCCCCAGCATTCGACGTCCCGGGCGAATAGGAAGGCCTCGGTAGCAGGCTGGCGACTGCCTTCGTCGGGTGCTCGAAGAACAGCGACCGCTAAGCAAAGAAAACGCTGGCAGGCAGGCGGGGCCCGCCGTGGCTCATCATTATTCATAAGGGCCGCCGTAATGGCCTACGAAGGGGGCCATTACCGGGGCTGCTGCGCCACCGCAGTTCTTCGCGCCGTCTCCAACCTGTCCCGACGCGCCGACGTAGAGCGCGCGACAAACTCGATCGAGCTTGTGAAGATCGCGGCATGGATAAGTGATGGGCGCGCTTGCGGGCCGTTAAGCATTGATTTATCGCGAGTCTGGGCCGTTCCGCACCGTTCCGTGGATGCCTCACGAAGGCCACCTCGGTATCTCATTATATAACCCATCGAGGCAGCGAGTTGGACGGGTCTAGTTCGCTTGTTTATAACGGGATAAAACACGGGTTGTTAATGCTGCCTAAATGTATTATAAACGTTTTTACGTCGTAGTTACTGAATCAGGGACGAACGTTATGGCGTATGTAATGATAAGTAACGGCGCTCATTCCATTACCTTCTTGTGCGCCTGCTTCAACTTCCTGCCCTGTCCGCTATAAGGTGGTGTAGCGGTTTCAGTGCTAGGCTGCGGACTCTATGGTCGCAGGTTGGATCGTGGTGGTGGCTTCTTTATAAAGACGATATGCTAGAGGCCTTGCAATCGTGGGATGCCAGTACACGTCAAAAAACTCCAGATGGTCAAAATTTCCGGAATCCTCCACTATATAGGCCATCCGTTATAATCATATCGTGATTTTGGGGCGTAAAGCCACAGATGTAGAAATTTCTGTCCCCATCTTACAGCTACGCTACATGACGTACTCTTGCTTGCACCGCTTTTTTTTGATAAAGTAGTTCTACTACTACTACTACTACTACTACTACTACTACTACTACTACTACTACTACTACTACAACTACTACTGCTGCTGCTGCTGCTAATAATAATAATAATAATAATAGTTGTAACATTATTAATAATCATAACAATAACAAGAGGCAGAACCACTTAAGGATAAGTGGCACTCCCATGCTGTTTTCCGACGATGTTAGTAAAGCGGATATTCATGCCCGGTTTCAGGCTTGTGGCCATTAATGTCTCATTAAAGGGCCACTCACCAGGTTTGACAATTTCGAGCTGACAAGCGCGATACGTAGATGGGACGTTCACGATGGCTCTGCCAAAATTTTCAAAGTTAGGCGCCGCGCAAAATGGGTGAAATATTAAGCAGAACGCAGCTCCCAATTCCTTTCGCGAGAGAATGAGGGCATGACGTGAACGTATGAATGGCACTACGTACGTGACAGTGCAGTTACGTTGGTCCTCTGCGTAGACGACTGTGCTCTGGCGCTGCCCACAGTGACACGGGACATTACGAACAATATTTATCGCGACATGTTTAGTTTATGTGGTTTGTTGCTTCGAGAGATTAATAACACTTGAGATAAATAATGAGATGCGATAAGGGAATGTGCACTTTTTCTTTCTTTTTCCCCCATGAAATTTAACAAGATGCGTGGCTAATGTGCCGGCGTTTCGCACGCTTTTGTGTCCCCGCGGTCAGCGCATCAAGCAGACGAAAGCCGTAGAAGCCAAAGTAACACTCCTACGTGCCCGCGCACTCATTGTGCTAATCTGTTCTACCGCGTCTAAGCCAGAGTTTCCAAACCATCCTGTAGAAACAGGCTGCATGCCACAAAATAACGCTAGTCAAAAAAAAAAAAAAGCGCCTATCGTGTGCTCGAAGGTAGGGCTTTTTCGGGCACGTCATGCGCACGTGACCTTTTTGCGGGCGGCCGAAGAGGGTAGGGAAGAAATTTGGCTTGCGAAGGCTATGCGAGGGAGCGGCAAGGGTTTCGAGCTCACCTCCTGTCATCCTCGTTTCGCGCCACTTCGAAAAAAAGTTTTTTTTTCTCAGCTCGTAATGAACCGATAGAAAAACAATTGTGGCATAATGCTCATCGGACACGCAACGACTTTCGCGGTCTAAATAAAATTTGTTCTCTGACCTGGCAAGTGTCCCTTTAAGGAAACATATCTCAAAACACTCGATGTTTCACTTCTTTCCCGATTTCATGTAAGTGAAGCTGGAATACGTCCCTAAATGCTTCGCCCTACCCAGTTTTAGACATCCTCTGGTGCAGTCGACTTCAAGTAAATGAACAGAACGCGTTTGGTAGTTCTCAGGGGTGTTCGTTTTATACCGGCAATGTTCCTGCATGCTATATTTCGAGTCTATAAAAAGGTTAAAAGGCCAGTGATTAGGCCTTAATTTTTATAGGTGGCAATGTTTCCGTTTAAAAAAAGTGTTATGAAGTTGCATATGTTTAAGGCAATATTTAGCTACAGAAGTATGTTCTCAAGTCAGTAGAGAATCTTCAGATAAATAATAACTAGAAAATTTCTTTCAGTATGCATATTTACAATGGAATAGAATAGAAAAAATTTATTGTGGTACGTCGGGGTGTGAACTGGCCCTTCACGGGCCGCTCCTCGCCGCGACAGATAAGCCTTGCCTCTCCGCCATGCTGCGGGTCCATTGAACTACCCAGAGTTAGTCGGAAAAGAATAAACTTACATACTCGGTCATGTTGCAAGATGTAAAAAAGAAGTATCTGTCTCACAAACGGCGTAGTGAATGCGATATAGCTACAAATGTATTCAGCGTTAAGTGTTGGTGATAAAGCGAAGTTTTATACAGTACGAATCATGCAATAGTGGCTTCTAGATCTGGTCTCGCGTAACTATATATATAGGAAAATGTGATGTATCAGAGTATGGCTGCTCCAGGAAGAGAAGCGGTTTCCGCAAAGCCTCTCCGCGTTGAGAGCATACCACGTAGAACCGCCGGTTGCTGATTGCCGAGACTGCGCGCGCGCCAACGATCGCGGCAGCGCCCGTGAGAATCAAAGGTCATAGTTGCTGCTAGTGCAAAACTGCCCCTTCCAACACCCTTCGCGTTCTTTCAAGGCGGGAGAGGCGTTTCCTCTATTAGGGGCGGAGCTCCTTATAGCGGCACCCGTTCGTCCTCCGTAAGATGTCACAAGTATAACATTTGACCTCCAACGTGGTGCCGGTGAGAGACTTCTTCTGTGCGTTGTTGAACAATAAAAATAGTGCTCAACGTACATGTCAATGGCTGATAATAGGAAATGAGAGACAGGAGCATTCGGCTTTTAGTTAACGCGCAGGCTGCGATCACCATTAACAGCCATTGGCATGTACATTGAGCACTATCTGACAAGAAAGGGTTGCTACGTTATACTCGCTGGGTGTAACCTCCTTAGCTTTAGAAAGGTTTAGCGATCGTTCAGCCGCAGTGCCATGAATACAATGAACTTGTATAGACCATGAATGAACTCGAGGTGGTTAAAAATGGGAAGTAGATACGAAGCGTAAGCCGTAAGAAAGTAAAAGCCGCATTCTCCGCCTCTCATTTCCCATTAGCAGTCATTGGCATGTACATTGAGCACCATCTGACTGAAAAAGTTTGCTACGTCATACTCGCTGGGCGTAACCTCCTTGGTTTTCGAAAGGTTTAGCGAGCGTTCGGCCGCAGTGCCATGAATACAGTGAACTAGTATATACCATGAACTCGAGGTGGTTAAAGGGGGGAAGTGGACCCGAAGCGCAAGCCGTAAGAAAGTGTGCGTGTGCCACCTCTCGTTTAGTCCTTGGAATGTCCGCTGGATGGCGGTGCTTCTATATGGGGAATATATGGGGAATTATATATATGGGGAATTATGGGGAATATATGGGGAATATATGGGGAATTAGAGAGAAAGGACAAAAATAAATATTGGAAAAATAAAATATGGACAGTGTACCGTAAATGGCAGAGAACTTAAGCTGAAAATTTACCTTTTTTTCCATTAAGATAGAATTTATCGAAGTAGAGGCATTAGGCCAACATAAAAAAAAAAGGGAAAAAAGGTTTTTTTTTTTTGTCGAGCCTGGTGGCATACTTGTCACCAATTTATCGAAGTAGAGGCATTAGGCCAACATAAAAAAAAAGGGAAAAAAGGTTTTTTTTTTTTGTCGAGCCTGGTGGCATACTTGTCACCACCCCGTTATAAAGGGGACGCTCATAGCATCCATCCATCCATCCAATATATGATGAAAAGATGCGAGATGGTGGTACTTGGAGTGTTGAATAGATGGACGAACGGACACTTAGATAGATGCATGGATGGACGCATGAACGGACGCAGGGGCGGCTGCATGGACGAACGCAGGGACGTACGCACGAACAGACGCACGCACGGACGGGCTGATGGACGCATGGACGGTCACACTGACGGACGCATGGACGGACGGAAGCAAGAACGAATGGACGGACGAATTCTTCGCCCCACTCTCTATCATTCACTCCGTGGATATGCTGCCATTTTTTTTTTGAGACGCTGTCGACGGCGGGCATCACACTCGGCACGATGTTCTCGCGTGCGCACTCCGTGCGACTGAGATGAATCGGCCCACTGAATCTGTATCTGCCGCGTTCGTCGCCCCCATTCGCGCGCCTTGTCGCCGGTAGAATGTACCATGCACCAGGAAATGCCAATTTGGTCAATATATGAAAAATTATGGTGACGGCATTGATAAAAACCTGTTAATAGTGTTCGTTTGCTATCGCAACGAAAATTTTCGAGTGCAAATGGCGTTGTTTAAAGGGGCCCTGCAACACTTTTTTCAGCGTTGTCAGAAAACACTGCCGATCGGTAGTAAAGACTCCCCAGAGTACGCGAGCCAAATGTATTACTACCTGGAATTCACAATAAATTATGAAAGTCATCTAAAGAATGTTTTCTCTTCTCTCAATAAATCATGCATGGAAGGCCGCCTATCAGCCATTAGCTGATTTGAACATGGCGCGCTCAGTCGTAACAAAGATCGCCGTGACTTGATCATGGGTGCGCGCGTGGTCACACGGAAAAAGCCGCGTATTCGATGAAGAAGAAAAAAAAAGTGTTCAAGGTACGGAGGCGTGCGTGGTGTATTTTATTTGCCCCTGCCATCCCTCCTTGCTTAGCCTTCAGCACTTTCGCCGGGACGAGAGAAGAGAGAACGCGATTTCAGCGTGTGACAATTCTTTGCGACTCCGCTCGTACTGGGCGGATTCTAAAAGTTTTGTGGTGTTGAATTTGTGACTCAATAAGCTCTTCTACTGAATTTATTCGATGGTTACTTGAAAAAAGTGTTTCAGGAACCATTTATAGCATGTAAAGCAAAACAACCATGAAGTAGCTCGAAACGCTGTGAAATTCGACGTATAGAGTGTCCTTTTTACTGTACACCTGTTTGAGGCCTTTTTTATTTTTGCTGCAGGACGGCGCGTGTTGTTTGAAATGCTCGAAAGCAGACTCTTTTTAGTTGCATGCGCTGTCCGCAATATCGCCGAAATATGCCGCTCGACTATAGCAGTTCTCTTGTCCGTCACCGAGCAACGAGAAGGGGGAGACTCGGGCGAGTTGCTGAGAGCAGCAGTCGACGTGACAACCCCCCCCCCCCCCCGAGTGGTGGCAAAGCCGTACACGTTTTGGCCATCAGCCAGATATCTTCGCGCTTGCATGTCGGCACAGGGCGTGCATCATGGCGCCCTGTCACGGCGGCATTCTTGTAAGGGCTCTTTCCAAGCAGATCTTCGTCGTCCAAGCTGAAATCGTCGAAGCAGCGGATTTGCTGTTGGATTGCCGGAACAGAACACTCAGTCTTCGCACCCGACTTCATCGTTCTCGGCGGAAAGAAAGAAAAAAAAAGAGACCAAGGACAGAAGGAAAAATCTGAAGCTCGGCGCTTTTGTTTGCGAATGGGATTGCCCCGTCACCGGCATCGCACTTCGTTCTTTTCTCTCTTTCCGGCATCGTTTGCCATTCGCCAATGTTTGTATGCGAGTATACGCTTGTTGCGATGACGACATTTTGAGCGCTTTTGGGTCGTCTCAGTTCAAAATAGAACGACGGCATTTCTCTCGCCCAGCTTGGTCGGAAGATACCACAGTCTGTTTGCCTTTGCGTGTTTTCGGAGCGGGTGACATCGGTGCTCGTCCAGGCTTTGTCGAATAACTTCCCCATTCTTCTTTTCATCCCGGAGGTGAGCCGCAGGTGGCCCATTTGTCAAACTGACTTCTCTATTGCCGCATCTGAGAGGCGGGCCTACCGCATCGACAAGCGGTTGCAGTGTGGAAAAAAAAATATGTTTCACATTTACGTCGCGATGAGATGGATGTGCAGCGACGAGAACTTACTTCTTGCCCTGTTGAGTTTGTTTACTGGAAATGAAGGGTAACGTGAAGGAAACACACATGCGCAGAATAATGCGCCATTTTGCTCCAGTAAAGAAACGTCTGAGTGAGACGGCAGAAGCTTTTTTAGGTATGTTTGAATTTGAATTACTTTGTGCTCTCTCTCTCTCTCTCTCTTTATATATATATATATATATATATATATATATATATATATATATATATATATATATATATATATATATATATATATATATATAACGGCACAGTGTGAAAATCACACGGCTTCCGCTTGCTTGACAGCGTCGTTGACGCTTCCAGTGGCCTCCATGGATACCATGTCCTCGATTCCGTACACCGCTGGTTTTCCAAGGGACGCCCTCCACGCATGTTTGGCCACGAATTTCCCCACCTTGAATACCGAAGTCGCTGTACCCTCTGCCGTACTCGGCTTTTCGTGTGGATCACCCGACAGCGCAGCGGAGCTGCAGCGTATACCATCGCGCTACTCCGTGTCACGAGTAATACACTCGTATCCAGCTCTCAGCTGTGTCCTTCCTGCCTTCTTGCCAACATTGTGCGTACTAAACGTCTTGTTGGCTGCGGCCACCTTGGAAAACTTTGAGGCGAGCCCACCCGAGAACAGTCACAAGCTCCGGTGTTTCCTCAAGGAGCTCTCAGAACAAGTGGACTGCTTGGCGCGGGCACACTCCGGATTTTCACGTGCCGTTGAGGCATCTCCGGTTTCCTGCAAACTACCAGTGTTGTGTGGATTTGAAGACGACGTATTAGGGTATATTGACACCGTGAACTTGCTCGGCACTCTTCATGCCTGGCTGGAAGATCGAAAATGGGCAATGGCCAATGACTGCCTTCGCGGTGCGGCCAAGGCGTGGTACAGTGACGAATGAGTCCCGCAACGATCCTGGCCAGGGTGGTGTGCGAAATTGACTTGTGTTTTTAGACCAATTTTTTATACTTGTGACCAATTCCCCACCGACGCAGTCTCCATCACTCGGAAGAGCTGCGAAGAACACCACCTCGACGGCGCAACTAGGACGTTCGCGATCTTGTCATTCCTACGATATTGAGATCCCGAGAACACTGCGACCATATGGTGTAGCTATACCCTGCGCCAACCAGCCGTGTTTAGCGAACAGAAAGAGAATGGCATAGATACCGGCCGTGAGAGGGACTCCACGCCACTTTTTTCGTCTTTCACGACGCCCGCACCATAACCCATCTCATAAGACAAGAATGTTGTCCAGAATACACACCATACGGTGATGCAGCCTCCAAGCTTGGCAGAGCGTGAGCACGAGCTCGATTGAGATCTAGTGCCTAACATGCTGCAAGTCGAGGAACTGGGCCAGCCTAAGGCAGCCTTCAATGCAGACTCAGGCCCTTTAGTGTAGCTTCGCAGATGCGATAGCAGGCAGTGCCCGAATGCGCTGACAGTCACTTTACGCTTGTCAGGTCCAAGAAAATTCACATGACCATGATGACTAGAAAGCCCCAAGAAAACGATAAATATTGGGGAATACACTCACTTCACCAGTACCAATCCCTGCCACAATAGAAGCCCCCGCTCTTTCAGCGCTATACGATGTGCCTAGCTGGTGTGGTCGGAGTTCGTCGACGCGAAGCGTATTCATTCCTTCAAAAATTCGAATGTGCATCTGTCTCCTGACGACACAGTCTGTCTTCAGCTACCGCGCATAAATTCGATCTTGCACCGTTCCTTGCAAATCACCTGCGGTGCGTTCGGAAATGCGACAGGTAAAGCGACAGCCACAGCGACCTTCCCGGAACAGCCAGTGCCATCCACCTGCAATTATACTTGCAATTAGCTCAGAACCTCCACGCGAGGATCGAGACTTGACAAGACCTTCAAGAAACAGTCAGTTACGTCCACTAGAGATATTTCTGCACCTCAGTAGCTTGATTGATTGATTGATTGATTTATTGATATGTGGGGTTTAACGTACCAAAACCGCGATATGATTATGAGAGACGCCGTAGTGGAGTGCTCCGGAAATTTCGAGCACCTGGGGTTCCTTAACGTGCACTCAAATCTGAGCACACGGGCCTACAACATTTCCGCCTCCATCGGAAATGCAGCCGCCCCAGCCGGGAATCGAACCCGCGACCTGCGGGTCAGCAGCCGAGTACCTTCGCCACTAGACCAGCGTGGCGGGGTCTGCAGCTCAGTAGCTATGCATTGCCGCAGCGTGGTCGAGTCTAGGGAAAGCAGCGCCGTTCACGCCAAGTACGATATGCGCTAATGTAATAATGTAATTACTTTATGTAGAGTCCAGAAGTGACGCTGCAGATAGATAACGGGTCACTCCATGCATCATTCACGTACGCACTGCACGGCCACGCTCAAAGCACTGCACGTGTCGCACCCAGTGTGTTCCGTGTCTATCGATGAATGTAGGCCGTCAAAGTAACAGTGATGGAGCTTATAAATCTTTCTAATCATTTTCGACATTAGACCGCGTGGAGATCACGAAGGGGCATTCGGCAACTTACTGATCCCGCTGATAAAAGCGACGCTGATCCAGCTGCATCAACCTCAGCCCAGTTATCGTCGTTTTTTTTCTTCTTTTCGCCCGAAATTACGCTATGCTCTGACCGTGGCCCGGGGCCAGAGTATGCTCGGCTAATCATCCAATGGGCACCAAACAGATCGTTCTCGCTAAAGACGACTGGTGACAGCGACTGGCTCGCTCTCGAGGCTAACACGACAACGGCGCGCCTTTTGTTCGCCGAAGCATAATAACGCCGGACGTAGATAATTAATCCCCGACGACCTTATCGAACGGCTAGGCTCACTGGGGACAATCAATTGTCGATTCTATCTGACTGTCTGCTATGGTATCTACGCATGAGCGCACTCTTATATTTTTATCTGATCTCCGTGTATTCCGTGCTTCTCGGTCGTACTGGCATGTACCTAGCGTGTAATTAAAGGCATGCTGTTCTCTATCACACTGGCAATTGAGGCTTCTAGTACTTTGTCGCCGTCAATGTTCTCGACGAGTATTGCAATATAAGTGGTGCATTAGTTAAGCGCACAATCCGTAAACATGTTCTTAATACAAATCGTTTTTGCAACGCCACAATTTCTTTGCCACAAGCACTGTGATTTTTATCATTTTTTGGAAATAAGCTGCGCAATGAGTCCACTGCAGTCCCTCTATGTGATGCAGACACACTAAATGGAAGCGTATTAAAGTTAGTTCTGGTTGTATTTTTTTGACAATTGTTTACTACGTGACAAGGCATGTAAAAAAAAATGGCAGATGGGCAGCTAAAGAACGCTGAATGGAAAGAGTGCCGACGTTAGTCCTCTTCGCTGTATTATTTTTTAAATGCGAAGCATTTCTTAGTGAACTTCGGTGACTTTGAGCGTATCTATCTATCTATCTATCTATCTATCTATCTATCTATCTATCTATCTATCTATCTATCTATCTATCTATCTATCTATCTATCTATCTATCTATCTATCTATCTATCTATCTATCTATCTATCTATCTATCTATCTATCTATCTATCTATCTATCTATCTATCTATCTATCTATCTATCTATCTATCTATCTATCTATCTGTCTATCTATCTATCTGTCTGTCTGTCTGTCTGTCTGTCTGTCTGTCTGTCTGTCTGTCTGTCTATCTATCTATCTATCTATCTATCTATCTATCTATCTATCTATCTATCTATCTATCTATCTATCTATCTATCTATCTATCTATCGATCTATCTATCTATCTATCTATCTATCTATCTATCTATCTATCTATCTATCTATCTATCTATCTATCTATCTATCTATCTATCTATCTATCTATCTATCTATCTATCTATCTATCTATCTATCTATCTATCTATCTATCTATCTATCTATCTATCTATCTATCTATCTATCTATCTATCTATCTATCTATCTATCTATCTATCTATCTATCTATCTATCTATCTATCTATCTATCTATTTATCTATTTATCTATCTATCTATCTATCTATCTATCTATCTATCTATCTATCTATCTATCTATCTATCTATCTATCTATCTATCTGTCTGTCTATCTGTCTGTCTGTCTGTCTGTCTGTCTGTCTGTCTGTCTGTCTGTCTGTCTGTCTGTCTGTCTAAACTAACTAACTAACTAACTATCTTAGCAAAGCATCGATTCTAGAATCGACGTGGTCCGAGAAGCGACGAAAAAGCGCCCAGAGATTCCCGCTTCGGAAAGCTGGCATGCAGGTTAAGTAAACAAAGGGAGAAGGAAACGTTGTGAACAAAATAAGGAGTCCAGTTGTTAACAATAACAACTTATTCAGCGAAAATGGTCAATCTTCTTAAAGGTGAAAGACGTCCGCGCTTCTCGAAATTTCATTCGCATCAGCTGATTCTTTCATTACGCATAGCTCACGTCTCCCGTTAAGCACTCTGTTCTGATCGTAAAAAAGGGATGCTGCTACCACTGTAAATGTTCCTTATCACAGTCACACCGCCTACACATTTCACGACGTGAATTTACCAACTTTACTAAAATACTACCACGAAATGCTTGTGGCCCCGTCGCGGTGGTCTAGTGGCTAGGGTACTCGGCTGCTGACCCGCAGGTCGCGGGTTCAAATCCCGGCTGCGGCGGCTGCATTTCCGATGGAGGCGGAAATGTTGTAGGCCCGTGTGCTCAGATTTGGGTGCACGTTAAAGAACCCCAGGTGGTCGAAATTTCCGGAGCCCTCCACTACGGCGTCTCTCATAATCATATGGTGGTTTTGGGACGTTAAACCCCACATATCATCAAATGCTTGTGGAACGCTACCAGGCAGAAATAAAAAGCGGCAACTTTTTAAGATCCATTGGTGACCTGAACCACTGCAACGTTCTTTGATAGCACTTGTTTCATTGACACGTGATTGATTCCCGCACACGCACTAACTGCTACAAAGAAATGCGACGCTTTCTCTTGCCGTTTCGTTTGAATGCCGTTTCTTTTGCCATTCGAGTGAAATTATGCAATAGTAATATTTCATTTTGTAATGCCTGAATACATTCACTGTACTGTTGCTTCAACTTACAACTGTGCATTTTTTTTAGTGTCTAAGCATTTTTTTTCTCATTTTACATTTTCCTGCACGTGCTTTGATCGCAAGTGTAGCAAGCGTATGGGCACGTACCCGATCTGAGTTTTGGCTAACCTTGTATCTCTTGCATGGTTACACACACTATGATTTCGTATGTGTACAGGAATAAACACGATCATTTGTATTTTTTCACTTTGAGATTTTGAGTTTAACATTTTCTATATTTATGTTTTAGGTGACTGTTAGAAACTGTCACTGAGATGTTTTTCTTAAATTTGTAGACTTTCATTGAAACAAATATGTTGCTTATGACACCCACTTTAAGGAACTGGGGTCCTAGTCGAGCCTATGGCGTAGGCATGTGCAGGGTTCCCTTTCAGGCGGGGGGGGGGGATAAAGGATAAACCTCACGAAAAAAGCACGCCCGAAATGAGCGTACACAACACGAGCACGGGAAAACAACTGTCTCAGCTCGACACCTAAATCCCGCTGCTCAAACCGAAAGAAAGGCACACGAAATGAACGCACATGTATACGAAGAACGAGCACGAACGATTGTCACAATTCACACTTCATCGTATGTGAGCAGCATGCTTCTTTCGTAAACGTGGCCGTGGCAGCAAGCGAAGGGACCTTCGTGCTTTCCTGAATCACGAGTTTGATCTGATAAGCGCGCGCGCAGGTGAGACCATGTCTCGTGAAGTCACGTGCTCCAAGAAACGCGAGAGACGCCCAACGTGAGCTCATTGCGGCAGCTCACTACCGATGGCGAAAACGCGGTGAAGTTGAGTAGCCCTGACGACTACCAACGGTATAGGGTGTATATAAATGGCTTGCCATTAACGTGACTGACAACGTACGTTTTGTGGTTTAGTGGTTTGCGTCACGCGCTGCGAAGTGAGAGGTCGCTGGTTCGACACTCCACTTCGAAAGTTTTCTATCACGTGGTTTTTCTTTGCAATCTTTTAGTATATATTTTACTACGTCATATCCGTGACAAAAACTTGTCAGCGAAGCCGTAGTGGACCCTTGCCTAAAACATTTTTGTGATTAAAGATGAAGGTTAGTGGGTTTCAAATCTCTGGCCCTTTCGTATTAGTGAGCTAAACTGTTTTCCTTGTTCTTGCCGAAGAAAATAATAACCGTTATCAAATCTCAGCCAAAGATTGAGCAGCGTATATTGGCGTACCGTCAGTCCTGGATGAAATTCAATTTTTCTGTGAATGCTCGCGTAACAGGCACACTGCGCTTGCCTTATGTTGTGTGCACTCAGTGTGAATCGACCCCCGTCCTCTTGCTCATGTTCTTGAGCATAGAGCTCACCAAGCTTACTGAGTTATTCAGTAGGGTTGAGAGCTGGGCTAGCTTGTAGGATATCATTTTAACATATGCTGTAATTGCGCAAAATCGACGGGGACACAGAGGACAAGAGAGAGTGTCGTGTTTACTTATCCTCTGTGTCCCCTTCGAATTTGCGCTACTACATAATATGTTAAAATGATTACTGAGTTATTGTCTTGTCAAATGATTGTTATAACTGGGAAATGCTGATCGAATGGTTTCCGTGCATCGTGTGGCTCCATTCGTGAATAACAAACGAGAAAAACGGCTCCCACGAGAGCACGCATGGCAGGAACGACCACAGCCACACACACGGGTAGCACGCGATTCCAAATGTCCCATCCTAACCAAAGCTTCTTTTCGTGGTGATCCTCAACACGGAACATTCCTTCCGCGCCCAATGTTTGCGGTGTTCTACGTAGTCGGTATGTTTGCGCTCGCCTTGCACGGTTTGTTTGCGGGGCTTTGATAGCTCTTGCTGTGGTGTCCATGCCATGTTCCTTCTGTCTGTTGTCTCGGTGCCCTCATTCAGGGAACGTTTTCGCTGCCTTTGATATTTGCTGATGGGCCACAGTAGACCGTGCTCCTTCACGCCAGCCTCGACAAAGCTTTCTTTCTTGAAGATAAAATGGCGAGCAAATTACAGACATCATTATCGTTCACTGACCGTTTATCAGCGGTAACAGAAAACAACTCTTGCCCGAGCACTCCGTATCACCAGTGAATCTGAAATGCATTGAAGTATTTCTGAGCTGTTGATTACGTCTGTCCAGAAATCCTAATTGATGTTAGCGGTATCTGTGTTTCTTGCTTCATTTTCAGGAGACCAATTGTAAATAGTGTGATTTTCCTAATTTTTCAACAACAGAAAGCTATTTCCTCGCGGACTTCTTCATTTTGAGTTGACCGTTAGTGAGCTGTGGTTTTCTTGCCTACGCTCTATACATGCCCTGGCTATACTCATTTATCTTTGATTTCGACTAATATGTTCTTACCTCCCTTTGTCCCTTAACCACTGGCAATTGAGGGTATCGAGCTATTTGCAAGAGGAGACGAACAAGCGAGATGATGTAGACGGCTAAAGGTAGGCAGATGAGATTGAGAAGTTTGCGGCCATAACGTGACAACAGCAAGCACAGGACCGGGTTGATTGCGCCGAAACACGGACGGACGAGAAAGTTGCCCCTGATGATGATAATGATGATGAGTGGAGCTTACCGCCAGCTTTTCTTACCTCGTAGTATCCACCAGGCGTTTGCCTTGTAGGTACCGATTTTGTTTACTTATGTAGAGTATGCCATCTCCAATGCATTAGCCCCGCCACTAAGTCTGTCTCAATGGTCCGAGTCACGATGGCATTTTCGCTAATAAGCTTCACTGTATAGTCAGTCAATCGGCTTCCTGGCGCAACGTTTTGCTATAGACG
This sequence comes from Rhipicephalus microplus, assembly GCF_043290135.1. Lineage (NCBI taxonomy): Eukaryota > Metazoa > Arthropoda > Arachnida > Ixodida > Ixodidae > Rhipicephalus > Rhipicephalus microplus. The sequence goes on from NC_134703.1 coordinate 31,880,787, forward strand.
TTCCTCCATCTGCTCCGGTGTCTCCTCGGTACGCTTAGCCTCCTTCTATTTGTTCTTCCTACGCTTAACCGCTAATTGCCAAGCAACTACTTCGGGATCCAATAAGTTAAGCTTCTCCGCTATTCTGCGCCGCTTAGCAGCAATTTCGCTCTCCTTCTCTATTGTTATACCACGCTGGCAAACACCCCGCTATATCTATGTAGCACCGCGGCAGACGTGACCAAAGAGAGGCAGCGTATACCTCGAGGTGCACGAGCCATGGGGTACAATCAGAATGCGTCTGCCACGGCTATGACGTCACTCCTCTGGAAGAAGCAGGCCGGCGAGTCTCGAGCAGTCGCTGCTCTTGGCGCATGCGCAGCACGTCTCTTCTACGTGCGCGCGGAACAACCATGGCTCGGCCAGTGTAGCGTACGCTACAAAACAATTTCCCTGGTGAATAAGATACGAATGTTACTACATAAACTTGTAGTCGAACACCATAGTCCGAGAGTCTCAAGCTGACCTCAGCCATCGGGCTGCAGTCACGCAGTTTAGTTCGCCAAAGACCGGTACAGCGAAGAAGATAAAGGCGGAGGGTGTAGATCAGGCAGTTTTTAAACATTGAGCAAGTAATACCACACTAAAGAAAACTTTTGCCACATCTCATTTACGGGTCATTTCTGAAGACTTGGCGTCAGCATTCCAAGAAAATGTTTCAACCGATGACAGAAATGAATAAAATTGGGACGGCGATGCCTCAGTACATGATGATCAGTGTGCTGTCACACGAAAACACTGCTTTTTATTAGTCATGCCTTTAGAGCTAATGATTAGCTTACGAACATACTTATTAAGCAAATAAAAAATGTGCCATGAAAAAAAAGTAATTTGCGGGTCACGTGGTTGAAACCCCTGTCATAGAGGAACACTACTTCCTTGTAAACTGTGAATTATTCTGCTGACATAACTGTCACTAGCTATCTTTATAATTGTTAAACTTTCCTGGCAGCAATGAAAAAAAAAACTCCAGACTTTACATTACATAGTTTGTTCCAGAAACCTGGACTGATGCACGCCGCTATGAGGTTCCCAATTTTCACACAATTCCTTGTGTTTAGACTGTTTTGGCGCAATAAAGTTTTTCTAAACTTAGTGGATTTTGTATTACTTTTTTTTTACAATAATTGATTATGTAGTGCTGTCACTTCTCGGTGATATGGCGTGGGTACGTGGTAGTGGTGTTTTTGGCGTCTTGCGTAGCTTGAGAATCTAGTTGACACGTTCAGTGACGTTGAGTATTTTTATACGGTAACGTTGCACAAATAGAAGATGACCTTCTAAATAAGGGGCGCTATTTGACAGAATGAATGTTCAACATTTGCGAAACAAATACTCCGCGGGATGCGGCTGCTCGATCTGCCCATGACGGTGCCCAATTCATAGCCACGCCGTTCTCAAGAACCGGCGCAGCTACAATTAAGGATTCGTTCCCTGGCACATGACCTCACACTGGCCTGATGGAACTCCACGGACTTCACAAACGCTCGTCTACATAACTTAGATCTAGATCTCATGCTTCGTCTCCCGTCAAAGATATCTCGAGTTGAAGAGACTCTTCTGAGCCACCTGTGGCTTGGCGTGGCCTTCGTAAATGTGTACTCCCATCTTATTGGAATGCTCAGCACCCCTACGTACCATAACTGCACCTATGATGAAATCATCGCTCATCTTCTGTGTGAGTAGACCCTTTCAATGCGTCAAGAGAAGAACTTACCGAAGCACTATAGATAGACTGGACGACAGCGCTTTGTCGGAGCAAAATATTCTGGGTCATTCGCCGAGTACATCCTCCACCCAGAATGCTTTTAAAGCATTGTTATGTTTTTGCAGACAACATGCCTCAGAGATAGACTTTAGGTATTGTCTGTATTCTCTTTTCCTTCATCTTTTCTTGCCTTGTCCTTTTCCCCCTTTTCCCCAACATATCTGTTCAATCATCTTTTATTTCCCCTATTCCTTTCCCCACCACAGATTATCTATCCGTCGTATAAAGTGGCTGATTTCCCTGTCCTTTCGCATATTTTGTTCTTCCTACTCCTCCCGCAGGATTGTTATTTTGTAATATATGCCCTATCACTTGGATGCGTTAATTTTGCTTAAGGTGTTTATACATACATAACAATAAGTTGGTGAGATCCCGCAGACATGATGTATCTTATGGTTTTCGCGTGCACGATCTATGAACTGCGGCTAGAAGCAGAGCGGATGGCATAGCTTGGTGTCAAGCATGGCGTCAAGCATGTCTGTCAAGAGGCGAATGGAGCCTTGATTCGGCAGTAGTGAAAAAAAATTCCTAAGACGAAGAACTTCAAAGAAAGACAAACTAGTCGAATGCCAACATATGTACGGAGCGTGAATGGCATCGTTCATTTTTTTTTTTTGGTGACGGGCATTTCATACGTTGTTCTCTGCATTCTCTAAAACTGCGGGAAGTCCAGGAACAAAAAACAGAAAGATAATCTAAAGATATGCAAACGAACAGCTGATTCTGCACAATTCAATGCTTTTACGACCCGCCTGTTACCCTTTCCATGATCAGTTGGGAATACGAAGAACCAATCCCGTGCATTTGTTGTCCTTCAGCACTGGCTTGTTTATAGCTGTGCCACGCATAAACGAACACACAACTGCGCAGACAGAAGTGAAACGCGCCGCCAAGGTGCCCTTGCACAAGCAAAATATATGCGCCGCTCCCGAAAGACGTAAAAATGGTAGACGCGATAAAAGAAATATATTTTGTTGTTGTTTCTGCTGTGGTTGTCTCCCAAATGCGTATGATCACACGATATTTCCTGGTCAATTTCCTGTGCGCCTAACCTTTCCTTTAGCTCACCGATCAAGCATGAGCGAAATATGGCGGCTAGGTTGGGATTGCAACAAGAATGCTACGCGGTATAAGCGCATTCACAGCACCTTCGTGCAAATGTGCTTGAAGAGAAAATGACAGGAGTAAATAGTTAAGATATCGGTGGACAGTGGATAGTGTCGGAGCAAAAAAAAAACAGAAGTAGCCGATATAATAAATGACACTACGCTAAAGAAATTAACTTTACCTGACCACGTAATGTGTAGAAAAGACAATCGTTAGTCAGTTAAAGCGACAAAATGGGCATAAAAGGACGGCAAACGCGGACAGGGACAGCAGCGAGTGGGATCGTGTGAAGGGACCAGAAAATTTGCAATGCATGGAATGGAACTAGCTCGCACAAAATGACGTGAATTAAAGTCTTTGGCCTTTTTGTTGTAGTCGAAATAACACTCACTGTCGGTCATCATGGTGATACGGACGTCTAAAATGTGGCTAAATACTTCAGCAACATCCACGTACACGTTATTGCTCACATCTGCACATGCAAAAAGCAGACGGAATTATACGCTTTGAGTTACTTGCTGCAAATGGGAAGCTTGGGGATTACGCCATGTTGTGTTTATTTTGTCTAAGTTAACCCATAGCCGCTTTGTTTGTTTACCTTGCACTGTAATTTTACCTAAGTGGTAAACGAAACGCCTGCATCAAGTGGAGCCAGCTGGGAAGAATAAATACAAGCAAACTGATAAGCTATGACTTTTGATGTAACTCGCAAACTATGACATCCCAAGAACTTCATTGAAGTCCTGAAAGACTTATATTTAGGGGAGCCAGAGGCATATGGTCACCGAATCTTCAAAGCCATGTTCAGCTAGCAAAATCGCACTCTCTAACACTACGGTTAACTTCGAAGTGGCTCTTTGAAAGGGGCCAAGTTTTCACGAATACTTTAATATCGGAGATTCATTACATAAATTTGAAGCATATGCAAGCATCATTTTGCAACTAGCAGGCTGCAGAGCGCATAATGATGGCTTGACAAGTTCTGCTGGTCTACTCGGCCGTCTGTTGTTTTCTGTAATGTGCTATACCAGTTCAGTTACGAATAGGGTGACGTGGTAAACAAGACGCCGTGGAAGGTGGCCTATTACACGGTTCCAAGGCGTCACAAACGTGCACGCAAGATTCATTGCGTGTATAGCAGAATGCCGGACACGCTAAACACTTCGTCCTTAAAAATCAGGCTACCTTTTGTACATTTTGCGCTTTTTCTTTGAATTCCTGTCACTTAAACAGTGAAACGTACGAGTGCTGACACTTTAGAATATTGGGCTTATGCTAGCAAATCGGTGCGCTTAAGTCTACTAGGTGGAAATGTGGATAGAGTAGCAACTCACGGCCTGCTTCTGTATAAACAACAGAGATGCGCTTACCGACACTACAGTTTGCGGCTCTACGAGGAGAAGGAAGAATAGAGAAACGGAACGAAAGGCCCTGCTATACATATAGGCCCTCATGGCGGGTTTTGCCAGGGGTAAGGGTCAATCAATCAATCAATCAATCAATCAATCAATCAATCAATCAATCAATCAATCAATCAATCAATCAATCAATCAATATCCATATAGGCTGGCCTAAACCTTTCTGGCGAACATAAATAGACAGTAGGAAAGGCAAAATAAGCTTGATCTGTATCTTCCAATTGTCCTATACGAAAATCCAAGCATTGCCTTGACACGAGGTTTGGTTAGTTGAAAAAGCACGAACAGCAGACGCTGGTCAACGCATGCAGTTGTTACACAACCGGTAGAATGGCATCAATTCCGAATTTCGGTTTCATTGTAATTTACTCTTACGATTGAAAATGAAGTACATTATATACTGCAGGGCAGAAACTAAAATTATAGTAAGTTTTTAGAGAGCTCGCACATAGCCATGGGTACTATAGATGTACAAAAATTACTCTCAAATTCACGAGGACGAGCGTGACGTATTGCGCGGAGCTCGGGTGTAGGCACGGAGAAGAAAAAGCGAGAACTTCAACTTCATTTACTTTGCTTATAACTGAATTCCTTCCGCTAAAGCATATGAAAACTGAGCTTTGTATAAATATCCTGTTTGTATGAATTGATTAAGTATTTCTCCGTCATCAACTTTTAAAGTAATAGGCGCTCTGTAAGACTCGGCTGTTTGTAGTGGAACTACGCTGAACTGATATAGCCTATGTCTTTTTTTTTTGTTTATGCGAGACTTGGTGACTTTCAGGCAGAAACTTTGATGCGAATCGTCTGCGTTTCTTTTACGCAGGTATTGAACCCCTTTACGATATGAAGAATAGTAACAGGCTCAATATCCAATCAATAAGGAAAAGGTGCACTCTTGACATGCGCGAACTCTTACGTAAAATCTGCGTTGCAAAGGACGCCGCGTACTTTATAATACGTCGAAAGACCGAACATGATGGTTTTGGCCATGCGCTTGCAGTACGGACAGATTACTAAGTTTACAGTATTAGAAATAACACAGGATTACAAAGAACACTCGTTTTGATAACACGGTTTTCTGTGTTTTTAGGGGTGAAGCTCCTTAAAGCGGCACCCGCTCGTCCCTCGTAGTAGTGCGTAACATCTCTAACGCTTTGACCTGCAAGGTAGTGCCGGTGGAAGATTTCTCCTGTGCATTGTTGAACAATAAAAAATTGGCCGATCCCACATACAGTGGGAATCGATGATATGCAAAGCACGAATGAGAAATGTTGATATATCGCTTTAAAATCGGCACAACGTTACTAGGTGGAGGTAAATGATGCCGTACATGACTTTCGTGTCATGATTATCATGTTTAGATGTGCCGTTTACCTTCGTCATTTCGCGTCACGTGATACCAAATTTAGTACATGTGAAGATAGCGAAATGGCCACGAGCACGCTACGAGCGTGGTACGTTGTCATGTTCTTACATTGATTTGATTGATATGTGGGGGTTAACGTCCCAAAACCACCATATGATTATGAGAGACGCCGTAGTGGAGGGCTCCGGAAATTTCGACCACCTGGGGTTCTTTAACGTGCACCCAAATCTGAGCACACGGGCCTACAACATTTCCGCCTCCATCGGAAATGCAGCCGCCGCAGCCGGGATTTGAACCGAACCCACAACCTGCGGGTCAGCAGGTGGCGGGTTTAAATCCCGTCCCGTATACCTTAGCCTATAGACCACCGCGGCGGGGCGTCATGTTCTTACATGACAGGCTTGTCAGGATTATCATGTTTGCACCAGTCATACATTTCGTCATTCATTGACGTCACGTAACACCAAATTTTGTAAATGCGGAGCTAGCAAAGCCACCATGACCACATCATGAAGGGCCAAATATACTCCAATGTAGCGTTGAAGCGCGCGCACACTGGGCACAGCGATACTACGTTAGCAAAACGTGAGCACTGTATATAGTGCGACGCCAGACGCGACCAGCGTCCTTCGGCGCGGCCCGGCGGCAAGTGGCGCGAAATGCGACGTGCTACGTTTTGCGCCGATGCGTTACACAGAAAACACTGCGTCTCCCTCTTTTCGTGACGGTGGGACACCGGACGCGCTGAAACGCGCATGTTTCAAAGCAACGCAGTGCGGCGCGCGCCTTCGAGTATATGGCAGGACCGGCGCCTAGCATGGCAAAGCCGGCGTGACGCGACAAAATGAACGCCAGCGAGCGCGTGCACCACGTCACGTCAAAATGTTTTGGCGCTTAGACGGTGGCATGTAGTTATGTTCTCACATGACACGCATCTCATGATTATCATGTTTGCACCAGTCACATACCTTCGTCAACCATTGATGTCACGTAACACGAAATTTGGCCTACGTAAAGCTAGCAAAACAGCCGCGAGCGCATCATGAACGTGGCATGTAGTCATGCTGTTACATGACACGCATGTCGTGATTATCATGTCTAAATGTGTCATTTACCTATATCGTCTGTTCACGTCACGTAATACCGAGTTTGGCACATGTGAATTAGGCTAGCGAAACTGCCGCGAGAGCATCATGAGCGTAGCATGTAGTCACGTTCTTACATGACACGCATCTCATGTTTATCATGTTTGCACCAGTATCATACCTTCGCCATCCATTCACGTCCCGTAATACCACATTTGGTATAAGTGAAGCTAGCAAAATAGCCGCCGGTGCATCACGAACGTGGCATGTAGTCATGTTTCTTGATGACACGCAACTCATGATTATTATGTTTGTACCAGTCCGATACGTTCGTCATCCATTCACGTACCGTAATACCAACTTTGTTATATGTGACGCTAGCAAAATGGCCACGAGCGCATCATGAACGTGACATGTACTAATGTTGCTACATGACACGCACGTAATGATTTTCAGTTTAGGTTCTCTCGCTTGTGTTCACCATGCAATGATGTCATACCATACCAGTTTTGCAACATGCCATGTGAACGAAACTACCGCAAGAGCTGCAGAACCACGATGTGTAAATCATGACATTCATGACATACATGTCATGATTCTCATGTTGTGACTAATCAAATGTGTTCTTCATACAGTCATGTACGTTATGCTATACCAAGTTTGGTATCGATACCATTATCGAAAAGGCCAGGAGAGCTAAAGGTTGTAGGTGGCCAGATAGATAGATACGCCCAAAGTCGCCCAAGTTCGCTAAGAAATGCTTCGCATTTAAAAATTCGCAGCGTGCGCGCTAACTGAAAGCCGAATTCTCCTGTCTCTCATTCCCCATTAGCAGCCTTTGGCATGTACATTGAGCACTATCTTACAAGAAAGGGTTGCTACGTTATACTCACTGGGCGTAACCTCATTGGTTTTAAAAAGGTTTAGCGAGCGTTTGGCCGCAGTGCCATGAATATAGGGAACAAGTGTATACCATGAACTCGAGGTGGTTAAAGGTGCGAAGTAGACATGAAGCGCAAGTCGTAAGACAGTATGCGTGTGCCACCTTTCCCTTAGTCCTAGGGATGTCCGCTGGATGGCGGTGCTTCTATGCGCGAAATATGTGATGAAAAGGTGTGAGATGGTGGTACTTGGAGTGTTGACTAGATGCACGAACGGACATACAGACAGATGCATGGATGGACGCATGGATGGCTGAATGGACGGATCGACGCATGGATGGACGCAGGGGCGGATGCATGAACGAACGTAGGGATGGACGCACGTATGGACGTGCGGACGCACTAACAGACGCACGCACGGACGGGCAGATGGATGCACGGACGGTCACAGACGGACGCATGGATGGACGGAAGCAAGAACGGATGGACGGACGGATACTTCGCCCAACTCTCCATCATTCACCCCGTGGATATGCTGCCGTTTTTTTTATGCAGATATCAGATGAACACGTCTTGAATCCCGTGTTTTCAACAGATCTAGAAATAGAGAGTTTTCTGAACATAAAGCGCTGCCGCCACTATCAAAGGCCAAAGACACAGTGTAAGAGATGTCATACAAATACACATGTCAGTCATGGTTTCATAGGCCTTACACGTCGTACGCAATGAAAACTTGTTACTGGGCAAGTTGGTTGATAGTAGGTATTATCTTAATTTTAGCGCTAAATAAAAAAGAACAAATAAATAAGACAGCCACTTGTTTTGTAGTCTTTTACGTGTTTATCTTTTTTTAGCGCTGAAATGATGGTGTTATTACATTATATGTCAGTTTGGGCGAAACATTTTATCGTTAAGCCGCCTGAACACCAGCGCAAGGATACACAATGTTGAAACAGTATATTGTTCTCAATATTTCTTTTTCTGTTTCTTTTCAGGTGAGTGAACGCGTCTTTCATGTCATTTTCAAAGAAATCCTTGCGTCGTCATAGGTGAGTTTTTCCCGCATCTTTCAATTTCAATAATAAACATAACTGCAGTGTTGGCCTACGTAAGGAATGCAAGTTATTTACTCTGACAGAGAAGACTAAAATGGGTAACAGCGATTCACCAATGAGTGACCCAACTGACGAAGATTTGGGTCTTTGATATCTTGTTTGCATTGCCCGTCATTCTTTTTGTAATCTGCCCCTACCGTAAGTGCATTGCCAAAGGAAACGTAATTGACGTCATCAAAAAAAAAAAAGGAGAAGGGGAAGGACAAAAATTGTTCTGCGAATCACTGTAGCTTTACTCATAGTTGGCGTGGATGTTCTTGTCGGATGTCCAGCTCTTGCCGAGCATAAGAGATGAAAAAAAAACTGTCATCTTCACATTTAATAGGCTAGGGAGTTTGCTTGAAGTGGTATCTTATAGAAACTGGTGCAACACGCAAACTGCTGCAGAGGTGCGAATTGAGAAAAGTCGTGCCCGAAACTTCTTTGACTTCGTTCACAAATTCGCTATACGCCTATTATCTTCAGATAAAGAAAGTCTTCAAGAACAAACTTGCGTTCAGACACAAGGTTGAGGGCAGTGCTCTCGAGTTTTTCATTTTTTTTTGGGGGGGGGGGGAACAAATGTTTCGGTCATTCTTTTCGGAAACTGGCGCTTTCCCGCTCCTCCCTAAAGGGAAGTCTCAATGAGCCCAAAGAAAGCGCCGTTGTGTGCCACGCGGTCTACAGTCTCTCGCATCGTCGTCGCACTGTTTCACGGCCCCGTTGGGTGTTCAAGGGCAGCCGTTGACCCGCATCGATCGTCAGACTGCGTGGCGTCTGGCGCGCCTGCCGTGCGTAGGCTTCGCTCCCCGACCTCCGGGAAGCAGGCAGAGGAGAGGAAAGCCCCTAGTACCACTCGCCGCCACGCTACCCTGGTCGTGAGGACAAAAGCAACTCTCGCTTTCCTCTTCTCTGAAGTCGCGCTGAATAGCGTTCGCCTATATCCGGCGTCTTCCACAACGTCGCCATCTTGCTGTTTTCTCGACTCTTTCGCTACGTCTCCCGCAGTCTCCCCTGCGCCGCACTCGTTATATTACGCCCGCCGTGATCCCACAATGGGCCGCAATTGAATGGGCTTGCTGCGGCAGATGTGCGGCTCTTTACTTTTCCCCGTCTTGACAGCAGGCTGGCGCTGCATTCCCGGCTTTTGTGTTTCTCGACGCTACCACGGCACGCTATCAAAACAAGCTTCAAACTCTCCGCGCTCGGTATCGCAGCATGCTCAAGCGAGTGGGCCCTATAGGACGTTAAAAGACTTCTCAAGCAGTGCTTCTAGGGGGTCCTCATCGTTTCCGAGAATTTTATAGCATCTCCTGAGCGATCGTGTACTGTTGGGATGAAGAATAAATGCCGAAAAAAAAAACGAAGAGTAAAGCATGGAGTTTATGAGGAGGAAGGGGGCGGGGGCGGGACGTTTAGCCTTAAAGAGAAGGTTCTCTGTGAAGTGAGAGCGCAGGAAGATGTCACGTTGTATGGTCAGCGACGTTGATCCAAGAAGAGACGCTACACCCCATTGCTCAGCACTTTACGACGACGAATCGGGTGTTCTGCTTCGCTATTTTATAGGTAAAAATCGAGTATATCTTCGTCATGTTTAGGGCAATTACACAATGACGTTGCTGAAGTCACGGGAACCACATCTCTTGCATCATTGGGCTGAGAACGGATAGCTTTTCGTAAATAACCCAACTTACAGCTTGCACAGTAAAGTTGTCCCATTACCGTGACTGTGATGTCTGGCTGCATGTCCTAAATCTTGATTAATTTCGAACATTGAACCCACGAAAACCCACGTGAAACTTTTCTGCTTCCACATATCTGATGATTAAATGGCGAAAGTTTCACAGTGTGAAATAAGTATATCCTGACTTTGTATCGTGATGTTTTACCGGCTTCACCAGCTCTGCAGCGGCCAGTAAGCGAAAAAAATATAATAATGGCCTCTCAGGAAAAGACTTTATACAGCATTCTTCCGCAAATAACATGTTTGGCACATTCTCGCGTTGCTAAGAGGCACCATAACAAGAGAGCAAAAAAAAAAAAAGTTGTGAGGCCAGTATAGGGCGAATCGGAAGCAGTTTGCTGTGCATAACCAGAAACGACAACGAAAAGTGACTGATAACAGCATGAACATGAACACTCAACGTACTACGGGACCCAAGCAGCATTGGGGAGAGGCGCAAACTAACGAGAATCACTTCTTTAAGGCAAGAAGCATGTGAGAGATTCGCGCAAGTGTCGGCGACAGTTGCGCCGATGGCACGCTTGGCAGTTGGGCGAGTCGGTTAGGATTCATTGCTTGAAGCTGCGCGGAAGGTGATCCCAAAAGAGTACCGAATTCACGGGAAGACACGATTCCTACATGTGCAAGGCCCGTGCATGAGAAGTTCCTGCAGTGTGCGTGGGGCGAAAGCTATGTAGCCTGGCCAAGTGCGATGCGCCTGAAAAAGTGCTGTGTAAGCCGTGAAAAAATTACTTATCATTCTTTAATGAGATTAGCCGTGCAAACCAAGAAGTTAGCACTTACTCTTCGTGCGTGGCACGTCTAATCCAGGCCCCACTTCATTATTTGTATTCATGCATAGATAACTTTAGGTAATATTTCACGGCATTAGCGTTTTGAGCCTTTAGTAATTTGCTTTTGGCTTTAGTCGGCTGCTGGTGGGTGTGATTATCTTTACTTTTTCTGCGGCATGTTCAGCGGACAATAAATCAAGATTTCCCAGCTGTACACAGATGACCTCTACTTTCTCTCACCCTCCTAGATTAGAAAATTAAGTAACAAAATGCAAAATTAGAGAACATCATATACGACAGGGCATTTCATAAATTTCTTATAGCTTTGTGGCAGGCTCTGCCTCCGAATACATTACGAACATTGCTGAGCGGAGAAAGCGTTTCTATTACACTAACATAATTAGTTTTTGCTTTCATTATGTATGAGCAAAATGAAATGACCAGTATATAATATAATATAATATATTATAATATAATATATAATATAATATAATATATTATAATATATGCTCGGGTCTCAGTTATCCACGGCAATAGCTTTATAGCCACCGCTTAATAAGAAACAGAATTTCAAGCTGAGAAATGCTCAGAAGCCGAGCGTCAACACACTATCCTGTAACTGTTAGTGTATGCGTATATAGAGCGAGCTTGCAAGTGCCAGATTGCTTGATTGCAAACTGTGGTGGGGAAGGTAAAAGGCAGTCGCATCATCCTTTTATATGACCAGTGTTCGAGCGCTTGCCGGCACGGAAGCCCGACGTGGGCGGCACGTGCTGTGGAAGCGGCGGCTCAAGTGTGTGGACGTTATGAAAACAAATGGCCCGGGCTTAACTCACTCTGCCCATTAGTCAGCGTGCGTGCGTGGGTACCTACATCTTTGGCTGTGCTTGTTGCTTGCCTCTCCTTTCCCGACGAAGCCGCCGCCTGATGGTGGAGGCGTTGCAGACGTATGCGAGGCGAAAGGATGTCGCTTACAGACCAACACGTCGGGATGAGGTTGAAAAATTAAGCTTTATTTCGTTTTGACCTTGAAGCCGAGAAGCGGGCTTGGAGTCTGCATGCGAGCGGGAGCTCATCATTTAGCGTGCGCATAATTAGATACTACGAACTTGAAAATAAAAAAAAAAGTTCACTTCGCGGGTTTTATGGTATGCGTGACCACAGTGTATTTATCCTGCTCCAATAATAAATGGCGGTAATAACATTTTTAACTGAGAAACACTTTGCTCGGCTGCGTGCAGCAGGAGATAAACTGAATGTAAAAAAAAAGTGTCAGCGTAATTGATTGATATGTGGGGTTTATCATCCCAAAACCAGCATATAATTTTGAGGGACGGCGTAGTGGAGGGCTGCGGTAATTTCGACCACCTGGTGTTCTTAAACGTGCAGCCAAATCTTACAGCATTTTCGCCTTCATTGGAAATGCAGCCGCCGCAGCCGGGATTTAATCCCGCGACCTACGGGCCAGCACCTGGCTACCTTAGCCACTAGACCACCGCGGTGGACCAGAAGTGTCAGCGTAGTTGCAATGATTCACCGGGCGTCATACCTTGACAGTTTACTGATTACATCGACATTTATCTCAGACTACACATGCAGCTTGTTCTTACTTAATATTGCTACGGAGAGGAAGAAAAGGAAGAGGTGCGACTGACAGGCGCGCGACTGGGCCAATCAGCCATTGTTTCTCTTGCCTGTAGTTTTTACTCTGCAAATACATCTCGCTCAGAAGCAACCAACCTCGTAACATATTGGTGAGAGGTGCTGGGTAACCATCAGGCAACGGAGCTCCGCAGCGGACGTCGCATCGCCCTTCCAGCCATGGCCAATGCTCAGCCCTCCGCGTCAACGTCAGCGTCTCCGACGAACATGGCGTCGCAACCGTACGTTTTCACGCCTCTCAAGGATCCCGGTACATTCTGCGGAACCGATGGCGTCGACGTTGACGATTGGCTGGCCATGTTTGAACGAGTGAGTGTGCCGAACAGATGGGATCCCACACTTCAGTTGGCTAATGTGCTGTTCTATTTGAGAGGCACGGCCAAGGTGTGGTATGAGAACAATGAAGAAGAACTCACAAGCTGGGACCAATGCAAAGCAAAGATGCGGGAGGTGTTTGGCAAAACCGCCAGTCGGAAGATCGCCGCCAAAAAGGAATTGGCCTGCCGTGCCCAATCCCCTACGGAGTCATACCTCGCTTACATTCAAGACGTGCTGGCCCTCTGCCGAAAGGCCGAAAGCGACATGACAGAAGGTGACAAGGTGGGACATGTTCTGAAAGGGATTGCCGACGACGCGTTCAATCTCCTGATGTGCAAGGGCTGTTCCACCGTAGACGCGATCATCAAAGAGTGTCGTCAGTTCGAGCAAGTGAAAAGTCGCCGCATTCTACAAACATTCGCTCGACTCCCAAACACCGCTGCAACATCTACTTGCGAGGACCAGTCAACACCACAACGTGCATCGCCGCCGGGAGACCTTACACGCATTGTTCGTCGTGAACTGGAAGCTATGGCGCCCTCGGCGTTCTATTCGCGCAGTACCGATGCCACTCCTGTTACTGTTCCTCTTGTTCAAGCCATCGTGCGCCGGGAGCTTGAAAACATCGGAGTGCATTCCGTGTGCCATGTCACCGCGCCTAGAGTCAGCGAACGCCCTTTCGTGATGCCCTTCTCCGACCGACGGTCTTCTCCACGTACTCGCAACCCGGCTGAGTGGCGAACTGCAGATGACCGCCCTATATGTTTCAACTGCCACCGCGTTGGACATATTGCCCGTTACTGCCGCAACACATGGTCCTCGGCACATCGCGCAACGACCAATATGACCCGTTTCGACGATACCGCCCGCACCTTTCCACCTGCCGAAGAGCCCAATGCCATTGACCATTCTCGGAACACTTGGTACAGCCGCTCGCCTTCACCACGTGGGCACCAGTCTCGATCGCCGCAAACACGTCGCCCATCGTCCCGTTCGCCGCAGCCACGGCGCTTCTCGTCCCCCGTGGCTTCCGGCCGCGTTGTCTCGGAAAACTGAGAAATGCAGCCCCCGGAGGTGGTGCTGCATTGACGACTTCCGCAGCAAATCCTCTTTCCGTTCCCACCAGACGAAGTGTAATAGACGTTAAAGTAGACGGCGAACCTGTACAAGCACTTGTCGACACCGGCGCAAGCATTTCGGTCATGAGTTCAAGCCTACGCACACGTTTAAAGAAAGTTCTGACACCAGCGGCTGCACAAATGCTCCGTGTGGCCGATGGCGGCACGCCGATGGTTCTCGGTCTGTGCACTGCCCGCTTACGTATAAAGGACCACACTACTTCTGTCATTTTAGCCGTGATTGACCACTGCCCTTATGACATTATCCTAGGCCTGGACTTCTTGTCGAATCATTCTGCTCTGATCGATTGTGCTACAGGCGTTCTTCAGCTAGAGTTGCCTCAGATAGTCGCTGACCCCCCCACTGCCCCGCCGCGCCTGTGCTCTCTTCAGGATGTGCGGCTGTCAGCTCAGGCAGCCACCTTCGTCGTTTTGACCGCACAGCCCCAAGTTCCCGATGGTCAATATGTCCTCCTTCCTCTCGCCGACGTCCTCTTGAGCCGCAACATTGCCATTCCCCATACGCTTGTGACTGTTACTGACAATTGTACCTCGCTTCCACTTCTCAATTTCAGCTTGTGCCCTCAAGTGCTTCCTCGTGGCATGTTCTTGGCCAGCGTATCTAATGCTGACGAATTCGAAATAGCAGCGCTCACCACCGAGATTGATTTACTTCAGTCTCCAGTAGCGAACAGCACCTGTTCTCGGCCAGATCGTTTCTCGAAGATGATTGCACCCGACCTCAACCCTGCGCAAGCCAATGACATCCATCGCCTTCTCGCGTCATATACCGACATTTTTTCTTTCGACGACAGACCTCTAGGGCAAACATCCACTGTTCAGCACCGTATAAATACTGGTGACGCCAGTCCTATTCGCCGACGCCCCTATCGTGTCTCCCCCACTGAGCGTAGAGTTATCCAAGCAGAAGTGGACAAAATGCTCAACAAAGGTGTCATAGAACCATCAAGTAGTCCTTGGGCCTCCCCTGTCGTCCTTGTGAAGAAAAAAGATGGTACATGGCGCTTCTGCGTTGACTATCGCCACCTAAACAAGATCACACGAAAAGACGTGTACCCGCTACCACGCATCGATGACGCGTTGGACTGCCTACACGGGGCTACATACTTCTCGTCTATAGATCTCCGGTCCGGCTACTGGCAGATTTCTGTCGATGAAATGGACCGCGAGAAGACGGCCTTCATTACACCAGATGGTTTATACCAGTTTAAGGTCATGCCTTTTGGACTATGTAACGCCCCTGCCACATTCGAACGAATGATGGACTCTCTCCTGCGTGGTTACAAGTGGTCTACTTGTCTTTGTTACCTAGACGATGTGATAGTCTTTTCATCTACTTTCGATAGCCACCTGACCCGTCTCGCTGCAATTCTCGCAGTCTTCAGAACAGCTGGGCTACAACTCAATTCCAAGAAGTGTCAATTTGGTCACCGTCAGATTGCCATTCTGGGCCATATTGTAAACGCCGATGGTGTCCAACCAGATCCCGAAAAGATCCGCGTCGTCCGTAGCTTTCCAGTGCCCCGTTCTACATCCGACGTCCGTAGCTTCGTCGGCTTATGTTCCTACTTTCGCCGTTTTGTGAAAAACTTCGCTGACGTTGCCCGGCCACTGACAGATTTGCTGAAGAAGGATACCACATTCTCATGGGGCCCTGAGCAGGCTCAAGCGTTCGCCGCTCTCATCGGCTACCTAACTACGCCCCCCATACTTGCCCACTTTAATCCTTCTGCTGCCACAGAGGTTCGCACCGACGCCAGTGGCCACGGTATCGGCGCAGTTCTCGCTCAGCGGCACCACGGTAGACAGTGCGTGATAGCTTACGCCAGTCGCCTGCTTTCTCCCCAGGAGATGAATTATTCCATCACCGAGAGAGAGTGTCTAGCTTTAGTTTGGGCCGTCGCCAAGTTTCGGCCATATTTATATGGTCGCATTTTCACTGTCGTTACGGACCACCACGCCCTCTGTTGGCTGACTTCTCTGAAGGACCCGACTGGACGTCTGGCTCGCTGGGCTCTGAGGCTTCAGGAATTTTCGTTTAGCGTCAGCTACAAGTCTGGCCGTTTGCACAAGGACGCAGACTGTCTTTCTCGATATCCGGTAGATCCTCCTGATCCCGTTGCGCCTGACCTGGAGAGCAGAGTAATGGCGTTTACAGACGTCAGCGATATGCGCATCGAACAACGACGGGATGAGTCATTGCGCACTATCATCGACGCCATCCAGTCTGACAGCCATGACGCTGAATCCCGTATGTTCGTGCTGCATGACGGCATCCTCTACCGCCGCAACGTCACCACTGAAGGCCCTGAGCTTCTGCTTGTCATCCCTCGTCATCTACGGCCTGCCATACTTCAACAACTTCACGACGCACCAACAGCGGGACACCTCGGCGTTTCCCGCACATACGACCGCGTGCGACGTCGATTTTTCTGGCCTGGATTGTACCGCAGCGTACGTCGATATGTCGCCACTTGCGACCTCTGCCAGCGCCGGAAAAGACCTTCTTTGCTGCCAGCTGGATATCTTCACCCAATTGAAGTCCCCTCTGAACCATTTCATCGCGTGGGACTCGACCTTCTTGGCCCTTTTCCGACGACGACACTAGGAAATAAATGGATTGCCGTCGCCACAGATTATGCGACCCGTTACGCGATAACAAAGGCCATGCCAACCAGTTGCGCCACTGACGTCGCGGATTTTCTTCTTCATGACGTCATCTTACACCATGGTGCACCCCGACAGCTGCTTACGGACCGCGGCCGCTCTTTCCTGTCCAAAGTTGTCGATGACCTCCTTCGATCGTGTGCTACAGCCCATAAGCTATCTACCGCCTACCACCCACAAACTAATGGCCTAACTGAACGTCTCAACCGCACGCTCACAGAGATGCTTTCGATGTACGTCTCCGATGATCATCGAGACTGGGATACAACGTTGGCCTATGTGACCTTCGCATATAACTCCTCTCGACATGACACTGCGGGATTCTCGCCTTTTTATCTTTTATATGGTCGCGACCCCATATTGCCATTTGAAACCACCTTGCCTCTCGTGCCATCTCCTTCCGAGTACGCGCGCGAAGCCATTGATCGGGCTCACATGGCTCGTCAAGTTGCCCAGTCTCGCCTCACCAGGTCACAGGATATGCAAAAAGCCCGCTACGACCACCGGCATCGAAATATAACGTTTGCCCCAGGTGACCACGTGCTCCTCTGGTCACCGTGTCGCCGTGTAGGTCTCTCCGAAAAACTTTTGTCCCGATACGCCGGACCCTACCTAGTCTTACGTCAAGTTAGCGACGTAACCTACGAGATAGCGCCATTGCACTCCAATACGTCACCAAGTTCGTCACTAGTTGACATTGTCCATGTTTCGCGCTTGAAACCCTACTTCTGTCGCACTTCTCCGGACTCTCGCCGAGACGGCGCTCCAACGCCCGGTGGTCCTGCTACGGAGAGGAAGAAAAGGAAGAGGTGCGACTGACAGGCGCGCGACTGGGCCAATCAGCCATTGTTTCTCTTGCCTGTAGTTTTTACTCTGCAAATACATCTCGCTCAGAAGCAACCAACCTCGTAACAATATTTTGCGAGCCTTGTTAACGAGTTTATTTTAGGCATCAAGTTTTATGTATGATTTAGGTTAATTGCTCTGTAAAGAAATGATTATTTAATTTAAGGTAAGCGCGTATATTTTTAGTGCCTTGCTGTAATTAAGTACGAGCAGCTGCGTCGAATGCTGGTTCCGTAATTTTTCATCTCCCCTTCCCTTGTGGTCGATGGTTCTTAGACGTCGTAAAATAAATAAATAAATAAATAAATAAATAAAAAAAAGGCTAGCATACCAACATAGCACTGTCAGCAACAAAAAACACCGTTATTTGGAGACCGGTGCCGATGCCTCACGCCGAATCGGTGACGGGTTTGCCGTCGTTAATAAAATACACGTTTATACTGTTTGTTAAAATCAGAGAATACTTCAATCAATGTAATCCTGGATCAGAATAAGACTGTGACGTGTTGACTCACAATTATGAGTTTCCTTGTGAATTGACGTTTTCTGATGTATTGCCCCATTTTTGACCAACATGGGCAAAAGCTACTTGTCAGGTTTAGAAGAACTACAAATATTATGTTCCTACAAACGACTGGTTTCAGACAGGCCTTCTCAATGCTTTGATGCCCCACCGCGGTGGTCTAGTGGCTAAGGTACTCGGCTGCTGACCCGCAGGTCGCAGGATCGAATCCCGGCTGCGGCGGCTGCATTTTCTATGGAGGCCAAAATGCTGATGGCCAGTGTGCCCAAAATTTGGGTGCACGTTAAAGAACACCAGGTGGTCAAAATTTCCAGAACTCTCCACTACGGTGTTTCTCATAATCATATGGTAATTTTGGGACGCTAAACACTACGTATCATTCAAATCAAAGCTTTGAAGTGTTTTTCATGGCGATAGCTGCTCTTGTTTTAAAGAAGTTTTGTGTTGAGAAGCCTTAGTTTCCGGGTGTTCGTAATTTAAGCATTCAGAATTTCATTCATTAAGCATAAACTTTTGTAAACTGATTAAGCAGGTTCACGCGAAACCTGGGACATGGTATTTTCCGCACGGCATAGACCATTGAAATATGTTGCAGGAGTTATCTTATTCTAGTCATTTCTCACTGAAGCTTTATGCATTTTTCTTCTATTTATTGTATGTATTGTACTTGTATTACCTCGTGTTTTAACTTTACAATGGCGTTGTTAAGCTCTTCCCTATGCTGTTACACGTTCGCATAAACTATCGTAATTATGGAGGGGCCATATTTTCCACTGAAGCACGTTCAACCCAATAAGTCGGCTGCCGCTCTCTATCTGGCTACGCAGATATGTCCGGCGTGCATCCAATAACACGGTAAAGATTGGCTGTACAACTTATTTATTCTCCTGAAACACAACTTACGCACCAGTAGCGTACCTTTGACAAATAACTATTCGTGAACTGGGAACATGGGAGAGGCCTTTGTCCGGCAGTGGACGTAGTCAGGCTGATGAGGAGGATGATGATGATGATGATATTTGTGAACTTACCCCCCCCCCCCTCCCGTTGTTTGGGAGCCTTTTTATATGTATATATTTTATATGTACATAGATCCTCTCTCGCAACTCATGACAGTGGTTAAAAACATTCTGCGATTCGTTCTCATGCATAAGCGCTTGAGCTTTTATGATTCCACTGAAGCTAATGTGAGTAGTTTCCTGCTTTTCGCAGCCTCTACTGCAACAAGAGGGAGTTCACGTTCACGCGGGATGAATTCAGCGTCGTAAGATTAAAAGTGATTTCGCGGACTTGCCTTGCAGCCCCGCGTCACTGAAAGCGATTTTACTGAGGCCCCGAGAATTCCGCTCAACACAACCAGATCGTAGTTTACGACTTTGTTTACGATCTTCGGTGGTTGATTGCTGTTTTCTTGGCTGCATGCCCGCCCAAAGTGGTGCCTTGTGGCATTGATGGCCAATTAGAGGGGGGCAGCTAATCTCAACCTAACTTCCATCAATGCAAGCGCTTTTGCGCGAGTAACGTGCACTAATTATCGACTTCCTTTCTCGTTTCACAGCTAATCTGATCTGATGACTAAATTGTTAATAATCTCGACGGAAAGCTGCTGATGCTTTATGCAGAACGTGTAAAGCAACGGTGTCCTCAAAAATAAGCACGAAGAATAAAAAAAAAAAGCTGAAACACTGGTGTCCTTCCCATCGTATTATAGGGTGGCACGCAAGAGAGAGAAATAGAGGGAGCTCTTTAATGAAAAAAAAAATTGGCCACACATGCGCGTTCTTTGTAGAAAACTTCGTCGGAAGATGAAACTTTCAACAAAGTAAGGATACAAAGGCCAAGCGGCCTTTATATGTAGCCTTGCCATAGACAGCACCTCCTCTATGTGGAATCGGCCTTATCTGACTGGAAATGATAAAATAGAGGAAGCGCTGGGTGAGATATGGCCGACATCTGTCAGTGCCTTCTGGAAACTTGAGCTTTTGCAGAACCAAGGGCCACTGTTGGATGCAACGCCATATCGTCAGCAGAACGGTTTTTGGTGCATATATAGCGTCGCACTTCCAGTGCAACGTAATAGACAGTAGGCTCTTTAGGGTTACGTATCTGTGTAATTCCTAGTAAAGGAACACACAACCTAATACTCACGTGTAGAAGTTGGGAGTCATATATGAGTAACATTTAATTTTTGATCATGTTCACTAGTATGAACGCAGCCACCAGTTCAAGATGGCTGGGCGTTTAGCAAGTGCTTAAGCTTTGGTGGGCTGACTGAATTTTGTGACAGACAAACAGACAGACAGACACGCACACACACAGACAAAAAATTCTGCGTTCCAGTATTCCAAGAAATATGATCACCCTTAAATAATACTATTATGATCGTGGAGCCCGCCGCACTAAACACACAGGACACAACGCAGCATCGTGATCTGCGTGTTTCCCTGTGCCGTAGTTTGAGCAGGCCTGTATTAATGTGCTTTAATCAACTACCTCACCTAATAACACTTAAGGGATATTATGTGCAAGTCGTTGTGGTGAAGCGGAGATTATGACGAAGACAGCAGCAGCAAGTGCGCCTGTTATCGTCCGTTCCTTCTCATGCGCCCTGTTTAGTTGCGCAACTCAAGATGGTTTCTATGACAGCAGTAACAAGTAGCTTCACATGCACGCAAAGACACTCTCTTAGCGTAGACACGGCTATGTTTAAAAAAGTACTGAATAAAGAAAAACTTGCAGTATATAGTATCAAGTTTAGACGCACCGGCTTCACCACCGTTAAACGAAAAGGAAACCTGGGACGGCTCTTGCGTAAAAACGGGAAAAGGGTCATGGCGGGTGCGTATTAATATCTAATTAATTTACGTCAGCTCTGTGACGGCGGTTGAAAAATAAATAGAAAAGCCGAGAGAAATGTGTAGGCCCTGCGTGAAAACTAAGGAATACGAAACTGCACCTACTGCAGATAGTGAAATCTTGGAGCTTCCAATATATAGGCAACTTTGATATGGCTATACGCGGGCCCACTAATAAACGTAAGGCGGCAATGAAAATGTGCTGTCCTGCTTGTGACGCTTCTTCGAACTATTAAACACGAACGCTGTCGGAACGGACCTCAGATAGCGAGAAAACCGCCAAGCTTCAAAAGCTAAAAAAAATGCACCTGTGTGCGCATAAGTGTTTGGTTTAATTTTCTAAGACGTGGGAAGCCACTGGGAAAGAAGTGAACCTATTTCATTAGTCGATACATTATTTTACTCGAATGTAGTGTGACAGCGTATACTGCAACTCTCGAGAAACGAGTAATAAGACTGAGAGCGTGTTGCGTAATTAGAAACTTCCCGTCGCTGTGAATGTCACATCATAAAAATCTGGTACCTCATCTCATTCAACAATTCTTTCTGGGGATATTACTCTAGACTAGCCCTTTCGCGAAGCGAGGAACGATGGTTCGAGGTCGTCGCTGTTGTGTTACGTCGGGACAACAGAAGCCAATAACTTGTTTGTCTGTCTTTGTAACAAAAGCTCCTTGAAATGGTTCACAGCGTGATGAAGTTTTCCGCTCATATTTTACCGAATGCGATGACGGCATTATGGTGATGACGATGCGACAGCAATGACATACATGAACACATGAAACTTTGAGCACAAATAAACGACGTAGGAGGAAGAAGAGAAATGCACGCTGTTATTGAACGCTTGTGAGTGTTTTCCTTTCTTTGTCGTGATTTATTTGCGCTTAATGTTTTGCACAAAAATGCAATAAAAACTAGCCCATTTAGCTCTCCTGATACCAGGCATACATGAAAACAAGTAAAAAAGAATAATGCTGCCGTGCCATTCATAAAACGAATGTATATACAAGACATGATGAGGTAGGCAATTGCGAGAAATTTCTGTTGGCCACGGGGTGTTTAATATAAAACAAATTAAATGTGCTGGCCCTCAATGTACGATGATGGTGTGTCTAGTTAACTACTGTACTACGGTGATAGTACAATATGCCTGAGGTGGCCGAGCTAACATTCCTCAAAGTAATATATATATATATATATATATATATATATATAGGCAGGCATGGTGGTTGAGTGGCCGTAGCGTTGCATATAGTCTAGTATATCCTCCGTGAGCGGTCACAACGTGATTCCTGATGAAGGCCAGACTCTAGGCCGAAACGTCGAAATAAACCACGTTGTGACCGCTCACGGAGGATCTACTAGACAATATATATATATATATATATATATATATATATATATATATATATATATATATATATATATATATATATATATATATATAAAATAAGGGAGAGAAGTGTATACCTAAGGGCTCGTATTTCCGTGGTTTAACACAATAATTATGAGATATAACAGATAGTAATGCCAAGGAATGTACAGGGGAAGTTATTAGAACCAATGGAATGTAAATAAGAAGAAAGAAGAAAGAAAAGTGGATGAAAAAATTACCAGCTGTGAGCAGGAATCGAACCCACGACCTTCGAATAACGCGTTCGATGCTCTAACCACTGAGCTATCACAGCGGCCGTCCCTCCATCCACTTTTTGGGGTTTATATGTGAATTTAGAAGTAGGAGTGACAGTCAGCGCCATCTATAAGCCAGACAACGAGTGTGAAAACACTCTTATTCGAATGTTTTGGCATCACGTAGCACGTGAACTTATTATGAGCGGGCAGCTGATTAATTGTCCCTCTTATACAACCTAAACACACCAAGTCTGCCAGTACGAGACCCTCGTTCAATGAAATAAGGGAGAGAAGTGTATACCTAAGGGCTCGTATTTCCGTGGTTTAACACAATATTAATGAGATATAACAGACAGTAATGCCAAGGAATGTACAGGGGAAGTTATTAGAACCAATGGAATGTAAATAAGAAGAAAGAAGAAAGAAAAGTGGATGAAAAAATTACCAGCTGTGAGGAGGAATCGAACCCACGACCTTCGAATAACGCGTTCGATGCTCTAACCACTGAGCTATCACAGCGGCCGTATATATATATATATATATATATATATATATATATATATATATATATATATATATATATATATATATATATATATATATATATATATATATGCGTATTTCTGCTCTTTGGAAGTACGGCCGCCATGTTGAGCAATGAAAACCAGTGAAGTTGCACGCAGTGGATACTCAAATATAACAAAGTCATCACTGCGAGAATAACAGGGTGACGTTGAAACGGTCATGATGTATACATAAATTCAATTGCAATGGCGAAGAAAGATAATTTATGCAAAATTTTTATTCTTATGGACCCTGCGAAATTCTTTCACGAATAGGTAGTTGCTCCCCAGCGCAATTGACTACGTTATCGTTCCATAAGAGCAAGTTAGCGACCTTTTACAGCGAGGGTTTATGGGCTCTCATAAGCACTTATCAATTTTAAAGCGTAAGTGAAGTAAATAAAAAAAAATATGACTTCTATTGACGGTCCATTGAAGCGAAGGAATCATATATACCTTTGCACAAAGAAGTTGGCACAGGTACGGGCACTGAGGGAGGAGGTAGGGGGTCGCTTTCGCCCCCTGGTCATTTAAGGGGGTTGCCAAGTCAGCCCCATAATATTACATGGGCAAATCTGCTTCGGAAACGTTTAAAGGGTTATGTCCATTACCGTTTTCGGCTACGATGGCGGCCGAGGACCACCGATGTTGCGTTACTACCACCGGATGGCCCGAAATCAAAGGCAGGCCATCGTAAGAGTGATGCCATGGCTTCAGTTTAGTCTGTCCATCCGCTGCGAAACCTTACAACCACTCGAAAAGGGGAGGGGGCAACTAGCAACACGGCTCCCCACACTGGTGAAGCCTGGTCCTTCCTAAAGCGGTTGTGGCTCGTTTCAGTCATTACCATCGCCGGCATAGTCACAAACACGACAGTACACTCGAAACTCAGTACGAATATTTCTTTGCTAATGTATCGCACTGCAGGCTCAAATTTTCGCGAGAAAAGTGTGCTAAAATGCACAAAACGAAATTTGGCGGGATTTGCTACCAGTATACAAACCGTGCGTTATAGGAATTAAACTCTCCCCGTCAACTGTAAGTGATGTCCGTAAGCTTGCTGCCAGCTCAATGGGCTGCTCAAACCCGTCACCCAAAGTTGGGTGTTTGATTGACGTGCGTAAAACTGACACCCAAAGGCGGGTGTCAGATTTACGTGCGTCCATCGTTCAGCGCATATTGAATGCTCATTTCCTTCTCCAGTGAGGGTGCCGTAAAGTATTTACACAATATAAACTTCACCCTATGTGGCCGAATGGCCCCATTATATACTGAAGCCTTGCTTAAAGTACGCAATTTTCTGGCCAACAACATAAGCTGTCTTAGTCCAGTTTCGTGGGCGTCGCTAGTTATTATGTGCCGCCATATTACAGCCACTATACCTTTCTTGAGTTCCGCCTTCCCGCACTACCTTGTACGTGTCTACCCCGCACTGGTATTTCTTTTATCAAATTCACCGAATTTTCTTCGAGCTGTTTTCAAGCGCCGCTTCGGTCACTCACTCCCATGGCTATACAAATAACCGGCAATATAAGTGGTGGCAAATTGCTTCCGTTAAGCCAAAACACACACACGCACACGGGCCATTAATGGATTCTTCCACCTGTTTTGAGCTTTTATTTTTTTGTTCTTTTTGTTCATTCATTCTCGCATTTTCGGCGCTACTAACCTCAAAAATGTTCGTCGAGAACGCGGCTTCCTACTTTCGCTCTAGCGTTCGAACGGCTTTTTTTTTTTCATTTTTTTCTGTGTCACTTTCATCGCCCTGTTTGCTCACATCGTTGTGCGCCCACTCACATATTGCGTTGTATCGGCCAGGGGATACAATAAATAGAGATTTTTAATATAAACTACGGACAGGAAATAAAACACGTTTTACTCTTCCTCCACATGCGAGTCAGGAAAAAAAAAGAACGAGAGAAAGAAATAAAGAAGAAAGAAGAAACAGATGAAGGAAGAGGAGCCCGGTTGTGTACCGGAAGCAGTATACCCCGTATAACGACTTCTTCGGGCCTCCCTTGCTCCAGGCTGCGTGTTTTATTGCCGCTCACTTTTTCGAAAAGTAACTGCAGATGCGTCATCGGCTGCCACGTTGTTCGGAAAAAAACACCGCAGTAATTTGTGTTGCGCCACCCAAATCGATAACTCTAATTTTGCTGACACTAGCCTTCCTTCATTCTTTGGAGTTTGCAGCGCCACGATGGTAATGTTTTGCAGCATTTTCCTTAAACTACCTACCGAAATGGCTGCCAGTAGAACTACTCAAGATATGGACCGTCTCTAAAAGCATTGAATCCGAGTGCAAACTGGCCGCTATCTGGATATGCCTATAAGCATTAGTGAAGCAGTTATATTTTTCTCTTTCTCTCTCTTTTAACTCTCGAAATCTTTGGCGCTCATCTTGTACAGGTACCGATCAATGCCTAACACTCATCACGCACAGTAAACTCGGAATGTTATCTCTCAGGAAGTTTGCCAACCTGATTGGCTTCGCAAACTTGCGGATTCTAGACGCTTATGCTTCACTAGGCTGCCGCGTTCATTCTAGCACACACAAAAAAAGAGGCTTCTTGGGAAGATAAGGGCAAGACAGGTTTGGCGTAAGTGAGCCTAACGTACTCTTTCTTTCTTTCTTTCTTTCTTTCTTTCTTTCTTTCTTTCTTTCTTTCTTTCTTTCTTTCTTTCTTTCTTTCTTTCTTTTTTTTCTTTCTTTCTTTCTTTCTTTCTTTCTTTCTGTCTTTCTTTCTTTCCGTTTTTATTTGCTATTTAATATATTTTCACTTTTGCTCTTCTTTTCATTGTTTTCTCTTTGCTTCCTTTTCAGCTTTTTTTTCGCATTGCGCATCGTTTTCTGCTAACTTTATGCTTCCTCCATGCAGAAAATCATAGTTTCACTCAAGGGCTTAGCAGTGCAACGCTGCTCTACCATTGCTGCCGGAAATAACGACGTTTGTGTGTGAAACAATTAAGTGCCTCTAATAAATGCAACAATGAGAAATGGAGCAACATGAAATGCAAGTGGCCTAGTTAAAAGGTCTGTTCGCCGTACCAGAAACGGCTGACCGCCGATAAGCGCACGATCGGCAGAGCATCAATTATACGAGGCAACAAATAAATATGCGCCTACAAATCGACAATTCAGGATCAGACGAACGTGTTCACGTACCACATGTTCATGTACATATTCTCGTACCACATATTCATGTAGATAATTACATACCACGTATTCACGTACCACATGTTCACGTAGACGTTCACGTACCACGTATTCACGTACCACATGTTCATTTATATATTCACCTACCACGTATTCACGTACCACATGTTCATGTACATATTCACCTACCACGTATTCCACGTACATATTACCGTACAAACTCACGTACCACGTAAAAACATGCCACACATTCACGCACGTATTCATTTGCCGCGTATTTCCGCACGGCAGGTTCGCGTACCACAAGTACCATACTCCACTCTCTCGTAGTCATGAAAATTGCAACAAAATCTCGCGAGATATAGTTTATTTTGACTCTTTTTCAGGATTAGTATTTCCGCAAAGCCAATTAGTTCACCTAAACACAAAATCAAGTTCGTTCTCACTGCGCTTTCTTCTTATTTTATGGCATTAAATACGTGTTCGTTCGGTCGATCTACTTGCTGATACTCTGCCATAGAGTACAGTGTCACGTAGCTGCTGAGTATTCGTCTCCGGCGTCGCACGCATAGCGCGAACACCTTGATTTTCTACGACTCATCACCGTGTATAGTCTAGGAAATCTCCTGAACCAGTGCCACTCATCCTATTTGTTAAATTATAAATCTTTATGAACGCAAAATATAACAAACAAACAAGCGGTTTGAGTGCTTGCATGCTTCGTGGCGCAAATTTACGCGGATCGTTCCGAATTCTCCCGAGTGGATGAAGATTTCATTCCCTAACTTATTCCTGTTTGCTCGCGTGAAAGAAAACAAGATCTAAGCACCGTGTTATTCAAATGAGGTATTTCTCGCTCATGAAAGTGTTCAGTGATGCGCTAACTTCGTTCGTACACGCACATGCGCTTTGATTGCCCGAATTCCACATTTCCTTGTTTTTTTTTATTCGTCCAACGAGTGACGAAATCTGCCAAATAAGATCGTCGCAGGAGCTGAATACCGGTGCTTATATTGCGTAAAATGAAAGAACCAACAGTGCTTCGAAACGGCTTGTTATGATTGCTCTGTATAGCACCACCTCTATACCGAGATCCCAAGCACGCGCTATACTAATGAAGGCGCTTTAAGAGGCGCCACGTGATGACCATTTTAGAGCTGAGCTAGGCAAACGTTTCATTGCCTCGGGGGACGCAGCCGGCGAGCGCAGACCCAGTTCCATCATGGCGGACATGCAAATTCTCAAGCGCCACTTACATCGACTCGCGCATATACAGTCTTCGCATCTGATTCCAGCTGCTTCCCGATTCTTTTTAGAGTTCACCTATAGGCGCAAGGCATAAACGATGAAGCGTGTACCCTCGCGAGTTGTTCGCATTTGCTATGGACTACCTTCCGTCATAAGAAGCTGCAAAGTGATTTCCTTGAAGGCACCTCAAACGATGCGGGAAAGAAAGTTTCTCTAATACAATAACAAATATCAAAAGGAGTATCGGTAATAGTGAATTGTAGAACAGTCCTTTAAACAACATATAACATGTTGGCGTCGTGTTTAGATAGCCCACCACAATTCCAGGGGGTTTTGATGAATTGAATAATTTTCGTTGCGCCCGTGTTACCCCGGGGAACACAGGGTTTATGCCTCGTGTTCTGTCTACTGCGTCAGTCCACCTCGTATTAACTGCACCGCTTTCTAACACCGAAGGCACTAAGCAAATCTGACCTCGCTCATCGTGAGCCTAAAGCACTATTAACGTTATGCACAGGTATGCGCCAAACAATTAGGTAAAATCCCACTACTTCCCAGGGGTCCACTGAGAAGGAAGAGGGCAGCAGTTATCCCAACAATTGGCTGCGAAGCGATGGTGCTCAGCTGAAGACCCCAAGTACGTAAGCGAGCGAATACTTGGTAACGGGAAAGGCGCCAACGCCTGCGAAAAAACCTCGAAGCGGTGAAAGGACTACGCCACTGGCGACGCGTCTGTGACTGTTTGTAGATAAGCGCTAACCTCTCTGCGCTGAGAATTAACGTTGAAGCAATTTTGCATCGTATAGCTTACACCCAGAAATTACCCAGAAGCGACTATAGAAACAATGCCTCGCCGCGGTGGTCTAGTGGTGGAGAGACGCCCGCGCAACCATCCGTGCGTCCCTCCATGCTTCCGTCCGTCCGTCTGTCCATCCATCCGTCCGTGAGTCCATCCATCCGTCCGTCCATACGTCCGTGCGTTCATCCGTCCGTCTGCTAGTCTGTCTGTCCGTTCGTTCATGCGTCCGTCCGTGCGTCCATCTAGTGAACACTCCAAGTACCACCATCTTCCATCTAGCATCCCCTGTGGCACGTACCTGCTCTAGAGCGGGTACGTATCACCGGTGGCTACGCACTACTACATACATACGGAGCAGCGACAGACCCATGCCCTAAGGAGCATCGCCCCTAAAAGCACACTGTATAAGGCTTTCCCTTGGAAAAGGCAAGCGAAATATTTTGCTGCGGGCTAGCTTAATGGCACTAAATAACACCACGCACTGGATGTGCTGCATGAAGATACGACAGATAGTTCATGAAAGCTGCAGAAATAGCAACACTGCTCCGCTGATCAACGGACGAATTTGCGACGGCTTGCGCACAAAATAATCAGCTTCGTGATCGACCAACACGCACACTTTCATACCATGCTGAATGATAACTGAGGCAGACGATCGTTTTTCAGTCATTTGAAAACGGCTCAGTTTTCTATGGGCTTGCTTGACAAAGCAGGCACTGTTCGTAGAATGACAGCCCGATTGACGTGAATCACTGAAGAAAATGAAGCTCTAACGGGCAAACAGCACAGTCATTCAAGATTTTTCTTATTAGCTTGTGTCCATGCGACTCTTTTAGGCCTTGTTTGAGTGAGTGTTTCTGCATGCGCTACACGCAAGGCGTAGCGCGCTGTACAACAGATTGAGGCCGAGTGCAGGTCAGCCATCGTCATGTTGAGAGCGCTCGGCCTTATAGGCGCTCCCGCCTCGCACACGCTAGTGGAGCCCCCCTGCGGCATTCGCGATGACGCTGAGACGCGCGTGACAAATCACGGTCCGCGCTATCCAATATCGCCAGTCCCCGAAGGCGACCGTTTGTGCAGGCATTCGCTCTAAACCACCCACGGCGGTAGCTCCTCCCTTCCCTCGCGGTCGCTTGTCGTGCTCAAAGCAGCCTCGGAAATTGTCACCTCGACAGCGGCGAGCCGTTCTTCAGTCGGCAGCAGTGTCCAGCCACACTACGGGACTGCCATGTGACCGGCCGCAAACGAATGTCCTGCTCGGGACGAGATTAAAAAACAAAACAAAAAACGGGCCTGAGAAATTATGGTCGATATTGGGCCAACTTCAGAAAAATACCACCTTCTCCATCCTTCTGGCCCTGTTTCTTCTTCGGAGCCTTCAGTGAAGCTCAATGGACGTTGAAGAAATGGGAAGTCACGATTCATGCGATGTCGTGCAGAACGGCGATTTCTTCGAACGCCGTGCGCCGCTGAGGCTTCTCCTGTCGAACGCTGGCGAAGCTACGAGATGGGCAAGCATGCCGGGGCGTGGGCCATGCGGTGCACCACTTTTTCTCAAGTATCCTCCTCCCACTCCTCCTCCCTTTTCACTTTTTTCCGGGGCGCTGGCCCAATCTTTCGAAGCAGCAAAATGTATCGTCGAGAAGCGTGATTCATGGCAGAATGCTTCTGTGTGCTTGCTTTCGTTCCAGTGACGTATGTTTATTTGACATTTTCCGTGTAGGAAAATAAATAAAATGGCCAGATGAGCAATTTCACTTGCCCAACGTCGTTCTTTATTCTAGCAGGATGATACGTTTCACATTTTAAAAAAATAAGAGAGATGAGTTCACGTCGAAGCAGTTTGAAGACCTACATGAAGTGTATTACGCAACTTGTGGATTGAGCAAGAAAAATAGGATAATATTATTGGCAAGAGAAACAATTTGATCTAGAATAGGTTGAGCTGTTCTTACTTAATATACGTTTTGTTGTTGTTTTCAGTGTAAGTTAAGTAGTGCATGAAAACCAATCACACTGCATTATAATGTTTTTCTACGTTCTTCATGAATGCCTAGAAGGTATATAAATGCTCCTGTATTTAATAATCCATCCAGACTTGCATGATCGTGTTATGCAAACTTTTCCTAGATAAGGCCATGGCACTGCAACATAAAGCTGTTCTAAACATTCACATTGCATAATGTCCCTTATCCTTTTGTAATAGGCAAAAAAATCTAAAGCTGCTGTCTTCACCTGTCTGTACGTCACACCACCTCGAATAAATTGCGAATACTCTCTCTCTCTCTCTTTGAAATTTGCGTTTACACCCTAATTATGCACGACAAAAGTAATTTAACAAGGTCTTGTCGATTCTCAGAGAAGACTTTAGGTGAATCTAAGCTGCTGCATATTTCAAGATAAGTCAGCTTTGCCGGTTTCCTCGGTACAAATAAGGGTGCCGCATAATCACGGTCTGTCGGCAGCATGAAAGCCTTCAAAGGGAACAAGGCACCAAGCTTTTCATTTGGAGGGCCAGGAACAACTTCGATATGAGTGGCTCGCGTGTGCATGCATTGAAAATGAGAGAGAAAAAATCCTCTCCTAACTTTATGCGCGATGTCTCGGACACTAGAACATATATGCTTCTCCGGATGTATACTTCAAAGCCTCCACGCGTTTTTGTGTTACCAGTATTCAAAGTTAGTTCACTGGTATAACAGGCTAAACGTACAAAAAAAGCAGGAAGACAAAGGATAGAGTGCTGAATTACTAACATACAGGCCATTAAGGAAATTTATTAATGTCCTGAAGAGCCAGCCAGCACAGTCCTACGGTTGTCGGCTGTTCCCATGTTGCAGCCAGGAGGTCATGCCTCTCAGCCTTCTTACATGCCTTCTTGGTTGCCTTGGACTGATCCTTCAGTCTGGAGCTTGT
Organism: Rhipicephalus microplus; assembly: GCF_043290135.1. Classification (NCBI taxonomy): domain Eukaryota; kingdom Metazoa; phylum Arthropoda; class Arachnida; order Ixodida; family Ixodidae; genus Rhipicephalus; species Rhipicephalus microplus. The sequence continues at coordinate 31,912,390 of NC_134703.1, forward strand.
GATGGCCTTCTACCCGTCATCACTGTAAAGGTCCTGTAACGTAGGTCACTGCCAGGGCATGTGCGCTAAAGCACGAAAATATTCCCCGCAATCAGGGCAATGAGGATTCGTCTCTGTGCGGAGGAAACCTGTCAATAGGTATGAATACGTCTGAAGCATCCTTGGTGTACAAGATTGTGCACTACTCAGTTTTGAATTCGGAGGGAGAAAACTTCACCGCACTTCTCTGTAATGAGCCGTAACTTTGTGAAACGTAGGAGAGGGTCACTGAGCTCAATATTCTCCGTACACGTAGAAGTCGCAGTACCATCGTGGTGCCCGAGTTCTCGCGCAAGGTGACCCGACAGCACGTCGTCTCCCACGTGGGCTGGGAACCAACTACTGTGATGAACATATTCAGAAACTGGCCTCTATTTCTTTCTCTCTCTCTCTTTTAGAATAGCTGCCGCTTCTTTAGCTGCGAGGCCCAAAGCGAATGCTTTGAACACCGCGCGGGAGACTGGGAGTCCGTACAAATATATAGGCGTTTGTTGGGGATCTAGCCTCGTGGTTACGACGGCAACCTACTCAGCCACATCAACCATGCTATAGTATTTACCAGAGAGATATTTTTTGTCATCTTGCGTATTAATAGAAAATGCTACCCATACCAGGATAGATATCATAAAAAAACGTTAGATGGAATAATGAAAAGAAAAAACTATGGGGTGGTCGAAATTTTCAGAGCCCTCTTATGCGGCGCCCCTCATATTCAATAGTGGTTTAGGGACGTATTATCTCAACAAATAATATTATCAAAACATGAAAAAGGCGCCTCTACATTGGCTCTGTCAATCCCTTCTAGAAGGCGTTATTCACTCTCTTTTCAGTAATAATGATCATACAAGCTTGTGTATTACAATATCGCAACGGGTCCACCAAAAAGGTTGAATTCCAACCGCTGCTGCGTCTGTAGCAAAAGTAAAGCTATTTTATTCTTATTACCGACAAAATTCACATATACATATATGGCATAGCGACACCAGCGTGACGCGAGCCTCGTCTGACGTCGCTGCAAACTCGCCTTCGAGGAAGCGTCCGCGATGTGCGGGGCATGAGGCGGGACAGCAGCTGAGGTGCCGCAACGCAATCACCGATAATTGAATTTCACGCACGCCGACGCTGTAAACGAGACGCGCGCGTCTGGCGCGGACGACACCTCGCCGAGACGAGCCACGCGCTCGGGGCGTGCGATCGTCACGGTTGTTGGAGAAAAGCAAAACGAGGAGTTCGTAAAAAAATGAGCCGGACCGTGACGAAGGACGAGAGCGTCGCGGTCTGACACCGGCCGCCGGCAATGCTGAGCAAAGTGTTTGTTTTAGCCGGATTGATTAAGTTCCGCGCTTGTTTTCTCAACCTTGGGGCCTTTTCGACTGCTTGTTTGTTTATTTTTTTACCGCGTAGGACTTGTCGTTATAAGCATGAGTACTGAAAGTCAGAAGTGCTAAGACGCTCAAATGCCGTGCTATTACTGCATTTGTCAGTCACCTGCGATGGTGGGATGACCACAGGCATGCCCGTAGAGTAGGGCAGGGGAATGCATATCACCTCAAGAAGGGAGGGCATTGCAAATATGGTCCTTGCCGTTACTCACTCGGACATGTCCCATGATCGTTTCAAGTTCACGATTATTGTCATACTGGTTTGCTAGCTGGGAAATTAGTGTTTGCTAGTTATATTATCGGCCGAAGACCTCATGATGTTGCGTTTTGATAAGTGTTGACTTCTTGTCTTCACTCTCTGGAAGATACACAGGAACCAAAAGCAGGTCATTGCGAGAAACTAAGAGGAGACCATTTCATTTCCGTTGTGAAGTACGCTGTCATCTGTACTCGACCAACCAAGGGGGGGGGGGGATGTCAAGTACATCACTTCCCCCTCCACTTTGTAGGAAAATGGGAAGCCATGTGCAAGCCTTTGTAAATGACCCACATAGAGTACGGACATTGTTCAATGGAAGTACAAGCTGAAAGCAAAGCTGTTACTGTTCCCATAGAATGTCCCTCCACCTCTTCTCTTTAGAATGCTTTCCTTCCATCCTTGTCTTAGGTCACGTCGGGCGAACTGCATCCAGCCTCAATGACCGATTCTACGTGCTTCTTTGTGCCTGTGGCACTTGCCCCATCTCTGTATTTCTAGTTCCTATATTGGCTTACCCAGTGCTGGGCAGTAAACTGGACAATTGTCTGGATAACTTCCCTGCCATATTTATATTTGCTTTGTCTTTCTATTTCCAGTAGCCAAGACATTTTTGGATGCGAGGAAATCGGTGTTTATTACCGGAGTAATCACTGCGTTCCAAGAAAGTCTTTGTCAATTATTGGTTATGTCGGCCCAAATGCCTTAATTGGTGTTGGCAGCTCTTCTTCATATTTAGTGGATCAGCGAGTAGTAGAATTAATCCGATTCTGTGGCACCTACGTTTTTGGCAGCGTACGACTTACAACATTTAGGGAAAAAGGGATAAACAATGGTTCTTGTCCAATTACCGTGGCACGTACAAGCGAGGTCTTTTTGCGTATACATAGGATATACGATGAATATTGATTGTACCTAGCCTTTAGTACAGCTTCGCTGAACAATTGTGGGAGCAGGCGCGACAATATTGTACGTGACAAGAGACTGCGCTGTTTGCAGTTTCGCTTAATGTGAATCTCGCTAAAAAAAAAAAAAAGAGCCGCCCTCTAGCATATGTGGCTGCTTAAGTTGGACTTAAGCATCAACATACAATGACACCAGCTCAAGGTTCGGACAGCCATTTCTCCTAATAATTGTGATTGATTGCATAAGGTATGGTGGTGTCATCAATCGTAGTCATAGTCTATAGCAGTGAATCACTTCATGATCTCTTGCAAACGGAGAAAACATCTGCGCGTGCTTCTTCTCTCAGAAAACCTATTGCAGTCTTCATAATGCCATATGTTTCCGTAGCTGACGATCGGTGAGGTGAAGTAAGCCCCGCATCTTGTTTTTCCACCGTGAACAATACACTGATGCGGCCATGTGAGCATAATAGGGTTTTAGGCCACTTGCTTAAAGCTGGGAGCTCCAGTTACAATAGTCTGGCTGTATAGTGCTCCGCACCCTTCACTTTTCTCATGCACTGCGCCCCAGCCAGAGGATGGGTACTTTACTTGAGGGGGAATTTGTAAGTTGCTCATGTGGGAATCGGAGCTCGAAGCTTTAGTAGAAGCGCGAACCGGTGGGCTATAGTGATGTGGCATTTTTAGGACGAAGAGCTGATAAATTCCAGAGAGTAAGTACACCTACGGTGTGACTGTTCACCGAAAGGTCTTTCCTGTCAGTCCCGCGTTCACTTTTGTCGGTGCAGTTATGCATCGGTGATTGACCACTCTAGGCCCTAGATGTTAATAAAAGAGCTGCCGATTTGCATCTCGGTCAGCTGCGCTAATTACACCCTTCAAAAGAAAAGCTTCTCCAAATTTTGTGGTTTCATGAGTGATCCACGCACGTTCGAATCACAGCCATCCTTGACATGACCCCTCTTAGCACTAGATGAAAAGTTACAACCTCAGCCGCTTGCCTGATCGTGCAGGCATGTCCGCTTATGAGCATACACGTGCGACATGCAAACAACCTCCCAATGACTTGAGCAAATTTACTGCGATGTCAGTTTAAGTGCTCTCCCGGTGAGCTGGCACCATCAGAGTTTTCGAGCTGTTTTGTTATCAACGTCCCCTTATGAACGTCTCGATATCAACGTTGTTATCAACGTCGCATTTTGCATAATTTAACTGTGGAGTAATTTAAAGATTCTGATTTAAAGCAGTAAAACGAAAACAACTTTTGTTATTTGGATGTTTAATAATTCAGGCAAATAAATGGTTAAATTTTAGTGAGTGTAATCTCACATTTAAAGTAAGACTACAAGGATTTACTCTAAGTATGCCCTATACCGTCAAGGTTTCTCCTTCAAACTCGTTAACGGTTGTAGTAATGCATCGTAGTTTTCAACTAACCGTACATGCCACCAAATAGAGCCGGGTTTTGCGGCCCTGATGTGTTCTCATTACAGGAGAGAGGAGGACTTCAGCGTCACTGCAATGTAGGCTGGCGCGAGTTCATTAGCCCAGCAGCCATTAGCGGCGTAGCGCACTGCCCGGATCATCACCTGGCCAAGGAGTGCCAGCGCTGTGGGCCGTGTCCCTATAGCTCGTTCGTTTCCGGCCCCTCGGCTGGCATACCTCGGGACTATGCTGACTCGCGACGTTTATATCGCGGGGTGTGGTCTGGCGGCGCGCCCTGTTAGCGACTAATTTATTACATCAAACTCCGTGTACGCCAGCGGGAGACGCAACACTGAACGCGACTCGATTACCACTCGAACTCTCCGCATGTCTGCTGTGCTCGCGTTTCGCGTGACACGCGTCGCCATAAAACGCCCTCGTACTCGCGTTGCTTCATTTGCGTTCGCGGCACAGCATTTGCATCTCTCTTTCGTTGAGTTTTTTTTCTTTTTTTTTTCGCGTCCGTTTCTTTTCTCGTCCTCGATGTCGCCATAAATGGGTATTCAGTAGACGTGGCTCGTACTGTTATTGCAACGCGATCGAAATGGTTGCTGGGAAGCTTAGCTGCAGTCGGGCTTCGTATATGAGAGGGACGTATTTGGTCAGTCAACAAACTTTATTGAGGTTCGCTTTACTCCGGACAACGACCATCACTCTCCTGAGAGCAATGCTCGTTAGCACACATGCTATGACATTGTCCTGCGTAACAACATGCATATTTTAATAAGTATGAGGACTGCTATCCCCTACGTATTTGGGGGTGGTCAGATTGTAAAGGCAATGTGCCACAATTTTCGTCACTGTGACCAGTCTGTATAGATGCAAATTTATTATTAAGAATCGCAAATACATGCGGGATGATGGGGCTATTTTTGTACAGTCCTCTTCTTGCCAGTTTTTTAGCGAAGCTGTTTTGCTTAACGCGAATGTAGAACGCAATACAACATAAGAAAGCTTGCTCATTTTTTGTCCAGCTGGATGCGAAGCAAAGGGAGGGAATTTCAGCTTTTGTTCTCGTCCGTTCCGTCTCTTAACTATCCAGTATCGTACTGCTTAATAAGACTGAACTTAGCCTTGGAAATAAGACAGTGCATGTACTTCCCTGCCCTCTTTTAGTAATACTATATCTGGGCTCGTGTGGCATATTTAGTTTCTCAATGTCCTTTTTTATGCTTTTTACAATGCAAAACATGACCAATAGCTAAAGCAGAACAGATCACGATGTGTCAAAAAAGCGAGCTTTTACTTTGAGAAACGTGGCCGTATGGTAAAAATTTGGTGACACCAACTGATAGCAAACCAAATAAAAACACAGGAATTTTTAGTTGTAGTTAATCATCATCATCAACATCACCACCACCACCACCACCACCATCATCATCATCATCATCATCATCATCATCATCATCATCATCACCCTGACTACGTCCACTGCAGGACAAAGGCCTCTCCCATGTTCTGCCAGTCAACTCGGTCTTGTGCTTGCTGCTGCCATTTTACAGCCGCAAACTTGTTAATATCATCTGCCCATGACTTTCTGTCTCCCCATAACCTGCTTGCTTTCGCTGGGAATCCACTCATTTACCTTTAATGGCCAGCGGTAATCCTGTCTACGCGCTACACGCCCGGACCATATTCATTTCCTGTTCTTTCTCTTCTTGATTTCAACTATATCCTTAACCCTGGTTTGTTCCCTGATCCACTTATCTTATAGTCCCTCAAGGTTACACCCATCATTTTCCTTTCCACCGCTCGCTGCACTGTCTTCAATTTAAGCTGTACCCTCTTTGTAAGCCTCCAGGTTTCTGCTGTGTAAGTAAGTAGCGGCAAGATGCAGCTGTTATATACCTTCCTCTTGAGAGATAGTGGCAATCTACCAGTCATGACTTGAGAGTGCTTGCCAAATGTACTCCACCCCATTCTTATTCTTCTAGTTACTTCAATCTCGTGGTTCGTAGTTACTTCAATCTCGTAGTTAATAGCTCTGGTTGATAAGTTGTTATATGTAATAAAACGCGTTGAAATGAACCGAAAAGAATATGCCGGTAGGGACAGAAACGACAATCTTCTGATAATGCGTTCCATGTTAGCCGGTGTGTGACGCCGGCTAGCAAGAAAATAAAGGAAGGAAGGAATAAACGTTTATTTTCGAAACGGTGCAGCGGTGTCGGTTCCGCGTTCACCTTAAGTGGGAGGTCTCCTCATTCCAGAAACCTTCTGGCCTTCACTGCCTCCTTGGCCCTGGCGACGAGACGTCGTTGTTGGTCCACGTCCTCCAAGGCGAGCTTAGCCTCCCACGTTTCGAGAAGGTGTTCGTTTTCTTTACCAGCATCGCAGGTGCTCGGTGGAGGCGATAGATTCGTATTTGTATTGCATGGACACTCGAGGATCAGGTGGGCCAACGTGTCTGGCACGGCGCAAATCGGGCAAACATATTCATGTAATGTAAGGTACAATCGTGGCATTAGTATGCCGTGTGTGTATGTGTTGCTCTGCAGTCTTCTCAGTATGGCGCTGTCCTCTTTGTTGAGCTTCGAGTGTAGTGGTGGATGCTCTCTGCGCGCCAGTCTATGGTGTTGCAGTACTGCTGAGTAAGTCTTAGGTACAGACTCAGCCTCCGTGAACACAGTCACGCCTACCGGGCTACCTTTCCCCGCTTTCAAGAAAATAAAAGAACAATAACAAAAAAAAACGTGCGCATCTCCACGAAGTGAACCATGACGAGTGGGCAA